>NC_046224.1:17324835-17927790 GCF_009819885.2 Catharus ustulatus | reverse complement strand
ACTGTGTTATCAATGCCCACATTACAGAAAAATTGTAGTCTATTGGATTTGGAGGGCTTTTGGCTGTTCCTTCTCTTGACTTTTTTTGGTTGAAAATATTTAATTATAATTTCTGTTGCTTCCACACTTAAACAAGGAATGTAACTGGTCTGTAATTCTAGAATACAAAGGTATATAGGAGAAAGGAAACAAATTCAAAACCTAAAGGCTTTTAAGACTTTTTAAATGTGACCTCAAATAGTAATGTGTCCCCCTTTTTTCCCTTTTTTAATGGATTTTCCTGACTTGTGAAGAATTTATTAATAAAGAAATTAGATAGACAATACTTTTATTAATATTTTTTATGCAATAATGTCTCATTGTAGACACTGGCATGGAACAACAGTATAGATATTGCCTCCCATGTATTTCCACATTGCATGCTATCTGGTTTATGTAGCAAGTAAATTATTCAGAAACATATAATTAAGCTTAAATTATTGCAAATCAAGGGATATAATCATATTCAGTAATCATATTGACAACATAAAAGAAACAATGATGATTACTTCCTGCCTAGATGTTAATACTGTCTATGCTATACAAAATAATGAAAAAATTAATACAGATTATATATGTCTACATTAAAACTAAGAGAACTATAAAATAATAATATAACTGAGAATTAAAAAAAACCCCAAACTTGTTATTTCAAGTTCTCTTGAATTTATTTCGAATCTGAGCATAAATGTTTTGTGGATCTGCTCTGATTCCTATTAGTCAGTTCTGAGGCAGAAACATCTTAAGCAGAGCATATATAAACAGATTCACTAATACTCTGCTTGCATGGCAAGATGGAAATTTTGTGCATATGTGTACCATTCTGACTTTCTTTGTCAAATTAATGTACTATTTTCCAAATAAAAATAATCATATAAATCATCCCAGTGAAGGAGCGCTTTAGTCATTTCCTATTTGAGAGCTGTTGCTGGAAGATTTTCTGCCAGGGAATCTTTAGATGTAGTTAGTGTTTTTATTCACTCCAATTTATAATACCAAACATTTGTTAAGCCCTTGTCAGAACTGGCTGAGTCTTGCAACTTTGGGACAGATAAAGAAGAACAAATTAAAGATGCTTCTGTAATTGATATTGCTGACAAGGAAGTGTCACTGGAGTTACAGATGGATTCAGAGCTGACACAGAGAAAAAAGTATTCAAATAGTTCATGACTAAGTGTTTATTGAGGAGCAAAGTACAGATCAGGGAATAGCAGAGGAAGCTGTTGGTGGTCAGTTTCAATCTAAGGAAGACAGAAGAAATAAGAAGAATTTGAACCCTAAGAAGGGGTCCGGTCAATAGAGATACAAGTCAATAGATGTCCAAGTACAATCAAGGAGAAAACTGGCCAGTATTGAAGAAAATGGGTGGGAATTGTAAATTGGAGGTTAGTTTAGAGGACAAGAATACTGATGGAGATGATTCTTAGGACAGAGAACTCAAAAAATAAAGATTTAGGAAATTAATACATGAAGAGAAAACAGTTAATATGCAGCCACATGTGAAACTAAAATCAGGAGGTAAGACTTTAAGAAAGAGGCAAATGCAGAATTCACACTCCTATTGCAGAAAACAGAGACTCCTACCACAACTGATAAAGTTGCAGCCAATTAAAGCAATTGGTCAAAGAACAGTTTATAGCAGGGCATTTATAGAGTCATTCTGGATAATTAGAAAACCAAATTGCATGTACTTTTCCTAAAGGATGGTGCTAAAGAGGGTCCAGTCATTTTGGGATATCTGTTTGACATTATAACTGTAATCACATGCAGCTACATCCCACAATGTGAGGGGCTTTAATTACAGTATACAATTCAGGTATTTATGAGGCTTTTTTCCCCCCCACAGTTAAGACTCAAAATATTTTTATGATATTTTATTGGACATAAGAGTTACTTAGGAAAAAATAGAGAAATTAACCATGAAGAGCTTTACACTGGAAAAGGAGTTGTATTTGGGTCATGTGAACACAAAGACAGGCACATATGAAAATGGCAACAGCTCTCCCAGGCTATATTTTGGCCTTTCCATTTGAAATAACATACAGAAAACTGACAACCTCAATATCCATATCCCAGAATTTCTTAGCAAAAATATGCATTTCTTGCTGTACCCAGGGATTCCCAAATGGTTTCTCTAGCACACCATATGTTACCAAATGTATTACAAATACACATACAGTATCAAATAGCATTATAAGCCCCAAAAACCTTTTCAGATAACCTGGCAAGCTGTCCTTAACATTTGCCCAGTAGATGTTTGGCAATGACACTCAGCTGGTGACATATGCCTTCTTTTACATATTTTTTTAAAAATATATGTTGTTGGAATGATAGAAAGAAAAAAAACACACTGTAAAAGGAACACCATTAGAAGATCTCTCTTTAGATTCATTGAGTTACTTATGAATAGAAATTGCTTCAGTATGAAGGGTTTTTTCCTGAGCAGTTAAAAATAGAATATTATATTAGGGTACTCTTATAATGAAAACAACCCCTCATAATCTCCAGTTTTAATTGAGAATAACTATTGGCTAATACAGATAGTAAAAAAAATAATGTGGTACATTAATGTGATTTAAATATTAAAGGCATCTCCTTTAGGGGATTAAATAACAGTCAGTTATAAGGATGTTCTGTCTCTGACTTTGATAAAGAATCGAAAGAGTCACTGGCACCAAAAAAAGGAATATATTAGAATAAAGAAACAGTCTTGTCCCTAAAGCAACTCTCTCACTCTCAAAGAAAAGTTTCTGCCTAGAATATTCCACCTGACTGTCTTTCTTCCAAAGGAGCATCCACCTCCAAGGGATCCAACATTGTTATGAAAAAGGTGAAATGAAATTTCAAGTGTCTGTCAGTGAGGTTTTTAATGAGCAAATTCATAGAAATAGAAGATATTTACACTTTATGATTAAAATAGAACAGCAAATAAAGCAAGGTCCTTCTTTTGCCCTCATTTGCAGTCATTATTTCGTATGCCTGATGATTTAGACTGTGACTTCAAACCCTTGAGCACAAGGCTCTCAGGAAGCCTCTGCTACAGAGAAAGGGGGCATTAAATCCAAAAGAAGGTCTCCTTTACTCCTGCCCTGCCTGTCGGAGCAATACAAGGCTTCCTGACTTCTCTCCAGTGAATTTTGCTGCTCATAAAAGGGTTAAGCAGTGACTTTCTGCTTATATCTGGCTTCCTTTCTTCTTCCTGATAAAACTGGTCTCTAGGTGGAAGAACTAGCCTCTGCCTCTCAGGGTATCTGGTATACACCAAACTTGCCTTCTTGAGCCTGGGGGTGTTGTCTCCACAAAGCGAGCAAAGCGCCTGAGGCTCTGCTCTTTTTGTCTTATAGCAGCATTTCTTCTTTCAACTTTATAGACTGTAGCTGGCAGCTTTTGCATTTCCTTCTTACTACCACTGAGTTTAGTATTATTTAAAGTATTTTACATTATTTTTCTGAAGTGCAGGATATTCCATTTAGGATGTTTTTTTCTTATACTTTTTTTGTTGTTGTTGTGAATATACCTTATGCTGCTTTTCTAATACGCTTGTCACAGGTTCTTTGCATCCTTGTTTCCAGTAAAGCATCCCTTCAAGGAAAAAAAGGGTGCTATGCTAAGCAGAAAAGGATTTCTTCACTGACAGTACAGGACACAAAGAGCCGTCTAAAGTTCCCTCTGTTTCCTTTAGCTGAGCAAACCCTTGAGTTTCTCAAAGTGTCTGTCTGAATTAAAACATGCTTGGGTACGTTACTGCATGCACCATTTGGCAGGACTGTAAAGTGTGCTCCTGGAAGTACATATGCTTTCCAAGGTAAAGCAAGGTGCTTGCTTGGCATTTTACACATTAGAAAACAAACAAGAGGCACTTTAATTGTTCAGCCTAGAAGAAGGATTTATACATGTGTATACATTTAGTAGGAAAAGAGGGGAGAGAAAAATTCCCTCCTTTTTAGGCAGAAAGTACATTCCTCAGCAATAATTAGTTTTTTCCTGTTTTGATGCCCAAATTAAGACTAGCCCAGGTAGATGGGATGGGCTAAAATCTTACTTGCAGTTGCCCTCCAAACAAAAACAGGGGTAGCTTTTCAAATGAAAGAATATTTTTTTCTGTGGATTAAATTTCAATTACCATCTTATTTTCTGGATTTTACACACTCCCACCCAGTCAAGTCTGCAAAATGGATATCTGAAATATCATTTTTGCTGTTAACTGTGGCTTAGGAAAGTCAAGTCTATTGCTTTTCATATGGTTGCTGTAGTCAGTCCCTTCCTGATAACTTTTCTTAAAATGAGGCTGTGGAAATGAGATGTCCTACAAGATGGATGATCTCCTTTTCGTGCTTACACTAGCAGCTGTTGCTTTGTAGTCTGACTTTCCTTGTAACTCCCTGGGATCCGTGGCCTACCCAACTATAGTGTCAACAGGCTTTCAATATTTGTCCTGAAAATTTTTGAATTTTATAGAGTAGAAACAAATGTAAAATCATGCGGTCACGGCATGATACAGAGGAGTCAAAAACATTCAGGCAGTCATTACCATTGGAGGAAATAAATATATTAGTGGTATATGCATTTTGTAGGAAATATAAATAAAGCTCTATTACTGTCAAAGATGCATCGCATTTTCCTTCCTTCCTTCCTCCATTTTTTTGTTTGTTTCAGGAACAACTTGTTTAAAATCCTGGTAAAATTTTTCAACAATATACGAAAAGAAATCAGCTGGTAACTGCAACAGTTGGCACAATGACAAGGAAGGACCTATTTTCCAGAAACTTTTACTTAATACAGTAGTTAACAGCAATAGCTTGTAGTTAATGCAGTACTTCATAACATGGAATTAGACATACGTGACTGGTTTCATTAAAATCTGAATCTTTGTGATTAAAGGTGATTTCTTAAGGTGAAAAACTGATTCTATGGCCTCAATAAGGTTCATCCGTTCTATATCTTCATTATATTGCACACTAATAAATTTTGTTTATTAAGGTATATGAAGCATATTTAGTACAGAGCAAGCATCATACTTTCTTGACTTTTTCATTTAGTCAGATTTACAGAACTTCTTTGGACCAAAAGTCAAGTCTAACTTATAATTTTCTTCTCTTAACCTTTCTCATACTTCCATGTGGTTTGGAACATCTACCTCATACGAAGTAATACACACATGGAGACCACAATTATAAAGAGCTGTCTTTCAGAGATTAGAATAAAAACAATTTTTTAAATTAAAACTAATAATTCAGTATCTGAACATGTTTTTACGTTAAAGATTGAGATTATTTTCTTTTTTTTTTTCTTATGATATCAAAACCATTTCTTTAAGAGCTACAATGTCTAATCGTTATAAAATCAGTGCTGTATTTGCACCATTAGCATTCTTGACAGATCCATAGTGTTCCCTTAAGCTCAGATTTTCTGTCAATCCCAAACCCAAAAATGTTTTACATGAACAGCTGGAAGACATTCTCTGGAGACAGATGCTTCTTTCAGTGATTTACTAGATTGCTACTACAGCAGTTGTTGGACAGTAATTGGCACAACTTGCAGGATGTTTGTATGAAAAACAAGCATGTCACAAAATATAATATACATAGAGCTGAGTAGAGCTAGTCCATTAAACCCCTAGGGCCGCTGGAGTCTTGCAAGCAATATGAAACAGATATTTGGGAGGAAAATTGTATAATTAAAGACAAATGTCATGATCAGGTTTTTTTGTTTGTTTTTTGGCTTTTTTGTCTATTTTCTTGTCTACTTTTGCTGTCTGTATGCATATCTTTTGAGTAACTACTGTAAAGATAGAAGATGGTAAAAAATATCTCTTAGTGGGTTCTATTGGTTTAGTTTCTTTCTCCCTGTCGGTGAACTTTAGGTTTCACAATTTCAAATTTTGCTGGACTCTAAGAAACATATTTAAAATATTTTTAAAAAGCTTTTAATTTGTATTTCAGATAAGTCTTGAAAAATGGCTAACTGAAACTTATGACATTAAAATGCAGAAAAGCCTTTAATGTACAAGATGATGTAATTCTACCATGAAAAACATATTTAATTAGCACATAAGCCTTGCTTGAATCTCTTTTACATTATTTCTAAATAATGTAAAATAGGCAGATTTTAGTAGATCAGTTATGAAAATCACTAGAACCTTTTTTATTTTTTCTTTGTTGGTTCAAATGTAGGTTTGAAGCTTGTTCTTGCTTTGAAATTGCAGCAGTGAATTAAAAATGGCCATAGCATAAAACGACAATAATAGCCTAAACATATTTTTAAGCACATTTGGCTAACAATATTTATGAAATTATATAGCTTGAAGAAGAGTTTTTATGGTATCCATTTGCTTGACTTCATATTTTTCCTGAAGGCAGAATCCCATAAAAATTCAAAGAAGTAGAAATGCAAACATTAAAGCTGAAGGTCTGGATTGCACATGTCTATTTTAAGACATGTAAGTACAGAATTAAATACCAGACTATTTTATACCACAGAGCTAATCTCCACTTCCATTATAATCTTTGTCACAAGATGAATTAATTTTATACTATTTTCTTTTCTCATTACACACTTTGACATGAATATAGTCATATATCCTTTTCTGAATGAGCAGATATTTTCAGAACTCAGAATAATTCTGCCTGAGATGTTCATACACACTAACTTCAGAACACTTTCAAAGAATTACAGTTGTATCTGGACCACCATGTAGCTGAGCAGGCATTTCTGTATGTGCACAGAATATATCAGAGGTTTGCTTTTTTTATTGACATTAGCACTGCTTCAGTTCTGATGCTCAGGTGAATATTTCCATCTGATGACCACAAGGACTTTCAGACATTTTCATTATGCTTTAGTATCTGGTCACTTCCTGCTTCTGGCAACAGATTTATCCTTGAGATCCAATTTCATGACTTGACAATCTCAAGCAAACAATGGATTTATACATTTTTGGTGTTCCAGCATAACAGCACTACATCCTCAGTTTATTACCATTATGGTTTTGTTACTGCTTCATGTTTTCCAGCAATGCAACATCATAGAACTAGTATTGTTATTTCTTTTGGTAACAAGAAGTTGATTAAAAGGCAAGCCACATAAATCTGATTTATCTAATTCTCTTCTCTTCTCTTCTCTTCTCTTCTCTTCTCTTCTCTTCTCTTCTCTTCTCTTCTCTTCTCTTCTCTTCTCTTCTCTTCTCTTCTCTTCTCTTCTCTTCTCTTCTCTTCTCTTCTCTTCTCTTCCCCTTCCCCTTCTCATTGTTATTGGTGTAATCATATTTATTTAAAAGTCATGTACTGAGTTCTGCTACTCTGAACAAAGCACAAATCAAAGAGAAGTTAACTTTTTTTGGTACATGAGGAGAGAGGTGCCATTTTTCAATAATATTTATATTAAAAGCACTACCTCTGAACTACATTTTCTGTCTAGGTGTTTTCTGTATCTTCCATCTTTCTGCATTGCCTTATTTTAAAATCACCAAGTGTGCACCAAGTGTGATCCCAGAGTCACAGAAAAATCTATATTAGAATTGGACCTTTGTCCAAGCTCCTGCTCAGAAATCTGGGATATTTTCAAGACTAGACTAAGCATCTGAGGGGCTTCCCCAGACAAGCTCTGAAAACCCCTGTGGACACTGATTTCCCATTCTCTAGGAAATCTCCTATGATGTTTAACATATCTTCTAGTGAAGCATCCTTCCTTATCATGTAATTGCAGTTTTCTTTGCTGTAGCACAATCACAATAATTTTTTGATATTTTCTTGTGAACATCTGGCAAGGGCTGGCTTAATCTTCACTTTAATTCCCTTTCAGAGAGAAGTTGTTTTTCACTGTAAGCATACCCAGTACTCTTTCTTTCTTCTCTAATGTGATGTTCTCCATCTCCCTAACCATCTTGTTGGTCTTTTACTGGTTTCTCACCAGTTCTCAACCTCTCTCTTCTTCTAGGAGAGCTGAAACAGGAAAACATACTACAGGGGTGGCTAAGTTGAGGGGAGTAATAACTTCTCTGGAGCCACTGCTGTTTTTATTTAGGCAGCTTTCATGACTGCAAGGGCATTCTACAGACTTACACTCAATTTTCTGTCTGTCAGGATTCCCAGGGTTTTTTTCGCATATCTACTCCCAAGTCAGTAATTTCACTTTCCTCTCTCTATTTGTTCCCCTTCCAAGGCATCTTGATCAGTGACAAATGCCTCTGGTTTAGGAAGTAGCTTCTGGAACTGGGGCAATCTGATTCTACACACAAGTATAATTTTTGTCTACTGGTTTCTCCTAGAAACAGTTCACTCCAGGACAATAAAATAAACATTGCAAACCATAGCCTGCTCCCAAAACAGCTGTCTTTATTCCCCAAGGCTGTTGTGAGGTCCTCAGGAGGCTTTACCTTTCTTTCTTTCTTTCCGTTGTGGAAAATAGCACTTTCCAATGCAATGCATAAATGCATAAATGTGTAGATCTGACTGTTTGGCACCAGTTTCACCTCTGACTCAAACTTCTGCTACTTGAGCATTTTACCTGGGCTAAATATAAATTTGTTCTAGCATTGGCTGAGGTATTTGCTAACTTCAAATGGACAATAGCTTTACAGAAACAACAACACTTGCATCTTTTTTTAATGTAGGTAGTTTATCACTGTATTTATTATGCTTTGATTTACCATATTATTTTTACTGTGTTTACCATATTGACTCCAAGATTTACCACTGTGACTAAATGAGCTTTTACTGTAACTAAAGCACATTTCACAGTTTCATTGATGTATTCAGATTCAGTCAGGTCTGAGATAACTCTTCCTTATACAACTGCATGCACCTGTTAAGTTCCTAATTTCATAGACTCTCAAACCTAATAAATCCACAAAAATACAAAACATGAATTTTCACCTCATAGAAATGTCCTATGCCTTAAGGCTAAAAGAAAATCTGAAGCTGAAGCTGGTAGTTTTCATCACTTTTGCCACTTTTTACACTTTTACACAATGCTTGCTCCAGCTGGCACTAAAACAAAAAGAGAAAAAGTTTCACCCTAAAATTTATACAGAGTCCAAAATATAATATTTTTTAATATATCTTTTTGTCTGATTCACCCTCTCTACTAAATTCATAGTAATTAAAAAAAAAACAGAACAAAAACACACACAACCCATTTTCTGGATATTCAGATTAAAATAAATGCTTCCAATTCCAATTTCTATACATGCTTCCAAAGCCGCAGCCTTGCATCTAGTCATGGTGCTTTCCTACTCTTTTTCATGCATGCATTTTCAGTATTTTTTTTATTCTTTGTCTGGAAGATGAGCACTCGGAGATTATGCACTCTGTATGCTTTCAGATACATATTGCACTGTAATCCAAATCTTGAAAGCAAATATCTATTCTATCAGATCCAAATTTGGGTTAACAATGCCATTGTCAGTCTGATAATCTGTGGGGCTTTTTACTTTAATGGGTTATAATATCAGTTCTAAGGTATAGAAATAAGAAACTCATCACAAGTCCTTAAAATAATTAATACTTTGAAAGTGTAGACTTCTGAAGTTGTTAAGGATTTGAGGACATTTCTGTAGGGAATAATTTTAATGAGAAGCTAGAAACATCTGAACATGGTTAGGAGAGCAGTTCTTTCACACACTTAAATTACTTTTCTCATTCTGATTATTTATGGAAGAAGTATTTGTTTCCTTAAACTATTCATGGCTGATAGATATTACATAACAGTTTTCAGTTGCTTGAATGGAAACTATTTCTTTCGACCTTTTTCCTCTCTACACCATCAATGCATGCAATTTAATATAATGAAGCAAAAAAGAACATCTTTGAAATAATATGATATGGCATTCATAGGAATGCAAATATTTAACTCTATGGATATTGCAAAAGGTGTTTGCACATATTTACCATAGAAACAGTAAACAGAATGATATTTAATATGTGCAATTAACTACATCAGGATGACATTATAAAACATGGTGGTGATGTTCAGAGAAAAGAAAAAATCTAGAAATTCATCCAAAAATTAAGTCCTCTATTCCTCTCTGCTCTTTTAAACTAAGCATCATGTGCAAATATTTTTATTTATTTAAGTAAAAGAATTAATAAAATAAAATTCTGACCAGAGAATATTAAATCTATTGAATCGGAGGTACTTTTATTCTTTTAAATCACTATTATCATTCAAAAGAACAAAAAATGTATCTGGGTAAACCAGACTATGAAAACTGCAAATAAAATACTTTCTTCTACATGTTATTTTTTGACTATAACATTTCCATTACATTGCAGGTTATAAGTGTGGTCAGTAATGCTAAGATACAAATAAAATGTTTTTCTCAACATGTGAAACAGAAAGTGAACTCGAAACAGTTTTTCCTCTGTTATCATAGTAAAATAATTAATTGCTTGAAAGTTATTTTGGTGAACTTTTTATAAATTATTAGTTATCTGGTACATGTGGAACTTTTTGTCATGAAATTTGTGACGTTCATATAGCTAATATTGTTCTACTTTTCTCAGCTACCTGCTATTTTTTTCATAAAAATCAAAACCACGGTGACCGAGTCAAGAAAGACCCAAAATCTCATACAGGAACACTTCCTTTCATCTTGTCCTGATACGACAAGTTTGTTTCCCTTTTTGTACTGTAGCATTTCTGAGAAGGCTCTCAGCTTGTAGCCTAACATTTTTTTTCATTCAGGCGTGTATCTCAGTCCAGCAGCAATTTAGTGCTTTCTGTGATGCAGCAGAGAGACAATAATTTGCTGCAACATGATGGAACACAATGCATCAGCAGGGATCGTCCCAGTGATCTGCAATGTGCATGCACAGCTCAGTTAGAGGCATGTCACAAATTTCTGTTACACTGCAGCTTTGCTGAGACACACATAATTGTCTGCAGTTAAGTAAACTGTCTGCAGTTATCTTTGTTCAGCAATGCGCACTTCTTGCCATATTCACAATGCTAATAAATAAAGGATGAGCAAATGGAATCCAGAACGTCTGCTGCTTTTGCAAATTTAATTTAATTTCTCCAGAAACACTGAATGCAAACTAAGCCAGTAAGAGTCAGTTCTGCCCAGAGTTCCTGATAGCTTTATCACTTACAAATCTCTTACAAATAATTTTCAAAATTTAAACAAAACTGGTAGAAGTTATGCATGAAAGAATACTTAAAAACTTTTTTAATATTGAAGAAATTTATTCTTCAACAAAATTAAATATGTTTCTTTTGAGTAGTGCTTGTTGGAAACATGAGATCAGTCCTTAAAAGGCAGTAAATAAATAGAGCTGCATGAACTTCAATGTTGCTTTACTAATGGAACCAAACATAATCTAATCTAATCTAACCAGATGTGAGACAGATGTTGCCCACATGTTCATGAAAAAACAAAACTTGTCCTACACAATTTAGAGCAGAAGATCACATTTCCTTTCATAATGAGAAGGAGAATTAATTAAAGTATACCTGGTGAATATAAGAACACTTGTTACTGGGAGTCATCAATGGGCAATGCTTCTGATGCAGGTCAAAATTAGCTTTCACAAAAATGTATCAGCATTACATCTTAGTAGACTGAACAAAAGCTCAGGTGAAAATGCTTTCAGTATCCCATAGCAGGCACAAACTTTTCCTTTGCTTTGACAGGAAAAAATATTATTCAAGATATGCATGAATATAAAATGTTCAGCCCCCTGTAATGCCCTAATATTTTCCCCTGTAATAATACATAGTCTTAAAAATAAATAAAAAATAAACCAGCTTTTTTAGCCATCTTAATGAATTGCAATTCTACATAAACAATATAATGAATATTTATATTTAGGTTATTTTCATAGTTTATATAAACAGAATAAAAGAGTGAATTTTCTGTTTCTTTGAGCATCTAAAGAGCTTAATAATTATCCTAACATTAACGTCAGGATCATCCATTTAGATGTCCTCCTACCATACAGTTCTAGATCTTTCCATTATGTTAGTAATACAATATACAGTTGTAATCGTCCCATTGTGACACCCAACTTAGATACAAATTAGTGGCTGACTCCTTAAATGCATACCTTCATTTACAACAGATTCAAAATTTATGTTCCCAGTGTTGTTAGAAAACTATCCATTAAATCATCAACTATTCTTAAAATATTATTCAAATAGGGAGTTGAGACCAAAGAGTTTTTCAGGATTTTAAAGTACATAGAATAAATGAATTGCTGTTGAAGAATGACCACTTCTGGAAAATAAAGTTACTGGTGCGTGTCACAGGATGTTTCATAAAATTGAAGATTTTTTCACTGTGCAATACCAAACATAGTCCTCAAAGTGAAAAGCTTAATACAATGGCACATAGCTCAATCTGTGCATACATTCTGCTCATTACTTCCTTGCAGAGACATGCAATAAGAATGCTAACTAATGTAAAATCCAGTTGATATTTAGTGTCTTGTAAGGCTATTTTGTAGCAGCCACCAAACACCCAGCTTATTGTAATAGCTTTTAATCAGCAGTTAAAGAAATAGTAACAGTAGAGAGGTTTAAGCCTGGATTGGACTTTAAATTATACAAATCTAATAATAAGTTTTAAACAGGAAGCTATTTGCACCTTAACTTATGTTTATATTCTGGTGGGTGTGAGCATAATGTAAATGAAGAATATATGAGCAATTTTAAATACAAGTAGAATCTTGCAACAATAAAAATTCAATATTATGTCCTGGGGAAGATGGGGTACGAGGGCAGGGCAGGGTGAGGGGAAAGGAGGAAGACAGGTATTTTATTTTGGTATAATGATTTGTTTTAGCAATTCATTTGTAAATTTTCCCATCTGCATGATTTCGCTGTGCAGTGATATTCATACATTGCAATGTAGATATTCCTAAATAAAGGCTCCTTCCTTTTAAAAGCACAACACACCTCTTGACTCTTCCACAATTCTGCAAAGTTCATTCAACAGTTATGAGCTTCTTTAAATATGTTAGAGGTTTGTAGCACCATGGCTGCATGAAACAATCATACACTGACAGAGCAATAGGAAGTTCTCTAATATTCAAAGACTCCTTAAGAAGGAATTGTTCTCTTTTTTCTGTGAGAGAACAAGAACTGGGTAGTTATATTCATTTTATTCAACCAACTATGTCCATTCTGAAGAAGAATTAAGCTGCTCAACATTGGTTATTTAAAATAACTTTCATAGCAAAAGAGTAGTACTTTGACATAGAATACTAATACATGTGTAAGGGAATTTTTTTTAAGTTTTCTGGTCTCAGCTGTAGGTCTATCAGACCATAAAAAAATTAATCTGTTACTATCCTTTTGCATTGAGTCTCTCATAAATAATTTTGAGGCACAGAGTTGCAGAAAGCATTCAAATATTAGAAAATAAGGCCTTGGAGTTATATAAAATAAAAGATATTTCAGATTCACTGTTAGTATCTATTTAATTTCATAAAATTTACATAAGAGATTATCCACCTTCCTGGTGTCCTATTTACTTTAAGGGCAACCTGGGTCACTGAGTTCAAATCTCTGTTAATGCAAAGTCACCCATGTTCTATGCAGCACACATTATTTTAATAATTCTGGATATAGCAAAAGTTAATGTCCCAAAGCAATAAGCAGATTTGGCTAATCAAAAAGTTATCACAATAGGATGAGGGAAGGATAGAATCACAGAACCATAGAATCAATTACAGTAATTTCATGACCATAAGGTACAGCTCCCGGGAGTCGGCAAACTTCACAACTTTGTAGATCATATAAGGCGCACCAAACTATAAGGCGTACGTTTTTTTGCAGCGAGACTCCTGCCCCAGTTCCCCCCACGCAGTTGCTGGCCGAGGCTCCGCCTCAACCCAGCAGCCATTGACCCCCAGGCCCGCCTGTACCCAGCGGGGCCAGGCTATGCCCGCTGCCGCTCTGTGCAGCGTCCCGGGGTCGGGCTATGTCCACAGCCACTCCATGCAGCGCCCCCGGGGCTGGGGCATGCCCACCGCTGCTCCGTGCAGCGTCACCGGGGCCCCGCTGCTTTGGGAGTTCCCTGGCGCTCCAGGTGACCCGATGCCGGCGGGCCCCCCCCGTGGAGCCACCTCCCCGATTCCTGCGGCTTTGTCCCCCCCCCGGGCTGTGCCACCGACCTTTCCCCCCCACTGGCGCAGCTGCTGCCCCGATGCCACCAGGCTCGCCCCAGCCCGGCGCTGGCCCGATGCCACTGCCTTGCGGGCTCTGCTCGGCTGGGGACTGTTGCGGGCTTGCACTTCCGGTGTGGCAAATCTTGCAACTTTGTACGTCAGATAAGGCATCCCGGACTATAAAGTGCACTTCCGGGTTCTGGGGAAAATTTTGGTCAAAAGGGTGCATCTTATAATCGTGAAATTACTGTAGTTTGGAAAAGAGATCTGAGATTATCACCTCCAACCCATGACTGAACACCACATTGTCAACTAGACCATGTCACTGAATGCCATGTCCAGTTTCTCCTTAAACACCTCCAGGGGCAGTGACTCGAAACCCCCCTGGTCAGTCCATGTTTCATCATCTTTTAAGGAGAAATTACTCCTTAAGTCCAACCTGAACATCTCTGCTGCAGCTTGAGACTACATATATATATATATATATCTATACATATATGTAAAATAATATAAAAATATAATATGAACTTCAGCCTTAGCATTACATTTTCTCTCTTCAATAATTTCAGCAAAGTTATTAACACCCTTGTCGTGTTAATTTTTGCATATCCTTTTGCATTAAAGTTCAATACAAGAAATAATTAGATTTATGTATGCAATGCCTGGCAGAGCTGATAAAAAGAGCATTTATGTGGAAGTCAATCGTTCTGATTTAGTATAACAATCAAGATGATGTTCATATTTCTATCTTGCTATTCTCTGGAGTACTTCCTGTATTTTTTTCACTGTTAGGAATTAATCTTTCTCTTTGCTTTACAAGATGTCTATTTTAGATTTTCAAGCCATAATAATGCTCTTTCTAGCTTTTTTTTTGTAGTAGCAGAGGTATAGCATCCTTATTACCAAGGTAAAGAATATCAACTTTATTCATATTGAAAGTGCACAATCTTACGTTGTTATAAGGTTGATTTCTGTCTGTTAATACCAGCAGGGTAATTTTAGTCTAAAATACTTAGTTAATATATTAAGGAAACCTTCAGGGTAAGAAAAATGATAACATAGACATGAAAAAAATATGAAAAATACCTGGAGAATGTACAGGAGAACTTCTTAGAATTTTTATCTGAGATTGAAGAAAAGGAAAAAGAAAACTCTTCTGTAATATTTGCACTATCACTCAAATTTTCTTATATCAGTATGAAAAGTTCAAGGAAAGTATGATCATAAATATTTATTTATTTAGTTTCTAATTACATTCATTGGAACAAATGCAGTCTTAAACATTCAGTTATAAAATATTTTCTGAATATGTACATCAGATTTTAAACACGTCACTGGTAAAAAGAAAAAAAAAAACAAAACAAAGAGAGAAACTGAAACTAAAAACAAAAATCCTACATTTTAAATCTGACAATGATTTGACTTATATTGCATGCTTTAGGCACAGTCACTGTCAATGATTAAAGTTTTTAATAAATTTTAATAAATCACATGAATTAAATATTCTCCAGAATTTTCTATTCATTTAAATCAAAGCCTGTTACTAAGTTGAAATAATACTTAATAGAAATGATACTTGAATTTGAATGACATTATGAATAACATAAGTGCAAAATTATTTAATATATTCCTATTGCCTGAAAATCAGGGAGTTTAACTTATTTGGATAGTCTCTACTTAAACTCATAAACTCCATGAAAGTCTATTTCACTAATGAACATGTAATGTATATGAAATATTAAATGTCTTTCATTATGAAATCATAATATTTTCATTAATATTAAAACACCCTCACATTTCTAGGAAAAAAAAACAACAAAAAACAAGCAAAATCAAACCTATAAAAATAGTCTAAATAGTTCATTACTTGCATAGCAGTCAGTTTCTGGTTTCTAAGTACATAATTAAAAAATCACATAAGGTTGCACTATTCTAGGACAAAACAAATTAAAAAAAAACCAAAAATAAAGATTTCTGCAAAATTACAAAGGCTTTTAAAAGTGTTCCTTCTTCAAAATATGTAGTGGTATTAGTGGACAAGAAAATAAAATATGTCATTTCTATAATGTCTTACACACCATGAAATTATGAGGAAGTAAAATTTGAAAACTTAGGTACTAGTCTCAGACTAAAACATGGGAGACATTTAGATTCTTTTGTAGAAAAAAAGGGAGGGGAAAGTGCAATATTTTAAACAAGCCTACATATTTATGAAGTGGCATCTCAAACATAATACACTGTTTTGTTCAATTCTTATAAATGATTAGAGGATATAACATCTTGATCGCTAAACCTTCATCTTCATCAAAATTGAAGTCATGTTCCTCTTCAGGAAATTCAACATTATTTTCACTCAGAGGTATGGAGTGAAATTCATTCCTTAGAAAGGCATGGAATCCACTTTTCCCTTTGCCCACTTTACCTTTTCCTCTGGTGTTCCTTTCCAATCTGATAATTTAAATTGGTTCTTAGGTCACAAGACCTAAGATAAAATGTACTTATTAATTCAAGAATAAGGTTCAAAGGCTACATTTTCAGCAAGCAAACCTGCTGTTTGCACTGTTTGCACCCACTGCAAACATTCCAATACTAGTGTGTCCCCTCCTACCAGCCCCATTCCATAAAAATGACCCAATGCACACAAACTCTCTCTCCCACTGGGCCGCCACCCTGGTCCCAGTGGTGCAATCTTTCTACAGAACATAGTGTGATGCACAGTAAACTGTGAGGGAACAAAACCACAAATTACACAAATAAGAATTTTTTGAAACCAATATAATTTTAACATATAGAGAAGTACTGTTGAATAAAAGCAAAAGAAAATTTATTTTCAAGCTGGTCTTATTTGTATGTATTTAATTATGCCTGTGACTAACATCCAGTTTATATAGTTACATACAGGATACAAAGAACAATTTAAAAAACCAAACAGATGCTGCTAAAGAAACAAAAATTAATTTGACATATCTTGACAACTGCTACCCAGAAATACACTTCAAGGTGCAAACATCAGCATTCAAAATTATGCACTTTAGGGGCAGTCATCTTCCCCTTTCCAGACACGCAAGCCGAATATCATTGTTCCATCTGGCTAATCTGCCAAAAGAAGGCACCTCAGTAAGGATGATTGCTTGAAAAATGTGCTATATCAATGCCAGATTGGTCACATTTACTTTATTTATTTTTCTTCTTTTCTCAGGCTGGGAATGGGCAATTCTAAAAATCATGGCAAAGTTGAGATTTCAGATGCCTTTCAATTCCCTCTTGAAGTTGACATGACTGTTCTGTAACCTAGTGTGGAGTCTGGCTGCTTGTCACGTTCTTATTAGTGAAGCAGATGTGAAAGGTTTATTATCAACACCTTAGCCTTCAATATAGCTTGAAATAGAATATTCGTAACTATGCAGGAGTTTACTAGTTATGTTGGTTTTCCCTATGTGCATATTAATTTCAAAGTTATTTCATTTTAACTTTAAAAATATTGTTCTGCTCCTACTTTTACTGCTCTTGGACAATTTTTTGTTCTTGGTAAGTTAATGCCAGTTTTGTCATAATCATTAGTGGGAATATAAGTAGTTCCTATAATGTGCTAATTATTTTAAGCCAACTCTTAATATGTAACAGAGAGTTCTCTATTGCTATATTATTACTTAATTAATTTGCCATAAAATATACTGATAAAAATGTATTCAATCCACTTCATTATGTGTCAGTTTCAAATAACTTTCTGTCTCATTATCAGAGTTCTTTCCCATAATAAATGCAAAGCCTTATGCATACCTAAGAGATTGTTAACTTTTCAAATGATTTTTAATGCACTGGCCTGATGATTTCAGGGGCTACTTGAGTACAGGCTAAGTCTTTAACAAAGGTTCAAGTACATGGGGAGCCATGACCTCCAGCCTCTTCAGAGCTTTATTAAGACCCATGTCAGTGACAACTTCCTCAGCTGTTTCCTCAGCAGTTGCGGAGCAAGAGGGAAGTTTCCACAGCAGCAGAGACCACTGCTACCAGCACACAGCAGCACAGGCAGCGCAGGTGGGAACCACAAACATGTGACTCATATGCAATAACCACAGCCAGTGGAGAGTCTCCCATCAGGTAAAAAACAGCATTGCAGCCATGGCAGAACACCACCATATCTAGTCATTAGTCTAATTTCCAGGGAGTGCTCTGAAATATGCAGCCCCCCTGGAAAATGGATTGTTAGACCTTATATAACGGGCAACTGGAGGTAGTAACAAGATTCAAGGAAGAGACATGTTTAATCATCAATGCAAAGTTAGCTGCCATCTTGAGAAAAGGGCTGTAATAATAGAAACTGAGGACAAAATCTGCATCAGTTTTGTCACAGGATAACCAAACAGTTGACAGAAAAAAATTACCAGAAAGCTTTGCACAGAAAATTAAAAAATAATTTTTCCTTCACCTGATACTGAGAAGCTATCTGCCTCTATTGTCTGTGGAGAGAAGCTGTGGAACTAATTTAGATAGGATGACTTGCATTTTAGGCACCTTCAATGAAAGGAATCTTAATGAATGCAGAAGAAATGTACTTAATACTAAAAAGAAAAGAGAAGAAAAAACCTTACAGAGATTGCTGTGATTCCTCACAATAATTCCCCCTGACATTAAAAACCGAAAAAAATCCAAAACAACAACAACCAAAAAAAAACCAAAAACCCAAAAAACAAGAAAGAAAGAATGAGAAAAAATTAGAAGGAAAAGCAACAGATGAAAAAGATGTGAGAAATGAGACTTTTAAATAGTAGCCATTTAGACTATGTAGACATTCTTACAAATTTAGGACCTTTAATAGAAGTAATATTCATAATGGTAGTCCTGAAAAAGATAACGTGCAATAATACATGAACAAACACACTATAACTATAGGAGTGGTTAAAATAAAAGGTCTGTATAATCTGAACAGGTATTTTCCCAACAGTATGCATAAGCAATGCCTAGGCTAGAAAACAATATCAGAACCAGCATATTATTTTTTCTGAGTACTGTGCAGTATTTTCAACTTCCTAAATCAAAGTGCTTTCAAACAGTTTAGGAAACTTCAACAGATTTATTCACTAGACTTGTTCCACTTTTCCTTGAACCCAAATACACTTTTAATTTACTCAGCATCCTGAGACAAGGTCTTCCATAGCTTAGATTTTTGAGTATCTCATAGAATCCTGGAAAAACTGAAAGTTTAGTTCAACCACCTGCTCAGGAGAGGGATAAGTTCAAAATATGGTCTCCCTCTGTGTTACCTGTTAGTTTCCTCTGATGTCCCATAGTTCAGAGGCAGAAAGAAGGTGGTCTGTATTTATTATCTCTAGATAGATCATAAAAGCCATCTGTCATGTCTTCTAGAGATTTCTTCTGGTTTTCAGACTGAAGAATTTGAAACCTACCTTTTCCTTCTTTTTAATATCTTTCTGGCAACTATGAAATTTTTGTAACACAGTTTTTCTCATTTTTCCTATTACTTTTTGAGACTGATAATATACTGTTTTATTTTGATAAAAGTACATAACATTTGATATATTTAACAATATCTGAATGTTTTGAAGTTTAGTATTTAGCTGTATTCCTTATTAGAAAAATTGTCTCTGAGTCACTGAAAGAAATAGATGAAGACTTCTAATATAATAGCAACTAATTGTACTTTAAGCCTCATGAAGTCATAACATTAAACCAAAAACCAGTGTGTTTGTAAAATCAGACAGTTTCTATTTCAGACCTACTTTCACATGTACCCTTTGAAGTTGTAACAAACTATTTTCATCACTGGTTTTTATCTGAATAGTGCAGGTGATTTCAAAACCACCAAGGCAACTTTGTCTGCTGGTTTGGCATGATTTTGCAATTCTGTTGCTCTGGTCCTTAATCCTCATGCATTTCAGTACTATGATGAATAAATTAAAATCATAGTATAAAGATACAAAATATGGAGTCATAAACAAGCATTTCCTTCTTTTCTCCCTGACAAGTTTTTGTAGTGTATTATGCTGTCACTCTCATCAAAAGAGTAAATATTCATTAATTGATCAATCTGAAACTAATGTATCATATGGATGAATAATTTTTAAAGGGCATTTATGAAATTGAGATACTAAGCTGCTAAATTATAATTACAGCAAATGCCACTGAATGCAATAGAAACAATGATTTGCCTAAATTTTCAATTTGCTACATTTTAAGATCAAAATATGATGGTAACAAGTCATGTTGCTTTTTCTTTGAAAAAATTGCTAAATTGCATTATTCCAGTTCAGTAATGTCATCAATTTATTAAGTTACCATTATATATATCACCAGGGCCTCTACCAAATGTGACAGGTACATTTCCTTATTCTACTTGAGTGTTTTTTCTATGACCTGTCAAACTGCTCTAGCAATTGCTGATCAACAAGTAAATATTCAGTAAGTAAATGTTCTAAGATATTGCCTAATTGAGACTGAGAACAACATCAGCTGAAACTGACTCTAAGGAAGGCATGTCCATAGTGGCTTGATCAGCCATGCTTGTTAATTCTAACCCCGACTAGATCATTTATTTCTGGAAGTGTTAGTAAAAGCAGATAGTAATTATCCCACAGTGAAGGAGAGTGCAAGGGGTCATTCTCTCATTAAAGAAGGAAAATTAAACACACCAGATCTAAACCAGTTGTGGTTTGTTTTTTTTTTTTTACCTTCTATTTAACATTATTTTGTTGAAATTACTTCCAACAATAAACAAATAAAATATGTAGAAAAATAATTCTTTTAATCTGTATAGACAAACAATGCTATCATATGATGCATTTCCAATATCAGACAGACACATATTTAAACTCTTTTAGCCTACACATGACTACATGACAAAACATACTGTAATATTAGGTTTGTTAGGGAAAGAAAAAGTTCCTTTCCACATATTTGCTTCTAGACTACGTTGTAGGTTCCACATCATGAAAATTTAAAAGTACGTTTTGATGAGGTGAAATTGCCCAATAAAAATATTGATCATTTTTTCTATTATGGGTCAAAATTGGGAAAAACGGGTTACTAAAATGTTTCAATACATTTTCAGTGTAATAAGACTTTTGAAAGTATTGTCAGAATCCATACCTCAAGTAGATTTACTTATAAACAATGTGATTCGTATAAAAGCCTCTGAAACTTAGAAGACAAGTATCATGTAAAGATTAGGTTGTAACTTACAGTAATTTCACGAATACAAGCCGCACCATTTAGACCAAAATTTTGGTGGAAACCCGGAAGTGTGGCTAATACTCCGGGGCGGCTAATTTATTAACAAAAATGTGATATCTGCCCTTACCTGGTACCGTGCCGGTCCTGTCCCGAGCCAAAATGGTTTGAAATCCATGTTTTCCTGGTGTTCCGACGATGAACCAATCAGAGAACAGCTGATTGCCTGCCTGTGGATGACGGCTTTACTGAGGGGCAGGGGGTGTTATCGGGGTGAGTTCCCTCAGCGTGTTCTCTCGGCAGTTTGATAAAAGTGTGTGATATTTCTCTGTACTTTTTAAAGTGTTTTCACTCTTGTGCAGCTGCATGGCTGGCTGTCCTTGTGCGGTTTCGCGGCTGGCTGGGCTCGCGTGGAGCAGGGTGGGGCGCTGGGCTCATGCGGAGAGGGGTGGGGGGGGCACTGGGCTCACGTGGATGAGCAGGGTGGCTGTGCCGGCACGGAGATACAGCTCCGTTCAGAGCACAGCCACTCGCCCGCGCGGATGAGCGGGGTGGCCGTGTCGGCACAGAGATGCAGCTCCGCTCGGAGCTCAGCTGCTCACCCGCACAGCTGAGCAGTTGTTTAAAGGCAACGCGGATCCGTTGGGAATGCTCGCAAAATGACCACACTATTGTTCGTGTATTTTTCGGCTTGTAAATAAAACTTGCAGGGAACGCTGTCGCAGCTATTGTCTGTGTCTTTTTTCACTTGGAAATAATGTTTCTAAGGTCAGCAGTAAGTCAGTAAGCCCTGGCGATCTGCGATTGTGTTACTAAATGATGACTTTGTGAAAGTTTGCCGTGAAAAAAAGTGCGGCTAATATTTGGGTGCGGTCTTTTTATTGACAAAGACATCAACATTGTCGACACACCGGAAGTGTGGCTTATACTCCGTGCGGCTTGTACTCATGAAATTACTGTAATTGTGAGCTAGACAGTAGTCACAGAGCACAACTTTTTTTGTAGATTCAAGAATCATGATATTTTATTTTTTGTGAAATAGGGCAGGAATTTTTTTTTTTTTCAGAGACAGAGTTTGACATGTAATCTAAAGTGATTACCTTTAAATCCCATTATAGTTCCTGCAGAAAAATGGAACTATTCTGAGATTGCTCTGTATGAACCATCTTATCAGCCAGAATTCTTATCAGACAAAGCCACAGAATCATAGAACGTTTTGGGTTGGAATCTATCTTTAAAGATCATCAAGTTCACCCATTTACCACATCCACCCCACAACCATACCCCTCTTCAACACCCCCAAATGTTAAAATAGAGCAAAAGAGCCATGTACTTCTTTGGACAGATCAGTTTGCTCAAAGTCCCACCCTACCTGACCTTGAACACTTCTAATGGTGAACCTCCCTGGGTAACTTGCTCCAGTGCCTCACCGCTCTGTCAAGAATTTCTTTCTTATCGTAAGGAAATCTAAATATAAATTTTTCACTTTAAAACTTTGCCCTTTGTCCTGTCACCATCAGCCCATGTAGAACATCTTTCTCCATTTTTATTACAAGCACTCAGTATTTAGACTACAATATGGGCTTCCCTGAACCTTCTCTTCTTCAGGCTAAGCAAACACCATTGCCTCAGATTTTCTTCATAGATTAAAAAATGTTCTCCAGACATAAGACAAACTAAATCAATTAAACCCATTAATTTCTAGAAGGAAACTAGAAAAATAGTTGAATTTTTGGAGAGTCCTTATGCACAATGAAAGAGCTGCACTCTCAAAAGGATCCACTCATATAAAAGCAACAATCAACTGTTAATGATGATTACTGAAATTTGGCATGTCTGAAAAATTTTGCACTATGAATTGTCCTGAATCTGTAAAATGGAAAGAAACACAATTTTTAAAATTAGAATTTCAGTAAGTATATATAGAAACATGTCTTACCTAAGGAAATTACAGAAATAAAAACTAAACCATCAGTATTAAAAATTAGTTTAAAAATAAAAAAATAATCTTCTGGTCAGCTATGATTTCACAAGAAGTGCTAATGAAAAAATTATGATTTTATTTTTTAGTGCTTAAGAAATTTAACATGACTGGTTAAAATGAACTCAATCTGCATCTCAATCTGCTTCTCCAGCTGCATCTCTTGACTACATTTCACCCCAGGTTGTGACTCATGTACTTCAGGCAAGCTTGGCTGGTACTACTGTGAATACTTTCTCCACCCTTCACATCCCTTCTGCATATTCTTAACATACCATGTCAGGCATCTGCCTCCTTCTGACTGCCAGAGAGGTTCCTGGTCTGACAGGGAAGCTTCCTTAACAACTGTTGGGTAAATATTTTAATTATTTTGGTAAGTTTATTCAAAACTCCAAAATTTGAACTCAATAGGTAAGATCCACCCATTGAGTGTGATATTGAAAGTGATCCTCAGCAATCTTGCAATTTAGAACTTGTCTGGAAGGAAAATGAATATTTAGTCTGTCTGTTAGAAATTGAGAAATAGGAATGCCCACTTGTTATATTTATAAAAGCATAATAATAAACAGGCATAAATGCTCTATATTTTGTAACTTAGAGGTTAGCAGTATCTACTAATTAAAATGCAAACTCTCACTCAGTTGAAAGATCATGAATAACTGTGACACTTACCCAATAACACCTTACCAGTTCACCATTTAATTTCAGCTGTGAATACCATTTTTTAAAAATTGATTATTTTCCTTCTAACTGAAAATAAATGCATAATGGGGTTTTTAATAGATATTTTACTACTTTAAATTTCCATATTCAGTGTTTTGTCGTTGGTGATTCAGTGACATATGACCTAATATAATAAACAAAGCAACTACAAATAAGATGAAATATTTGTCTTATTGTCTCTCTACACTGATATAAAGATATTTTAATTTATGTAAATATTTTAAAGGTCAGTCAGATATTTGGATTTGTCTCCAGATTTCATGCACCTTTTTTTTTCTTTTTATTTCACTGGATCACTTTTTCTATTATGCGTGACCTGAGTAAAAAACTATGACAAAATGATGTTTGCGCTATAGTTCAAAATACCTAGTGGTTAAATAAGAGAGGAGAATAAATCATGCCTATTTCTATGCAGTGCCCAAGGGCAAAAAAAAAATTGTTTTTGAATATATCTAGACTTATGTTCTTGTCTCATTTTAGTCAAATATTAGAGAATCTTTTAAGTAAAAAATTGTTAGGATGCTTTCACATCACCATAGATTATTTCATAGCTATGCTTAAGTAAGAGTAGCAAGATGTCCAGTTCATAACCTAAACCACTCCTTCTCTCTTTTGCCAATACAGTGTAACTATATTTAAACACTTAAGACACAGATAAGTGCAAGTATGCCAGGACTATGAGGAATCATGCAGATCTACTAAAAGGCTGTTGTTGACTTCATATTGCATATAATATATCTCACAGCTTAATCTTTCTTTAGCTATTCCCCATCGAGGACCTATTTTTTGTAGTTCCGCAGGTGATGATGAAGTTCAGAAAGAAGGAATGCTATTCAACCTAGAAGGGGGCACCTAAAATAATGTCAAAACCTGATGCGGCTACTCTTACCCAGGCATTTAGCATGAAAAACCCACTAAGAATTGATAAGAAACTGGCAATAATGAATTTGCAGGAAAGAAACCATTTGAGATTTACCTCTGTTTTTAAGGGGAAAAAGATTTGGCACTACTCCTATGCTTGGGCAAAAAAGCCTCTAGGTTGCTGTCTAAGGTGATCCAATGGCTCTGTGTCTAAGATTCACTGACTGTAGCAATGTCCTTTTGAACATCTCCATGCCAAGAATGAAGACACCTTGTGCTCAGGCATCTCAAGCATATGCACATGCATGAACGCAGGCCTACTGCATTTGGAGTATGAATTAGAGGTAATCTGACTCCCAGGCCCATTAACCTCAGGTAGTGTTGATGCTCAAACAAGGATTATTAGCAGAAAAAGAATCTTTCTGTGGGCCACTTCATATGTTTGCTGCAGCTGAGGCAGGATTGTACAACAGACATGGATAATTATAATTATTTCAAAGTTTTAACTCTGCCTTTTCTTTTTCTCTTGTTTTTCTCTTATGAGATTGAGATCTCCAGAGAGCTCATTTGTCAGGTTCAAATAAAAAAATTCTGGGATAAGGATTTGCTAATAGTGAACTATAGTCCTGTAGTGACTCAGAAATCTTCTTAGGGTTTTGTGAATCCTAAGTGCAGTGAAAAGCAACAAGAGTAGTGAAAAAAAATTCCAGTGCATTGAAAACATTGTAATATACTTTCATTAATCGAACCCAAAAGAAAATCAAGCTACTGAAAGCTTTTTGCATGCTGCTTAGGTAGTTCTTACCATGAGAATAAAAGGAAAAAAAAAAAAAAGTTGTTGAGTTTTCCTCAATTAAACAATGAATTCCAAAACTTGATGTAGAGGTATTTGAGGAGTGCGTTGACCCTGGCTGGATACCAGATACCCACAAAAGCAGCTCTGTCACTTTCCTCTGCAACTGCCTTGGGCAGAGAAAATATAGTGGAAGGTTCATGAGTTGCTATAAGGACAGAGATGACTCACCAAATATCATCACAGACAAAACAGACTGCACCTGGGGATAGCAACAAACTTATTATTAACAAAGAGCAAAATAATGGGAAGTATAAAACATCTTTAAAAAAACATCTTTCCCCCACTCCTCCCTCCTTCCTGGGCTCTGCCTCCTCCCCTCTAGCAGTGCAGCGAGACAGAGAATGCAGACCTGTATGATCATAGTCAGTTCATCCCATGTTGTTCCTGCTGCTGCTCAGACAGAAGAGTCCTTCCCCTGCTCCAGCACAGGGTGCCTCCCACAGGAGACAGTTCTCATAAACATCTCACATGTGGGTCCATCCCATGATTCCTGATTGGCATGGCCCTGGCCAGAGGCAGCACTTTCTCTGCTGGACCTAGTGAAACACTCCCGCAGCTTGTCAGAGAAGCCACTCTGTAATGTTCCAGCTACCAAAACCTGGCCACACAAATCCTGTACATCCAAGCACTTATATCATTGTCACACTGGAACTTAATTCAAATGTTGTTTTTTGATCTTTTATAAACATAGTTAATTCCCTTGAAGAGAATTGCATTTAAGCAAAAGTACTCAGAACAAAGAGAAAAGTAATTTCACGATTATAAGCTTCACTGCATGTCCGGGTGTCGGCAACGTTTCGTTCTTTGTCCATACATAAGCCGCACCGGATTATAAACCGCATTTTCGTTCGCAGCAAGGATCCATGTGCAACTTTCACAAAGTTGCCAATTAGTAACAGAATCAGGAGATCGCGGGGTTTACTGGCTTGGCTTGGGGCCGTGCAGGCTCGATTTGGCGCTGCTCCGCTGCCGCAGGGGCTGGGCGGGCTCTGGCTCGGGTCGGGGCTGCTGCGGGCTCGCACTTCCGGGTTGGCAAATTTCTGAACTTAGTTCATATATTGGTCACTCCGGAGTATAGGCCGCACTTCCGGATTTGGACCAAAATTTTAGTCAAAATGGTGCGGCTTATAATCATGAAATCACTGTAATATGAAATGGTCAAAAATGGTTAGTCATTATTTTTTTCTCTAATTTTCACTGGAATCAGTGGAACTCATATGTCATATTATACCCAGAAAGTTTCCATCATAATATGGGAGTTACAGATAAACAGATGAAGAGGTTTTCTTTTCAGAACAATGGCCCTGTATACTAAAAATAAATCAATTTAAAGCAATACTCAAGAGATATGCATATTACTGTAGCCAACAACATACCATCTAATTTTACTATTCCCCAGTTATTCAGGAGTAGTAAAATGCATATTAGTATGGAGATTTTTTGCAATGAAGCACACACTTTTTGCTAATGAATCAAGTCTGTCAGAGCAACAGAGATGGAAGAAAGAGTAATTGGATCTTACTTGAAAAGCTTCAACTTACATTGTGGTCTAGAACTGACAGGTTCTGTCAATATTTACAGAGAGATTTATTACTATGTCACATATGCTTAGAATGACATATATATTTGTTCTATCATAAAATAAAATAAAATAAAATAAATAGTGTGATTATCTTATTTTTAAAATTGTGTGTGTATAAAGTGCAAGAATATTATTTTCAATTGCATGAAATTTACAATTAACCACAGGTTTGGTCTCTGGTTTTATTGGAAATAAACAAATCATTATAAAAACTGTAAAAGCTCATTATTTTTTTGCATAAATGAAAACCAGATAAGAACTAAGAAATACATTTTATGCTGTTTAGATTATGCATTTTGCCTTATTTTATAGTATAAGACCATAATTTTAAAAGAAATTAATAACAAAAAGACAATTGCAAATAAATATTTTAGTAACTATGGTCTGATAAATATCATTGTTTAATTTTGTTCACAAACCTATGATCAGAAATAACACACAACAACAACAACAAAAAAAATAATAATAATAATAATAATTAAAAACTTTGAAATAAAGGGAGGTTAATTTCTTTAATATTTTTAGTGTGGCTCATGTTGCTTCCACAATTTCAGTCTCAGTAACTTACTAGTGTTTTCATATGCTGGGTAGCTGAATATTTCTCTAAATGAACAATGGCTGACTGGAGCCTTCTTTCTAGAAGGACTCTGTGTTTCAATCTTATCTCCATCATTTATCATATTTAAATATAATGTTGTATCTTGACCTGTCCACAGACAGTGGTAGACATCATTTATATTTATTTCCTTTTGAATTTTTTTTGCCTTGAAATAATAAACAGAAATGAGACCTAATTCCAAATATACACAGAGATCTGCTATATATGCTTAGAAAGGAAATTTGAAAAATTTGGAAAATCCTTGAAATTTGCATTTCTGAAATCTTTAAAATTGGTGAATAATTGCATTCTTGCCTCTGCTTCTGTTTCAATTTATTTTTTACTGAAACTTCTTTCTCACTGAGAAAAAAAAAGACTCATATGAAAATTTGGAACACAATTATATTAAGGGACATCAATCAAATAAACTGTGATGTTTTGTGAACAAAGCTCATTACTTCTAAATAAATGTCAGTAACATCTACTGTGTATCAGCACTCTCAATTTAAAAATTGAAGGGATATTTTTCTTACCCAATTATATTTATGAAAATACTAAAAGTCTGCTTACAGCCTAAGCTATATTAACTGTAAGAATATGTGGCTAAGCTATCTGAAAAACGCTTTTCACCGATCATTATTATTAGCTGAAAAAGGCTGAACACAAGGGTTTTTAGAGAAAAATTATCTGACAAGTGCATGCAAAAAAGTGTATCTTTTATTTTAAGATGTAACTGCATAGCTCCCAGAGGAATTTTTAGACACTAAGTTCTCCAAAGTACCTACTTGGAGTTCTCAATTTAGTACTTAGATACAGGAGACTATTTGAGAAAAAGTTCTCTTTTCTGGGTGCTACTCATTGGCCTACTTAGCATAAGTGACTTGTGGGAATTGTACATCTGAGGCTTTGAGTGGCTGAATGCCTACAGGAAGCTTTGCCACAGTCTTAAGTATCTATAAGGCTTAGGTAAAACTAATGCACTTAGATTTCCAAGTAATTACAGAAAAAAGAAAAAAAAAAAAGCTCATTAGATGGTATCTGCTAAGTATTTTTCATAGTAAATTTTATTAACAACACTGTCATTTTGTCTTTATTTCTCCCTAGATCTGCTTCAAGAAAGAAATAAACAAATTTTGCATATTTTTGATTTTAACTTTCTTCTATTTGCATATTTTATATTATTGCTCTCAAGTCTAAGGAGATATATTGCATAGTACGTAAAAATGACTAGAGTCTGATCACTGTTACATCTGAATAATAAATAACACAAGACTGCCTTACAATGCAAGCAGCAGTACAAGCACAAGATGTAAAAATGATCGAGAGCTTGAGTTTATGGGAACACACAACTAAGGGGAATAGAAGTAAAGAAAAATTAATCAAACATGTTTGTGAGGAAGCACAGAATAAATCTGTGTGGGTTACTCTTCTCCATCAGGCATGTGTAATTGCATTGTTTCAAAACTTGTTTGCTGGCTCAGTTCACAGATTTGTTCAGGTTTTGGAAGCTTGCTATTTTGCATTTGTGAGCCCTCTCCAAAAACTTACACAGTGCAGTCATTTAGAATGTTGCTTAAACATATTCTCTAAACCCAGTTCCATTACTGCTCGTAATACACCGTACAAAGCTGATAAATAGTATCTTAATGTCTGTTAATGATATTTTGGGAAGGGAAGGGAAGGGAAGGGAAGGGAAGGGAAGGGAAGGGAAGGGAAGGGAAGGGAAGGGAAGGGAAGGGAAGGGAAGGGAAGGGAAGGGAAGGGAAGGGAAGGGAAGGGAAGGGAAGGGAAGGGAAGGGAAGGGAAGGGAAGGGAAGGGAAGGGAAGGGAAGGGAAGGGAAGGGAAGGGAAGGGAAGGGAAGGGAAGGGAAGGGAAGGGAAGGGAAGGGAAGGGAAGGGAAGGGAAGGGAAGGGTCCTTAATAAATTTACCATTAGACTTAAAATTTTGTAATCCCAAGGACCCTTCTTTATCTCTGTATTATGGGAATCAGGTTAGAACTGGTCCTTTTTCCTTACACTGTATGAGAACTATTTCTTGTTCCCAAAGCTTTTTGAAATTTCTGTGTAAAAGAAGTCAGATAAACAGGTTGCCTTACAGGAAGACATAGTAGTTGTCTTGACAAGCCTTGGGAGGGTAATTGTTGTATAACACTGCCCAGTTTACAACTGGCTGCTGTTTCAAATAGAAAATGCTGAGTATGCTAAGGGAGAACACATTTTAAATTAATGTCTTATCTCTATCAGCTGTTTTTGCTGATCACAGACAGTCAGCTAAACATCTATAAACCCTCTCCAGTCACAGAGCTGGAAAGGGTAGATCTGAAGAATGAAAAATAGGCTGGCAATGTGACAGATCTTCCTGCTTGCCAGCCCATCAAAAATGGTGCTGAGTGTATCTGAGGAAGGCGAGTGATGAATCAGTGAGTCAGGCTAACAGAAGGACATAAAGAAATTGACAGTTCTGTCAACTAGCTCTTGGTGGGAAGCAATTAGGTTATGATGAATAAGAGAAATAAATCATGCAGAAACCATAGACAATTAATTAGAAGAAACCTCCTCTCAAAGTACAGAATTGCTGTAAACTTTCAAAGAGGAAATACAGATTGCAGTGTTTCCACTGCGAAATTAAAATGAAGAGACAGAATAAAAAGGCACAAGCATCTAGTGAAAACTCATAATTTCTTTTCTTCCTGTCTGCCCCATAATTTCCTTCTCTAACTGTCTCTCCATCCCCATCTTAATTTGAATTTTGTTGCAGCATAGTTATTATGAGCACTCACCCAGAATAAAAGTGGAGAGAAGTAGTCACATAAGAGTAGGAGCTCAGGAATATCAAGGCTTCTACAACTGGGAAGACAAAGAGAAACACAATAGTGAAAATGTACTGGACCACAGGGTAATACCTGGGAGCGCAGAAAGTTGCTCTTGTGGCTTTTGAGAAAGCTTGATGAGTAGGACATGAGAATTTCAGCATTCCCCTAAAGCAACAGACAGCCCTTTTTCTTTCCCTCAGAAACAGCTTGAATAGTTACAGTGGATTACACTCGTCAGATCTACAGACAGACTGCTTTTTCTTGCTTTTATTTTTTCCTTTTTTTCCATGACTAAACAGAATAATGACTTCTATTTCTCATCCTCCTAAGCACAATAGAGGTGGTTAACTGAAAATGAAACTGTAGTTTTGTATTTTCAATATTGAAATGAAAGTGGAACAAAGCTGGTGTCAACAACTGATCATTTTCTTTTAAATTTCATTTCATTCAGAGAAACAAGATTTACAGTATCATAAAATATTAGTAGTATCATAAAATATAGGGGAACCATGTCTCTGACTATCAAGAAAGAAGTGTTACAACAGTGAGGTTAAATTTGAAATGTCCCATCCTTTCTTACGATTAGCTCATAGTGCTTTTAATTTTACCATCTTCAAAATCCTATATAGTTTGAGTCAGCATACCTAAAGTGTGATGGGCTGTTAATAAAGAATCCCAAAGTAATTTAATAGTTTCTCTTTTGGAAGATGTATTTTTTCAGTCATTTTCAGATTACATGACGTTTTCCTAATGTTTGGCTATGGTTGCGCAGAGAGCATTTTCATAGCTTATGAGTTCTTTAGAAGTCTTGGTTTCTTAATATTTCCTATTAAAAAGAATAATTTTATCCGATATTAGGCATATTAAGATGGGTTTAGCTGATTTTTTTATTATTATTTTTTTTAATCTTTAAATCTCCTTTATCCATCATCCACCTAACATTTAAAAATACTGATAAACTCCTGGTACCATAGACAAAAAGAAAATGATCCATTGTTTTATCACAGAATGATAAACATATGTAAAACAAAATAGATGCAGAAACCTTGTCTTTAAAAAACATTGAAGCTACAACTAAATTAATTTTTAAAAAATAGATTCAAAACCAAACCAAGTCAAAACTGATCTAAGAAATAAAAAGAAGTCTGACAAACTGCGGTACGTGGGTTTGAAAAATTATTGCAAAACTTCAGGAATTTTGCCAGCAGTGGTAAGACTGGGTGACTGTGAGATGCTTTCAGGTTTGTTCAATTTCTTTGTTTTGGGTTTGAGTTGTTTGTTTTGTTTGGGGGGGTGGGGCTTAGCTTTTATTTGTTCATATTTTTTATTTCCTGTGATTGAAGCCCCTTGCAATAATCAGAAAAAAAAAGATAACAAAAACCCACACAAAAACCTACCTAAACCTTTATATCTGAAAGAGTAAATAATCGCTATAAGATTTTTGACTTTTTAACCAAATAGTGATTAAAAGATCAGATAAAGGCAGGACAAGTCAGTTTTGTTCCTCATTTGTTTCTCATATTTTGATTTCTGACCCTGGAATGTCTCTTCCTTTTATAGTATCTATGTTTCTTGCCTGTGGTTTTAAGATGACTTACCTTACCTGACTTAGTAAACACTCCTCCCTCCCTTGCTAACCACAATATGATCTAGAAATCAGAACCTAAAAATTCTCCATTTAAAATTAAATCCTCATATGATTTTCCTGTCAGTAACTTAGGAGTGTCTGTGAGTGCCTGTGTGAACTCTGTGATAGAATCTTCTACTTTCTCTAGTTCTTGTCTTCTAAGTGCAAGTCTCCTGGGTAGTACCACTGACATTTGCACCAATTGATAAAGACTGCAATTATGGGCAAATATATGCCTCCTTATCCAAATCTGTCATTACTTCTGTCTCCTCTTGGCAGTAAATTAGGCTTCTCTCTCATTAAAATCCTGTTGCCATCCTAGCTATGATGGCAATGGTTTCTCTTATTTTACTGCTACACAAACCTTCATCTAGGAAAGAGAAGACAAAATGTGCTATACTGAACAAACATTTACCAACTTAACCACAAACAGAAGTTGGCTACTCACAATTTAATCCAAAGCTAATGAACTTAGTTTATGTAAATGCAATCACTATTATACCATATGAAATTTGTGCAGGACACTGGTACTGACCAGATTTCAAATGGAAACTGGAAAAGCTCTATGTATCTAACAGTGAAAATCACTTACATAATTTCTTTTAAATATATTTTTATTCTTGCCTAATATGTGTAAAGTGCCATAGGCTGATTAGATCAATGTTTAGTAGCAGAGAGCTTCTAACAAGTAGAAACATGGAATGGGTGTGGAAGGCAGCGTGAGGGAAGTCTGCATTTGTGAAGTGAGTTTGAAGGACCTGAACTTGGAGACATTAATGTTTCCCAGACATTTTATGCTTTCATTATCTTGCTTTTGCAATAGAATTTATCAAGATTTTATTATTTAGATTGAAGTGTTACCGCAATCATTTCGAGACATGAATAAAGGTTGAGAGAAGCATGATTTATTCATGTACATTAAAGCCAGAAAAAAATAAATTTCAAGAGCATTAATCCATTTTTCTTATCAAGACATTAGTAGGTTGTACTCAATACTATACCTTTTTTCCAGGGAAGATAGCAGAAGCAATTGTCAGAAACTGATAATGGTTCAAATTGTGCTTTCATAAAATGAAAAAAGTCCAGCAAAAACTAGGGGAACCAAAGAATGACTAAAGTCACGTTCTTACTGTGGCAAAGATTGAATCAGCTTAATAAGCCCGACATATTCTTACTTATAAATTTAAAAAATATTTTTTATTTCTCATAGATTTTTTAATATTCTTCCCTTTCTAAAATAAACATAGCTTATATATATATATATATATATAGCTATATGTCTTGGGAATCTACATCCACTTTTCCCACTGGATGCCACTGTTTGATCAAATTCAGGCAAGCAAAATCCTAGAATAATCGTGAAAATTCATAGCTGAAAAAAACCCTGTTAATTCAAATTAAAACATAGAGTCTTTAGGAAACATTTGAAGCATGTTTTATTAAAATGCCTGGAGCAGAATTACTGTGGTTTTAGTAAGGTTTATACAAAATTAAAGATTACATGAGAAAATAAAAAGAACTTACAGGGCATGACAGAACAATAGAAAAAATAGTGATATATAAAACAGAACTTATTTGCTGAATAACAGATAACTGTTTCAACATCTTACTCATTTTGAGTATGAGTTTGTAATTTGACATTGACTGATAAGAGACTTGCCACTAACATTAAAATATTTCACAAGTGAAAGATCAAGTATGTTTTTCTTTCTTATTATAGAATTAGCCTAGTATGAGCAGTTTCAGTTATTTCTGAAGGCCAAAATTCTAATTTTATTGTCACTGGAATGAATGACACTTCACCATTCACTTTCAGAGGACATCAGCAGGAGTATTAAGAACATACTGGCTTCATGTAACTCCTTGAAGAAGCATTGCTCAAGTGACAATAACAGTATTCAAACAATGACAAATGCTCTAGTTCAAAATAGGAAGTGGCCTCTAAAATGTAGGTTAAAAAAATGCAATACCACGAGAGAAGAAAATACTGTAAGAACATACCAGTAATAGCAGAAATATGAGGAGGACATGAAGAAAAATCAAAGACTGCAAGTAAAATTTATTCAGTTTCCAGAGAGTAATTCAAAAGACAAGGACTTATCAGAAATTTATAATGAAACATGCAAGGAAAAGATGGTGATAATACTGTAGATCTTCTATTGTATCTAGATTACCATACACTAGTCATTTTTATAGCATTTGAAACTCTGCTTTTGCTTTTTCTAATGTAATTTGAAGCATTACACAAATTGTGACAGGAAGAAATTGGTTTAAGTATCTTATATGAATCCTTGACTTTTGTAAGTACATTCCAAAAATGTTCTACGGCTAAGCAATTACTGTTATCTTATAGCAGAGACATAGTATGGGGATTTTTTTTTTGCCATAAAATTAAGTAATCTTTCCCATTACTCTTCAGCTTCTTAGATATTGTGTATTATTTTCTGATCTCTTCACATTATAATATTCCTATAATTCTGAAAATCCATCATATATCACTTAAATACATTCCTAAGGCTTACCTTTCCACAGAAAGCAGCAGTTGACTCTCCTGAATTTGATCTATTGCTGGAAGACAGGAATAACAAAAGCCTATTTCAAAGATGTGTATATGACAAGTCCAGGCTTTCTGCAACACTGCAATTCACTGAGTCAAGACTTATTTTTCCAGGGTATTTTAAATGAAGACTGCACTGTAAACCTTGAAATAATCGTAAGTTGTGGCTAACATAGATTCATGGTACTTTTTGACAGGGTCTTCCAGCATTCTAAAGCAGAAAACTTTCAACATGTTGCTTGGAAGCTGATACAGTATGGCTGTCTTGAGTCTTTGATCAGCAGAGGAAATTTCGGCATAGGACAGCCAGTTTCATAGGGATGTGGAATTGCAGAAGTCAAGAATCAGTAACAAGAAGGAAAATGACATGGGACAAAAAAAGTGGAAGACAGACTAAAAAACAAATGAAATGTTTGGTATAAATTGAAAAATTAAAATATAGAGAAACAAAGAAAGTAAAAATGAGAAACAAATAAGTATTTTATATACCAGATTGTTTGTTTATTTTTTAAACAACTATTGTTACCTGCATTTATTCTGTGGTTGGATTTTTGGAGGGGGGTAAATAATCTCATGAAAAAGTGGTGAGTATGCTCTGTGTTTTTATCTATATATACACATTTATGTCTGTCTATCTGTGTATCTATGAGCATGTGCGTTTATCTTTTTTATTCCTTTTATGGGACACTGTTCTATTTTCCCTAAGAAGCTGTATCTACTCTGATTTTATTTAATATTTAACTAAAACTTTGTATAACTAAATAAAGAAAAAAAAAAGAATAGGAAACTTTGGGCATTGTATGATAAAGAGGAAAAAACAAAAAGGAATCATACATCTGTGAACATCTCCTACATGTGATTGAGAAGCTAAAGTAAAAGTCTTCCAGGCACTCATCTGAAACGTTTAAGGAAACTCCTTTTGTATGAGGTTTTTTTATAGTTCATGAAAAATCCTGCCTAAAATGAAGCCAGTTGGGAAACAGTGCTATGTAATCTGACTTGGTTTATTTCGTTTATGTACAAAATAATAATAGCTTTTGTATTGTCATTATCTGATGAAATTTTCCCTTTGTGTTCTTGTTTTTCTTTTTCCTTTTAGCAAAGATATATAAAGCAAAGTGTTCAGTGGCACATCTTACCATTTAAACATATTCTAGGCCCACAGTTTCTCATCTTAATCCACAGTCTATTTTTTCTTCTTTTGTTTCTGTGGATTGTTGTGGGTTATTTTAATTTCTTACTTTAAAGACTCACTAAGAATCTTCACCTCTAACCACGGAAATTGAAACAAAGAGTGCTCCCCAGATGATAAATGAAGTACAGTTTCTCAGATTTATCTGTTCTTTAATGTTTGATGTAATTGTTAAAATGAGTGTATTCAATGAATATGATGTATATGAGAACGGTAGAAAACAAATAGCTTCCATCTTAAGCAAAGATATCCTTCTGTGGTTTTTGTGACCTAACTAGATATGAATTGCATTTCCATATGATTTCTGTGACATTCCATATGATTTTACTGACAAATTCTGGTTTATAGTTTGTGATGATGAGAAAATATAAGTGTTTATCATTATTTTCTTTGTAAATAATAAAGCTTCCAGAAAAGTTTGTCTTTTGACTTACATTCTATTAAATACAAATTTGTCTTTATGATGGATTTGTGAATTTATTACTGATTTATTCCATCTGAGTAGCAGTTTACTTTAAGTATTCTAAAATATTAAAATTTGTCTAGTACTATTGATGTCATTGGAGTCACTTTGATTTTTGGAAGGTAAGAAAATTATACTTCCTATGTTGTCTGGGTTCTTCATTGTAATTACTGAAAGACAAACTATCTTTTTATGGGAGTATAATAAATAAATTATATTTCTCCTTGTATTTTTTAACACATGAAGAACAAATCTTAGGGAACAGTGAAGTTCAAGTTGTTATATTAAGGCATTAAAAAATTTTTTTTCCTTGAAGGTTCTGAAAAAAATATACTTCTATCATGGTTAAAATTAAAATCTATTGCAAGTCTTCAATGTGGGAAAGTGGATATTTATAGAAAAGGTTAGGGGAAACATATCCAAAGAAATTTAAAATAAATTCAACTCCGTGACTTCATATACTAAACAGAGTAGGAGATCTGTCATTACATTGTGGTGACAAAACAACAGCTCTCTTTCTGACAAAACCCTCTATATAAACAGCAATATTTTGCAAAATTTCTTTTCCTTAAACTGCCTTGCCTACCCTAGGGTATTTTTGTTTAATCTATCAGTACTCTGAGATATTATACAAGCAGATAAATTAGCTATAATCCTTGCCCCGAAGGGTTTCATTACACATAAGTACAATCATATGAGAGAAGGTAAAACAAAAGAGAGAGTTACAAGGGAATATGGGAAGGAAGGACACCACTTATAAAATCCTCAGTTTTAATGGTGGTTTGGATAGCTTTTTATTTAGATAGATTTTTATCTTTCATAGAGGAATAATACAATTTTTCAAAATGAGAGCAGTGGAACAGAGGAAAAAAACCTATGAATGTGAGGTGGAAAAAAGAGCATGAGGCCAAAAAGTAGGGACAACTGAGGGAAGGATGTGAAATGAAATGCATCGGAGTTTTACAAGAAAACCGGCTGCAGTCATTGGTAAAGAGAGGTGCAAATACACAAAGTTGATCCCAGATGCAGAGCAGGAGACCTTCATTTCTGTTGGGAGAGGTAGCTTGAAGAAACAGAGAGCAATCAGAAAGCAAAACAGCAATAAAAAGAAATCAAATTAACTTGTCCGCACTGTTTTCCTGAATCTCCTCATGCTGATAGAAGTTAGCTTGTCTGAGAGTGCTCTTCTCTTTCTCACAACAGATATCTCCCAAACCCAAGGTAATTTTGCATTAATTTACATTTCTTTTTGTTATTTTTGACTGTGTGTTCACAGCTATGTAATGATTTTCCTCACATATCAAAGCTGCTGATTTTCCTAGCAGGTGTTTATACACATGAGAAAGATACCTCTTGAGTCTTTTTTTCTCCAGGCTAAAAAACATCCAGTTGTTTCAGCCTCTCCTCATACTACAAGTGATCCAGCCTCTTGATAGTAACCAGCAAAGATTATTATCTTTGCAGTCCTTCACTGGACTGTCTCCAGTCCATGTCTTGAACTGGCAAAAGCAGGTCTGAGAACTATACTCCAAAAGTATTTCACAAGTCCTGAACAGAAGGGAAGGGTAACCTTCCTCAGCCTGTAAGAAACACTTTTTCTTACGCAGCCCAGATGTTGTTTGTAGTAATTATGTTGAGATAAACATGACTGGCATCATCATCTGTCCTTTATAAAAAACTTTTCATGCCTTCTCTCAGGCAGCTCCACACAGCACTGACTCTTTCCTCTCTGCAAGTTTCCCTCCGCATGACTGGCTAACCCCAACCTGTCCCTTACCCAGCCATCTAACCCTGTCTCTCTCTCATACAGCATTGTCTCACCTTGTCTGTCCCTTAGCATGACCTTGTGTCCCTTCCTCCTCACAGCACAGCCAGCAGACTCCATCCCCAGTTGTAGCAGACTCTGGGTCTCAAGCCCCATCACCAAATAACTAACGACTAGCTAACCCACTCTTTTATAATCCTCATCCTCACTGGGCAGGCAAGGTTGTTTCCACTCCTTGGTAATCAGCACAGCTCTAATTCATTGTGAAAGAGATTGTCTTCTGCACTATCCTTACAAACTATCTTCCCACATTTGTTGGCCACAAAGTCAGACATTTAGCTTGGTGCCCACTAGGATCACTAGGTCTTTTTCTGCAAAGCCCCTTACCAGATACTGCCACCTTGGGATATACTTGACATTTCCTTTTGTTGAAATTTGTGAGACTCTTCTCTGCCTGTTGAGATCTCTTTGAATGACAGCACAACGATCTGATCTAATCAACATTCCCACTTTTATATATTCGGAAAACTCATTTTGTGTGCAGTATATCCCATCATTCACATCATTAATTAAGTGAAAAAGTACTGGTCCAGTCCTGACCCCTAGGGCACACCATCAGTGACTGCCCTCCAGCTGAACTTTGCTCCACTAATGGATCCACTTTGGTCCTGGCAGTTCGGGCAGTTTACAAATAATTTCACTGTCCCTTTAATGAGTACTGAATTCAACAGTTTGTCAATGAAATATTATGACCTTGTGGAAAACCTTGCTGAAGTCAAGTTGCACAACATCAACCACTTTGCCCTCACCCACCTTGCCAGCCATTTCATCATAGAAGGTGATTATCAGGCTGATTAGGCATGCTTTCCCCTTCATAAATCCACACTGACAACACCCAAGGGCCACCATCTCATTCATATTTTAGTAAAGGTTTCCAGGATTATTTGCTTCACCACCTTCCTGGGGAATGAGGTGAGACTCATCAGCTCAGTAGAGGATCACCAGATCCTCCTTCATACCCTTCTTGAAGACGACAATGATCATTACTTTCCTCCAAGCCTCAAGAGCCTCCTCCGCTTGCCCTGACCTTTAACAAATAACTGAGAGTGGTTTTACAGTGCCAGGTCTCTCAGTAGGCATGGTTGTAACACTTTGGGTCCCACAGATTGTGCGTGTAAAGTTTTGGGTTATTTTCAATGCTGCTTAGCATTTGACAGGGAGCCATGATTTTTGACAAAGTCACAACCCCAGATATTTTCATACAACTCTGTTCTTACGCAGTGTGACTGTGACCAGCCACAATTTCCACTTTATCAAGAATGACAGAAAAGGAACACATAAACAGCAGCTGCCACTTTTGTCAGTATCATACTCCACACGTTTCATATGACTTTTTAGTTGGCAAGTTTCCATTTTTTGAAACTGTCATGTCCAGTTGCTCCCTGAGCAGCCTCTGATGGTTCACATTTTAGCCTTCAGATCACAAAGTGCGCATGTCTGAAAATATAAAGAATTTCCATACATATATATGTAAATAGGTACTCACATATTTATAAAATGTAATACTTAAAAATAGATAAACTTTAGATATGTTTATATATAGATTTGCATTTGTATATACTTATATATAGATGGTAATTATATGGATTCATAAAGATGCATGGACAAAACATTCTGAAGCAAAAGTTAATGGAAAAAATAATTAAAGCTTAAACATAAACAGAAAGAAACTAAGCAAAGTCAAAAATTTTGGGTACTGTCATGTTGCAAGGCTAATGAGGTGTTCCAAATGATTCCTGTTGGATCATGGTCCTTACTGAAATTAGTTTTTTGATGAGTTGCTCGCAACAATTCTTGAGGCCGGGTGGGTTGACAATACAGAAGGTCTATTTAATATTGCACTTAGTTTCTTTGTGTGCACCATTGCTGTTTTTCTACCCCAAGCAACAACTAAATAGTGCAGGGCTGCTCACTTATTCAATCCCTCACTGGTAGGGAAGAGATTCAGAAAAAAAACCCAACCTCTTGGCTCGAGATAAGAACAGTTTAATAATTGAAACAAAACAAAATATTAATAATATTTAAAAGAATAGAGAGAGAGGAATAAACCCCAAGAAAAAACAAGAGATATGTAATAAAATTGCCCACCACTGTCTGACCTATGCCAGCCCACTCCTGTACTGTGACCAGCAGCTCTTCCTGGCCAGCTCTCAGTTTATATACTGGGCATGACATGCTATGGTATCAAGTATCCCTTTGGCCAGGTTTTTTTGGTCACCTTTCCTAGCAATGCTCTCTCTTGGCTTATTTCGCATTTGCTCACTGGCAGATCACATGTTACTGAAAAATCCTTGGCTTAGGGTAAGCACTGCTCAGCAACAAGAAAAACACCAGTGTGCTATCATCATTATTCTCATGCCACATCCAAAACACAGCTCTGTACTGGCTACTAAGACGAAAATTAGCTCTATCCCAGCTGGAAAGAGGGCAATCATATACCTGTATGTACATTATATTAGCCCAAATTCTGAGAGGCTGAAAGAAGGAATTCCCTAAGCTGAAAAGGTCCCAAGGTCATAAACAGATTCAGAAGTGGGTGCAGTGTGTGTTTAAGGGCTGTGTGTTTAAGGGCTATGTGTTGAAGGCATTGCAAGCTCACTGTGCTTCAATACACACTCTGAACCCTGATAAGGGGTGACAGGCTCTCTTGAAGGCTTCTGTCATCCCTTCTGATGCTGTAGGATGGAAAGCAGTCTCTAATGAAACCCTAATAACAGAAGCCCTAAAACTCTTGATGAGAAATTATTTATCCAAATCAAACATTTATCTTAATAATAAAAAAATATAGATCTTTAAAATGCTCTTTAATCTGGAAAAAAACCCAAAAAACACTCCCCCCAAAAAATCAAACAATGAAGCAAAACAAAACCTGGAAGTAACAATAAATTTTCCATATAGAGAGGAGTTTCAACCAAATCTCTGATAGTTACAGAGCAACAACTGCCCAGAACACAATTTTCAAGGGAGATGCAAGCATGCTTTCAGTTTGACAATCATCATAATTTAAAAAGTATTTATAAGCACATTCTTGCATGTTTTTTTGAAAAATACTGCACAATTTGTGGTTCCCAAGGGGTTTTTTTCACTGTTTTTCAACAAATACTGACATTTAGAAAGCTGTTTTTCTGTAAAGTTTATTCTATTACAAACCACATACTGTGCTTTCAAACATGTTTTTTGCATTACATAGATTTATCATTGCAGTTTAGTTTTTTCTGTAAATCAGACCCACAAAATGACAAGATCTAAAGTGTACATTTTACATTTATATGGTAGCTATGGTGTGCAAGAAGCCCATGCTGTGTCAATGAGAGATAATATCCCTGTGCACACTGTGCAAAAAGATAAATCCCCTGAAGTCTGAGCTGTTAGGTTTACATGGGATAGCAACTATGATGTTGTGGAATATTAACAAGATAAAATGGCAATTTGACATTTGATTCCCCAAAAGTAGGAAGCCTAAACAGAAGCAGTAGGAAATGAGCTAGAAGAGAAGCAGGGAATGCGTCCTTTGTTCCCATATGGCAGACAACAGATCTCACAGCCCAGGGTAATACGTGACTTGTAAAATACTCTTATTTATTCTTTGATTTGTTTTGTGCTAAAGCTTCTAGCCATTTGTTGAGTTAAAATCACTGATGTTTTAAAAAATACAAAAACTGTGTCAAGTCAATGGTGGACACAATTATATCACAAACAAAGTTTAAATATATAAACGCAACACTTTCCAGACCACAAATGAAAGGTATAAAAATTGCTATTGTTAGATAAATTTAATTTTTGTTCAATACAATTTTTAATTTTTATTAATTTTATTAATTTTAATACTTTTTGCATTTACTCTATGTAATCTTATTTATTTATCTTAAAGATATCATCTAACCATAGAGGACTAAAGATATTTGTGTGAAATTATTTCTCTTGGTTAATACTGAAAAATACATATGCCTATATATGTAGAGGAAGAAAAATATTACAGTAATTTCACGAATACAAGCCGCAGCAATTTGACAAAAATTTTGGTGGAAACCCGGAAGTGCGGCTAATAGTCGGGGGTGGCTAATATGTGAATAATTTTCTGACATTTACAACCCCAGACGTGCCAGCCAGAGTGCCGAGCCAAGCACCGGCCAGTAAAAGCCGGCATTTTGCAATTGTTACAGTGTTACCGTGTTGCCCTGGCTCCCTGCAGGCAGCACGGGGGGTGGGGAGAGAGGCGGGAGAGCTCTCTTCTTCCCTCCTCTGCTGCAGCACAGGGGAGGAGGGGGGGGGGCGGGGGTGCCACCGTTGCCGCGGCTCGGGGAGCCGACGGGGGCCCCGCGCCGCCATTGCCGCAGCCCGGGGAAGTGCACGCCGCCATTGCCGCGGCTCGGGGAGCCGACGGGAGCCCTGCGCAGTCATTACCGCTGCTCGGGGAGGAGGTGGGGTGCTTTGTCTGCGCCCGCCGTCGGCGCCACGGGCGCGGGAAAGCTCCGTCCCTGCCTGCCACCACGGGGCAGCGCCGACCCGGGGTGACCGAGCCCAGTGGCAGCGGTGGGTGGCCCCGAGCCCAGTGGCAGCGGCGGCCGGCCCCGAGCGGCAGCACCGGGCTGGGCCACCTGGCCCCGTCAACAGTCCCTAGCGGGCCGAGCCTGCACAGCCTTAGCTCAGCCAGTAAACCCCGCCCTCCCGCGGTTCTGTTACTAATTGCACGCGGGTCCTCGCTGCGAACAACAGAGCGGCTTATATTCGGGTGCGGTTTATTTATGGACAAAAACCGAAATATTTGCCAACACCCAGACATGCGGCTTATACTCAGTGCGGCTTGTATTCGTGAATTTACTGTAAATTATTAGAAGTTCAAAATTGGTTTAGCTTCAAAAATATTCTTCAAGATAAAAAACTCATCTAAACAGATAAATATTTATGAATTAAAATAATTAAGAACTTCATATACTGGCAACATGATAAATAACTATCGAATTGGAAAAATATATAGTAATTTCACAATTACAAGCCGCACCGATTATAAGCCGCATTTCCGGGGTGTCAGCAACGTTTCGTTTTTCCTCCATAAATAAGCCGCACTGGATTGTAAGCCGCACTTGCAGCGATGATCCGTGTGCAACTTTCACAAAGTTGCCAAATAGTAACAGAATCGCGGGATCACGAGGTTTACTGGCTTGGCCCTGCTCAGGGTGGCCACCAGGGAGCAGCCCCAGCCCCACTCGCTGTTGCCGCCTGGAGGAGGGAGAGGGGCACGCCCGGTCGGTGCCGCCGCATCCCCCAGGGCCAGGCAGCGCTGCTGCTGCGCTGCTGCTGCCCCGCTACCTGGGGCTGGGCGGGCTCCAGCTCAGGGCTGCTGCTGGCTCAGACTTCTGGGTTGGGAAATTTCCAAAATTTGTTCATATATAAGCCGCTCCTAAATGTAAGCTGCACTTCTGGTTTGGGAGCAAAATTTTAGTCAAAATGGTGCGGCTTATAATCGTGAAATTACTGTATTGTCTTGTGTCTTTTCCCTCTGTGCCCTCTTTTCATAAGCTGGTATAAGTACTTCTGTCTAAAAATAGAAAACAAACGAACAAAAAAAGCAGCAGTGAATCCTCATTTCTTGACATAATAATAATAAAAAAAATCAATTTTCAGATTAAGATGATGTGTTTTGTTGTTTTCTTGTTTTGGTTGGTTGGATTTGGGTTTTTAGGGGTTTGGTTTTGTTTTTATTTTAATAAACTGCAAAACTAAAGCCAAACCCAAACCAAAACAAAGCAAATACACAAAAAACACCAAACAACAAATAAATAAGAAAGATGTTAGCTCAGTGATCAACATGTTAACACTTTTGAATAGAGAACCAATTTCCCACAGTCTGCATATTGGTTTCAGTATACTTGGAAAATACTTTCCATAAAAGTATACTACTGGTAGAATATAAGCATGCTAAGAAATAGATATTACCAGAGCAGATTTTCCTGCTCTATAGGTGGTGATATATGAACAAAAATTAATCTTCACACTGCATCATGTGTTCTGTTTGCTGTAATTTATTCACTGACATATTTAGGAAAATGCAACATTTACCTGTAGGTGGGATGAGATCCAGTCACTGCAATACTGTGGCACTACTGCTCCTCTAGGGTGCTCTGGGCACACAGAGCATGGGCCTGGAGACAATGCAGTAGAAGTAAAATGAATGCTCATTACACTTGAGTCCAGGGAAGGAATGCAATTGTTAATACTGCTAGTATTAGAGGTCTGCTCTCTGTCGGGTCTGAGGTAAGCTATAGAGCTGTGGCCACAAATACCTATGTGTCAATGCAGTGTGACCTATTTGTGTTAATAAACTGTTGCTTTTCCTAAATGTTGATAATTCTTCTCCTAAATGTTGATAATTCCAGCACAATGAAGGCATGCCTAGGAGGAAATTACATACTCTCTCAAAGAGATATTGAATAATTTGAAAAACAGCAGCCAGAGTCACTTTATTTCATCATTTTTAGGGGTAGGTTTTCTCTAACACTTAAAATTTATGAACAACTTTTCAAAAATAATGTTACAAAATATTAGAAGTTTCCTCAGTTGTCTATCTTTATTCTAGATTCCAGGATTTGAAGGGTTATGAATCCCAAGAGTTTGTTTTTCCTTCTGTTGTTGTGGTCCTGAGTCTGCCTGCTGTTATACCTGTGACATCACACTTTTCTGAGTGCTACCACTTGCCTTCTAGTTCTTCATCTGATTTTCCCAAGATTATGTTGCTCTTTGTGGGGAAAAAAAAAAAAAAATAGGCCAAACCCAAACTAATTCTAAATACGTGCTAGGAAAGGTGAAATCAGCCTTAATGTGGAGATTTTAAGTGTTTTGAATGGTATCTACTCTTACTCATGATAGCGTTTCTGAGTCACTGACCTGTGCTGTACACTGCATGTTGAGATATGTTATTGTACATGCCTTACAGAGAAGCATGACCTTTAAACTCCTTTCTTTCTACATTATTAACTGACAACTGGGCTTCTGGAATGTTGCTACAAAGTCGGTTTTAGGACAAGAAAGGATAAGAATGGCATCACTGTCTGCTAGCATTGTCTGCTGCTGTTCTTGGAAAAAGGCTATCGGCCGGAGAGAAGAAAGCTCTACGGATACAAAGCTTTTATTCCTTCTCTACAGTCAATACTCTAGTAATTAGACACATTGATATCAGCTCAGAAATACAATTCAAACGATACATTCCCATAGAGCACGAAAGCTCATTACTTATTCCAAGAGGTATACATTAATATATATATATATATATATGTTGGGTTTGTTTTTTTTTTTTAATTAAAAAAATTACCAATTCATCCTCTGCCCACTTTTGTTGGTTTCACTCCAACAATTTATTATCTGGTTGGAAGAGAAACATTTGTCAAACATGCATCTATATTTTTCATCATAAGGATGTAGGGAGTACTTTCCTTACATGCCTTTATGGACTCCGTGACTGATACGCCAGGACATAGGTACACTTAGTAAAACCAGGTTTCTGAACATCTATAGAATGCCTTTTAAAGCTCTGACCAAGGACCAAGATATTTGTTTTAAAATTACTGTAGCGAACAATAAGCAAACTAACCAAAAGCCCAGGAGAAGAAAGTAACAGCAACAACAACAACAAAAAAAATTATGACTATTTTCTAGTAAAATGCATCATGTGAGCAAGATGTTTTACAAGAAGGAGATGGTATTTTTTGTCAAACTGATGAAAAAGGACCAAATAACCCCACAAAAGTTTTAGCTGATGAGAGTAGACTTCTTTGAAAAAAGTTATTTTGAAATATTAGCAAATCAATATATACCACAAAAACTACATGTACCTATAATATTAGTTTTTTCTGTTTATTTTTAACTGAAAAAGTTAAAAGCATGAGAAGGCTTTCATTTTAACTCTGCTATATAGGTGATGCACTAACAAGGTTTTTCTCTTAGTAGAAGTTCCTAAGTGAAAGTATCAACACAAATATGATTGTGGTAACCTAAACTCAAGCCTTAATTTTCTAATTTTGTACAATGAATTCTTCATTCATTGAGTGGTGTCTTAGTAAAAGCTGAAGAACAGTTAGCCTGATTTTAACATCTAGGTGTTTGGGTAGAGTAAATACTTGACTTTGATGACTCTATTGACATGTATTGATTCACTCTGGATTTAAAGGTATGTTTTATCTCATTAAAAACTAAAAAAATATATTCTAAAATATTTATTTACACACTCAAGAACCAGGTGGGTGTAGACAAAGTAACTAATCTCAATTAACTTTGGGCATAAGGTTAATAATTCTGCAGATTCTCTAGAATGGTAAGAGTAGTGCAAGCTCTGCACCAGCCTTAGGAAGCATCTGTTTTTCTTCAAAGATTATTCATAAAATCTAAAATTAGTAGTGTCATAGTGTAAGCATTTTATATGTTTATATTTAAATGATACATTTTGTTTCACATAATTAAAACCTATTGGCTGAGGGAATACTTTGATACTGTCACTCAGTCTTCCACCCGGATATTTATTGGATGCTTATAAGTACAGATCCTCATCTCTCAATGTGACACTTTATTCTCTATATTTTTAACACTGTAGTTTAAGTTCTGAAATAAAAGCTATTCACTGTAGAAACCATTCACTCAAAACAATGGAGGTTAAGCAATGAGGAGACTTTTTGAGAATGTAAAAAGAGCTCTCTGACTTCAAGAATAAACACTGAAAGATATGGGGGAAAAAAAAAAAGGCATTAGTAATGGCAGAGACCAAGAGACTTGTTATAGATACTCTTTTTTCAGTTAAGCAGTGTTCCCAATGGTTCAAACTGTGTGTAGTTTTAAATATCTTATGAAGACATTGCAGCACTGAATAATCCAAATATGTTATTGGTATTTTGGGAAGATCATCTCTGCTAATCATATACTATCATTATATTAGACAGAATTTACAGAACTGAAGCTGAAAAAAAATTGTTTAGGTTTTTTTTCCAGGTGTTTTTTACAACAGAGGAGCAGATATATGCTGTATTTCCTCTGAATGTCATTAAATTACACACACATAGTCCTTGGAATGACCAAGGGAATACACTTCATCTACATTCTATAGTCATGGAAAATTTTAATTACTTTGTTCCTCTTAATATACTTTTATTACTTTCATAAGGATCAAAGAGCATCCTCTGTTGGCTAATACAACACCTGATTCTGTTGTGCTACTTGCTTACTATTGCTTTGTGAATAGGGTAACTGACAGTATTATGAAAGGGTGTGGGTTCAATTCCTGTAGAGGATTTGCTTTCATTAAAATTTCTTTTATTAACATCTCCCTTCTTACTGGGATGCGACTAAATTAATTTTTAAGTTTAAATTATTTTTCTCATATTTCTAATTGCTTCTAATCAAGGAGCCTGGGAGCATGAAAACAGTAAGAAAGACATCAGAATAACAAAGGAGATATCCGAGCAAACTTTTCTAGTTTTGTAGAAGATAAAGTATTATTTTGAAAAAGAGCTCTTTAAATTCTGACTTAAACTTCTGGAGGAAGATTACAATTTGATCTGCAGTTTGAGCTGAACAAGATTTAGGTTCTGTCTTATGATTAAGGATGGTATTAATAATGGCAAACAGAGCACCTGTAAAGGAATAACTTTCATGTTTGAGACAGAGCATACCTTGTACTGGATCAGCACTTTTCGGTGAGTTCAAGATAATATGCAGGAAAGGATTACCTTAAGCCATTGTGAATTAGTTCTGGATGATCAAGGTCAGTCATGATTATCTGGTGGGTTTCATTATAATTATTCTTTTCTGCATAGGCCTAACTATTATTGATTTCAATGCTCCTTCTTCCAGGCCAAGAGTTTAAGTCTTGAAAAGCCTCTCAGGTGCATAAACATCAGCATTTACCTACTGTCACATGATCAAATCTGTTGTGTCATCATCTCTCACACAAGACATGGGGTCATAATTTCAGAAACAAAGTATTGTTCAAATTGCTTCACCTCAAAAATTATATTGTGGAATCAAATAGTTTCAAAGAATGATATTACTTTCATTTACTTAAAATACCATTAACCTGCACAACTCCTCACCACAGGATGCCTAAAAGGTCAAAAAAATATATAAATACTCAAACAGAAATTGAATATGCTATTAGATGGCAAGGTCAAAAATACTTGCCAAACTTATGGGAACTTACAGGACCTAGGAATCCAGCTGTGTGTGAATCAAGGTTTTTGGCATTTGATATAATTTTGACATGGTCCAACTCCATAAACTTGACTCAAACAGGAAAATTGCCAACTTGTGAAAAAGTACATACCATGGAGCTATGTATGATGAGTAACCTAAAATTGCTGCTACAGGGAGAGTTAGGAGTTCAAGGGTAGGAAAGGAAAAACACTAATAGGAAAATATATAAAAACCCAAGGAAAAGGAAACCTGAGAAGTGAGCCAGAAGACAGCAGTTCAGCATCCCAGTCTATTCAGAGGTGCAGTGGAGGCCATCCTGCCTGACCTCATCTACCTATGAGAAGCCTGCCAAGACCTTCCAACTACTTTATCAGAGACGGTGAACACATTGGTTAGCTGAGTAATTCCTTTGATATAAGTATGTAGTAACTATGTCAAGACAGACACAACTATCACTATCACCAGTCCTTTATTAAAAGCTTTTTGCGCCTTCTCTCAGGCAGCTCCACATAGCACAGACTCCACTCCTCTCCTCTCCGCAGGTTCCCTTCTGCATGGCTGGCTAACCGCAACCTGTCCCTTAACTGGCCACCTAACCCTGTCTGTCCCTCACACAGCATCTTCTCACCTTATCTGTCCCTTGCACAACCACATGTCCATTTCACCTCACAGCAGACTCTGAATATCAATTTCCAACACCAAATAACTTGATAACCAGCTGACCCACTCCTTTCTAACACCCATACTTATTGGGCAGGCAAGGCTGTTTCCATTCCTCAGTAATCAGTACAGCTGTAATTAATTGGGAAAGATTGCCCTCTGCACCACCCTTACAAGCCATCCTCCCTTAGAAGTATCTATCATGTGTGTTACTCTTTGACATCTACCTTATATTTCCAACTTGTGTTTAAAGAAACTTTGTGGAATCTCTGTATGAAATGAAGGTACCCAGAAAAGATGATTAAAAGGAGGATGGCTACATTATCTTTTGAAAGATGCATTCTGTAGGAAAATACATCTTATTTGATCCTTTGGATGCTGACTTTCCTCATGGTCTTATTAATTCATAACAGTTTCTGTCTTAGTACAAAAAAGGAAAAAAATAAACAAAACACTTCCATTAATTTTAGATTTCACTTATCTAGACTCTTATAGAACCTGTTTCATGTCCACCTTGGTTGCAATAGAAGATTTTGCCTGATTTGTAATTAACATAATTAGTCTTCTCTCAATCCTGATAAATGCCATGAGTTCAGACCCTGAAATGTTCCAGTGCATATTAATGTTAATTTTCACCTCGTTGCCTACAATAGGATGCAATTATTTTCCAATTGCAAATACAGTTTGAAAAAGCAATGACTATTGAATTATTTGAACCCTAACTCTAAAGTAATGTCATAACCTGTCATTCTTTTAATGACAGGAACTATTATTATCAGTAAAATATTTCAAGATACTTTTTTTTTTAATTTTAGCAGCTACTTTTGATCATCACATGCAGTATTACAGAATCCTTCTAGAAACATAGCAAATAGCTTTTTTCTGAGAAGTCTCATTTCATGTTTAGATCAATATTGATTTGATTGTGTTTTTTTTTTTTTTCTATTCAGACATTACAACTGGGAGATATTCTGAGTAAAAGCATTTTGTACTGCCATATGTGTACTGTATTTTAAATATATTGGCAATTTTGATGATACTTAGAGCAATATTTTAGCATGAGATATTGACAAGTGTATGTATTAGCATTTTCACTTAATGCATAGTTTCATACTAGCACAATTATTCAGAACGTCTTCACTAATAGATGTTAACCAATTATAAGATTTGGAGGGTAATTGTTACTCTATTATCAATTGCCTCTTTTTAAAAATAGAAGTACAGAAAATATGAGCAAGTATTGGCAGCTCAACTATCATGTTCCATTCTTAGAGTTGATTCAAAGAGAGTTCTGAAAGGTTAGATGAGCTTATGTATGTGTGTTTTAACCTTGCTGAACCAGGCATCATACTATAGTGTTAGACATATTAATACAATTATTAATTCTGATAATCACAGATGGTTTTATAATGGTTATTCAGAAAATCTCTTTGTTCTTTGACACAGCAATGTAAATCAACCCCTACTTCACTGTTCTCAATCAAAATTACATTACTTTAGGACAGGATGCTCCACTGTAACCAGCAGTAAATCATTGAGTTTTAGAAACCTGCTAGTCCCAGGATTCCCTACTGATCACAAAAGTACTTGAGGCTCACTAGTGAGTTTGCTAAGGAGACAGTACTGATTTATATTAGATCCTCAATTATTGCTTAGATCTCCACGTTCAGATGTGTGAAATGAATTCTGCTCTTCTTAGCTCAATTTTCTTTCCACTCACAACATTTTATTTTTCGCATAGAATATAGAGTTTCAATTAAACGCAGTAGTAGCTTTAGGCTTTATCTCTCCAACAGTCTAAATAATTAAAGATTCAGCAACTATCCTTGGAGAGTTTCAGCTGGGATAGAGTTAATTTTCTACTTACTAGCTGTTACAGTGGTGTGTTTTGGATTTATATGAGAATAAAAACACACTGATGTTTTTGTTGCTCCTGAACAGTGCTCAAGGGCTTAATGTCTTTTCAGTTTTCCATGCCCTGTTGGGAAGCAGGTGCATGTTGTGAGAAGAAGAGAAGTTGTGAGAGATCATTACCAGGACAGGTGACCTGAACTGGCCAAATGGATATTCTGTACCATGAATGTCCAGTATCTAAACTGGGGGCAGGTTGGTCAGAAGGGGCCAATCATTGCCTAGGGACAGGTTGGGCATTGGTTTCAGTAGACGGGGAGCAAAGACACTGTACATCACTTGGTTTTGCTTGGTGTTTTATTCCTCTTTTCTGCTCTTTGTTTTGATACTACCACTACTACTACTACTACTACTACTACTACTACTACTACTACTCCTCTACCACAACCAATTATGCTAGTGTTCTTCTTATTATATTTATTATTATCTTTATTTCAATTTTTAAATTCTTACTTCAACCCATTCCGCGAGGGGGCCAGTGAGCAAGCGTCTGCATGGTATTTAGCTATGTCTGGGATTAAACCATTGCACAAATTCAGAAGTGTGATTGTGTATTCTGCTGTCTTCAGCAATCCATATCAGTTAAACTGGGAAGACTTTAGCATTTTATTCTCGGGAATGAGTGTTTAAATTTCTGAATATTTTAGAAAAAGGTAATTTAATTTCTGAGTTGGTTAGAAGAGCTCCTAAATCTTCCCTGCTTTGGTTTTTTTTGTTTTTTGTTTAGTTTTTTTTTTGTTCCAATTTAATATTTTTTAATCTTCTAAAACTTTCTCTTAAGAGTATTCTGAGTGAACTGGATTTTCAAGGTGCTATTTTTCTTTTCCATTATTAGTTAATGAAGCCCAGAATTGCTCTGCATCCAGGGCTCTCACTTGGGGTATGGATGAACCACTTGTAAATCAGCTCTACCTGATTAGAGAGTATTCAGTATTAATCTCACGGGTTCCAGGTACATATGATCTCTCAGATTATTAATATCTCTTATCTTGAGATAGTTGAACTTTCTCTAAACAAGTGTTTGATGATTTAGAAAAAGTAATTAAGTAATTTAACTGCCAGCTTGGAAGAATCATATCAAAACCCTCAACAAAACTATAATGACTGGGCTGCTGCCCATATAAACATCAACATTAAATCATCCTTTCAAAATATTTCCTACTTCATATCCTTTAATATCATGCCTAGTTTATGAGTGCAGGGATCATTATTAACAATAATATAATTAATAATATCAACATTACTGCTAATAATACAGATATCATTCACAGTATTCTGAATTTCCCTAAGAAATTTTGAGATTAAACAGGTTACAAAACTGATTCTGTTTATTTTGGACCAATAGAAATAAAAACAAAGTAAAGAAGATGTAGAAAGCAGGAAAATAAGATTGTAGAATTCTTGATAATGGACTTCTGATGGAGGTCTAAGTTTCATGGGTGAGTTGCAACACAAAGTTAAAAGCTGGTAAGCTGAGAAATGAAGATATGGATCAAACTCACATATATTCATGTATCACATACTCAGATTTTGAGGTGACACAGAATAATAAATTGATACAGTATTGAGATTTACATTAGATAATAAATGTGTGCGACATTAAGGATTAAGTAAAAATTAATTTTTCCTGTTGATACAGCTGTAAACACAGAAAAACGTCTGAGATATTGACATTTGAGCTGTTTTCACTACATAAATATTGTACATCTTTAGAGAGAACATTTTAAGTCAAATATTGCAACTCAGAAGCTGAGAAAATTGCACTTTAATAATATAACACTCTATAATATAGAATCCCGTATGTTTTTCAGTGGCAAGTGCCTATCATATCAGAAAAGTAATAAAAAGTTGAACTTTTACCACTAGCACATGATTATTTCTGTTTAAGTGACCACAGTGCTGATTGACACTGTCCAGAATGAACGTTTAATGATAAAATCATAACCTGAAATGCATAAAACAACCAGATCAAAATTTCTCACATTTTTCACTTTCAGTGATTAGAATTATTATCTAACAAATAGTGAAAAAAATCTATATCTATCTATCTATCTATCTATCTATATCTATCTATATCTATCTATATCTATATCTATATCATCTATATCTATATCTATATCTACATCTATATCTATATCTATATCATCTATATCTATATCTAATCTATCTATATCTAATCTATATCTATATCATCTATATCTATATCTATATCTATCTACATCTATATCATCATCTATATCTATATCTATATCTATCTATCTATATCTATAAGCCTTGGGAATTGCTGTAGAGCCAACTCAGTTATCTCATGGGAGGAGTAGCATACCAAAAGGAAAATATGAAAATGAGCACTCACATGTCATGCTACTAAATAGCCAACTCCATTTTGTTGCAGCTGCATAATAGCATTTTGGACGCAGTCCACTCATCTCCCCCTGTAAATGCCTGAGAGATGCAGCTGCTGTCCAACATGTTTTCTACTGGGACCATTTGTATATCAGGCCACACAGTAAAAAAATTAAGCAAATAACTGCTATAGGAACTGGGACAGGTTTAATTTGGCTATGCTAAAATCTTTCTTTGTTTTGTTAATTTTTCTTTATATATACATTACTTTGTAACTTTCGTTGTTAGCATATATTTTTTACAATCCTCTCTGCCCTTCACACAGCAACAGAATTCCAACCAAGCCATACAAATTATCTCTCTAGAGTGGTGAACAGTATGAATGTAGTCCTGCTGCCTGTCCTTATTTCCAAAGTCCATACAGTTTCCTTTTACATCTCAGCTCCAGAAGAGCCTCTGTGCTCAGCCAAGCTGGGCCTCTGTCCCTTTTCATTGACTGCTGACACTTTGGGATTGCTTTCTCCTGCAGTCCTAACAGATGTCTTAAAAAGTTACCAGCATTCATAGGCATCAATAACTTCAAAGGTAGATGACCAGGGACCTTATTAATTAGTTCTTTTAACAGCCTATAATCTTCTCTGCCCATACCTAGGGCAAAGTTTTGCCAACAGCTTTTCTCCTCTCACCCATAATTTCAAACTCAACTGCTTCATGATCGTTGTGACCAAGGTATCCACCCATCTTAGTCCACAAATCCCTTTCTGCTTACAAACAATAAATTTAGGACAAATCCTTTCCAGCTGCCTCTCTTAGTAACTGTCCAAAAAGTTGTTTTCAACAGAATTCAGGAATTTCCTGGACCTGCTTGCAACCACTGTATGATATTGCCAGTTGACATCTGGGACATAAAAGTCACCTATAAGGGCAAGGACCGGGTAGTCTTTATTTTCTTTTCCTTTTATCCTTATGCAAAGTCTCAACTGTCATCTCCAGTTGCAAGCCCCACAGAATCCAATCTCTCCCTTAAGTACTCTACCACCTCCCTGCCTTCTCTGCCCCTCCTGAGGAGCCTGTGACCGACCGTCACAGCATGCGTGTTGCAGAACTCATCCCATCTGGTTTTGCTTATGTCAATGGTGTCATAGCTCTGAGAATGGATAAAAGCTTCTAGTTCCTCCATAATATTTAATATATCAGTACATTACTAGAATTCCCTCCCATGGGCTTTGGAACTAGACAATTTTAAGTGCCTTTTCAATCCAAATAATTCTATTATATTATAATTAATAATAATTGCTTATTGATTGAGCTAATGTATTATACATTATTTTATGTAATAGATAATGAATACTATTTATTATTCTATTCTGTTATAATTTTTTTCTGAAGCCACAATGCTTTAAGCGTTATGATTTCAAACTACTTAAAGTATTTCGGAAACTTAAACACATATGTAGAGAATTTGCCATGGAGCAGAGACAGTGCTACTCATGAGATTAAAAGAAATTGTTCTTCCCAAATCAGATATGCTGGAGGTTTTCCAGAGAACAAGCCACTGCCTGGTGGTTAAAAAGTTACTGCAGAAAAAACAAATTTTTGTTGCTAACTAGTGATATGGAAAATGACATCCATCAAAATAAATTCTTGTGAATATTTTTCTTTTTAATAAAGATGCACATTTTAAAATTTTAAATAGATGTATAAAAAAACCTCCTTATGAATTTAAATTAAATGTAATACATTATTTAGATATCTCCCAAAGTTTATCTGTGCTGGTTTTGCACATTTGACATTTGGTGAGGAGGGAAGAAGCCACCCACAGTGGGTGGCTGAGAGAAAAACCTGAAAAACTGAAATTTTTCAGGGAAGATTCTTTTAGTGTGAACATTCTCATTCCTGAAATAAGTTTGTACTCATTACCTTGATATTCTTACAATGTGAATCAGAGTTTTGCTTATTAAAGTGAAAGTGGCTTACAGTCTTAGCAATAATGGGCTTATTTAGGTGCAAACCCAGCAGCCAAATTTTCCTTTTGTCCATTGAAAATGACTTTAATAACTGGTGGTCTCTGACAGTAGAGTTAAAATAAATAATCCAAAGTAGATTTGATCATTTACTGACACCCTCAGTAATTTCCTACCCATGACACAAAGCCGATGTTTTTGCTATGTAACCCAAAGGGTGCCTGATAAATAATTTTTGTTCTCTCTTAATCAGTAGCAGATTTGGGATCTGTAGAAGTCCACGCACTCGCTGATGGATTCAAAAAAGCCCAAAGAGCAGCTGTACTGATGTAGCTTTGAAGTGGCATTCTCGGGAGTACTGGGAATGATAGGCTGTTTTAGCGGCTGTTATTCGTTTCACAGTTTCTCTTTTTCAATCCTGTCTCATACTAGAGTCAACAATGTGGTGGGGTTACTGTATTTATATGCCAGCTCACTTCACTGAAGGTAGTGAATCCTTATCTGAATAGGCAAGTAAAAATTGAAACAGCTCTTAGGCATAATCCCTGTCTGCTCTAGTGCTTAAATAATAAAAAGACTATAGTAAAAGAAGAACAGTGCTGGTAGCAATGAAAATATTATACAAATATAAAAAAAATTGAAGATGAAATAAAATAAAATATAAGCAGAAAAGCTGACATATTTGTTGGAAAAAGTGGAGAAGAGTGTAGAGGGAAAAATTGTAAGATAGCTATGTAAGACAACCCCATAAATAATATTAAATTTTTTTAAGGAGAGAGGTATTTTTTACAATGAAAGAATTCAATGCATACAACAAGATAAAATCAATAAGGTCTTCTTGAATTAACAATAAAGTTTCCCTGCAACATTTGCAATACTGTTATATCTATAATTTGCATATAGTAAATGCTTTAGATACTAACTTCTTTAGTTTAATCATTTGCTCAGGAAAAACGGATTTTACAACTGAGCGCTTCAGTGCTAAGTTACTTTCATCAAGCCTACCTGAATCAAGGACACTTAATGTACTTCTTGGATATGTTACTCATTCTAGTCAGACTCTAAAAATGGTTTATTCATCTTACATGAAACCACTTAGGACTAACATGCACAGAGAAGAGCTGGAAACAAATCCTCCCTTCTTCTTCCTATATCACCCTTTTACCATATTAAAGAGTATGAGGCTGACACTTGTATTTGGCAAGTCTGGCACTCTCATCTGCACACTCAACCAATTTTAGAATAGGAGTTTCCCATTCCTATCTCACAGCCGTTTTACTCCCACTTTTGTGAAGAAGGTGCTTGATTCTTCTAAAACAGCAGAGAGAAATCAGTTAAAACTCAAAGAAACTAAGCAACTTTTCTAACAACTAAGTATTATTTATGACCCTAAACAAATGAGGCACTTGTGCTACCTCATTGCTTAATTATTTATAATCAAGCATCTTAACTTTTTCATGAAGACATAATACTGTAATAAGAATGAACACAGAAATAAATATGACTTGAATCTGGAAATTTGGTTGGCTAAAAACACCATCAGAAAATAAAAACTTTGTATAAAAATTTCTTATTGAAATTGTTATGAAACTGCATAGTGCGAGGCAAAGGAACAAGTCACACAGTGCCTGAAACAACAACAAAAAAAAGTCTGAAATAGCTCGGAATCAACTATTGTAAACTTCTTTCATGTCACAAGTGGTGGGAAAATATGCAGCTATGCAGCTTTTTAATATTATTAAAAAAAAAAAAAAAAGATAAGTATATGTTGCTACACTTATGAGGAAAAGTATCTTCGTGCTTGGCTTCAATGGAAAATTCAAAATATCTTAAGTGAAAAGAGTAAGCAGAGTGTTATATGAGCTCTCCTCAGTCTCTCAACAAAGGCATCAATCATTCATCACTGGTTATTATGTCAACTTAGAAGATTAAACTACTCGCAGAAAGTTAAGACTCTTCAGTCAAGTGATTCACAAAGTGTCTGAACTCTCACAAGATAATTGTAAAATTTACTGAACTACTAATCTATTATCTATGTATTGCACTTATAAAATAGTCACATTTATTCTCTTATCTGAAATTATAATAAAAAATTGTTATTACGGTCTTGCCATTATCAACTATCTTTGCTTTTCTAGGAACCACAAATGCTTTTCATGATAGAGTTCTCCACCTTCATTTTTCTCCTATTGACAAGAATCCTCTACTCTTGCATTCTTACTTTTCTATATCACAAAGCCCATTACTAAGGCACTGCTTACAATTATTGGACTGGTGATTTTTTCCCATCAATATTCAAGTAGGTAATATAATTTATTATCAGCATGTCCTAATTCTGATACTTAATTATAAAATCAGGAAGAAGGGACCTTTTTGATTTCTGTTCACGCTGCTCTCAGATATGTTGGGAAGGTTCTGGCAATCATATGCTAGAGACGTTGGTGACCCTAGACCTGCACATGATCCACAGGCAGCAGAGCATACCCTTCCCGTGGAGGAGAAAGCTCAGGATATCACAGTACAGCAAATACAGGCACATAACTTGCTCTGCTTTTCCTCACCACTTATATTCTATGTTGTTGTCAGAGAAAAATTTTGTGAGGAGGATACCTCCAGGCAAAGGAAAAGGGAGGTTTAAGGCAGAATCTCATGAAGCTCCTCTCAGGTGTAGTTTATCATCACAAAGCAGCTTGCTCTTACCCAGCCTTTAAAAGCATGGTTGAAGATCCATGACCTGTAACAAAACAGTGTTACTGCAGTGGGATTCACAGAGTAAAAGGTTTGCTGTTGTAGCAAAGGGCAAACCCAGGTGAAGTGAAAGATGCATTCATTATGCTAGATACTGAGCAGAACTGGAGGAAATAAAATACAATTCCTTCCAGGAACAGCTTGTCCTAAACAAACCAGACATGGAAACATGGAAACAACAACAAAATGTTCCTACAGCAAATTAAAAGAGGTCCTAACAAACAAACAAGCACAAAATAGATGCCACTTGGTTATTTGGAAACAGGAGGACATTTGCTTGTTTTCAATCAAAATATGCTGTCCTTCCTACCAGAAAAAAGCATACATCACCATCAAAGATTACATGTTTTTGTAATACGGTAAGAGGAAATTAAGCATCAAACCACAAGACATAAATTCTCTAATTTGAACTCAGAGAAAAATATGATCAAGGATAATGTTACACCTTTAACCAAATCTTCAGAAAAAAAATCCCTTAAAACATGAATGAATACTCAAGGCAAAACTGAAACTAATTAACATCAATGACCATTTTAAGGGGAATTTTTGGCTGAATAGTGCTCAGGTTTTTGATATGATTTTTCAGAAGATTTATGAAAATCCCCAAGAATTGAAAAGGAGGTCTTTGGATGACTCTGTCTTGCTTTACACAGAGCATGAGAACAGACCATAAAATCAGTTATATTTTAAATGAAATTTAAAAGAGAAAATAAAATAACACCCTCCAAAGACAACATTCACAAAGGGGAAATTATTGTAACTATTTGTATACTTCATTCAAAGGTATAATATCAGCTTGGTACTTGCTTAATTACACATTAATAGGAGTGAGGGGCACATGCCATGGAGAAAATAGCTATAATTTTCAAATTTGTGTAATACTAGCTTTATGGATTTCTGTATAATGAAATGTTTCAATCTGTTAAGAAGCCAGTAGGGAGTAACAAAAATGCCAAAAAATAAAATGCGATGCAAAGGGTTACACAGAATTTAATTTAATGTCAAGGTAAACATATTTATTCTGTATTGTATTAGTTCAAATTACATCACAGCCACTAAAGATCTTTATTAATTTTCTGTTCATCTTAAAGTATGGACTGTTTTCATGATGATTATAAATTGCTTAAAAATCAACCTCTATGTAAAAATAACATTACATTCCTCTATGTTACATCTAACACCAAGATTAGAACAGTAGCAATGTCAGGGATCTAAAAAGATAAATATACCATTCATGAACCAAAGTAGTCTTTTACAAAAAGAAGTACCATACTGGCAAAAAAAGAATAATGCATTTTACAGTATAAAGGTTAGAATAAAGATACTGAAAGATTCAGAGAACTAGAGAGGGAAAGGTGGTTTGGACAATTGCCAATGAAGATAAACAGCACATGGGAAGGGTTTGTCAAAGGAATAAACGAAAAATGACAAAGTTAAAAGTGGAGAAGAGATTGAGACAATGGGGATGGATGACCTGTGGAGTAAGTGGAGGATCATGCACTAAACTGTGCAGATTAGCATTGTTCAGGAAAAACGGAAGCTAAAAGAAATGCATTTTGAGGTCCCTCTGTTCAAGATACCTGCAGTGATGCAACCAGAAAAAGCTGAAACTAAACAAGATATCTGAGGTAGCCTGAAGGAGAAAATTAATCAACCAAGGTAATTTTGAAATTAAAGATGGTTAATGGTTGAAACTCTAATACTGTGGGCATTAAATATACTCAGAGACCCATGAACTAGAAATCACTTAGAATTTTCCTAAACAATTAATGAATCTGGGAATACTAATGTAATTTTTAAGCAGTTTTTTTTGTAGTTCCTCTCTGAAATTTTGAAAGGTGTTTTAGATCATTGCTTTCATTATTTTATGGAAAAAAATGTAAAATTATCTATTTTACCATTCTCACTTGAAATTCTAATAGCATTTGTGCTGAGAACCATGGAATCTGGGAGACATGAAAGTTAAAATTCAGTTGGTCATGTTGTTAAAGTGGTGTGGCCGGTTGTCAGGGCTGTGGCTACGTGCACACACATCTGCTGCACTCAGGCCATTCAGTCCCCAGGTGGTCTCACAAATTCATTAGTTACTCATCTGCACAGACAATGTAGTGGGATGATGAGTGATGAACTGCCCCATGAGGAGGCTGAAATGCTGGCTGCCTTGCAGCAAAGCATTGGATTAACTGGTGCAAGAGCTCTCCAGGTAGGAATTCCGGACTGACTTGAAGATCTCCTCAGGCAGGACCTGCAATGCCTACACTGAATTATATATTTCCATATGTTGAGTTAAATTCTGTGGAAAGAACTGGACTTTCTGATGACTGCTAGAAAGGTTATCGCTGCAGGACTGTCCAAATCCTACATAAATAAGATCTTTACAAATAGAAAATGGTTGAGTAAGACAAGCTTTTGCATATGATTGCCATAGCTAGCTCGTTTGTGTGAGGTTTAAGTCAACAGCAATGGGACAGATTGTGTCTGAGCTGGAGTGCTTGTGTAGGAGCACAAACCAGTTGGTTACAAGAACTTGCGAACTGAGCAGAACAACAGCATGGGGAATCTAACCCAATCCAGCTGAACACAACACTGTAAGAAACCTTGCAAAGGAAACTTTCACCATCTAGACAGTGACTGAGAATTTAGCTCAGAGTATAAATTACTTCTATAAGCATTGCCCTATTGTAAGATCTCAAAAATTCAGGATTTTTAAGCAAATTATCTGTGGTTGTGCCGCAAATTCTAATTAAAGGGAGGTAAAAAACCCAGATACCCATATTTTCCTCTGAGTTTAATGAACAATATGGTTGAAAAAGACAGATTTCTTTACACTCCAGCCCAAAGCAAATTGGAATTATCAGGTTTTAGATACTGTTACTTAATTGTTTGTTAGTTTGTTTTTTCTCCTAAGAGGAACAGATTGAGATTCAAACTCTTGCATTATTTTTATTATTTGAAAGAAAAATCAATTGAAACCTTTTCATGTGTAAGTATGATCACTGCTGTTATTATTAAAGTATAAAAAGCAGAGAGAAAAAGAGCAGTTAAAAGGTATTTGTGAATGAATTTGCTATTGGCACCACTGGGTATTTTAGACTCTAAGATTAAGCTAATTCATTAAAAGATGTTCATCTAGATGCCTGAGTCAGTTAGAATAGTCACAGTATATGAAGCAATGTTTTGTAGTTTAGGTTTTTATAATATAGTTCCTTAAATCATTCCAGTGCATGTACCCTGGGATGACAACTATTTTCTTTGCAAAGATCTAGAACTTTGAAGAGAAGATGATGCTAATAATTCTGGCAAAATTCCTCTAAAGTCTTTGGAGCTGTAGAAGATCCTCAGGCAAATTGTCTCACTGATACAGTATCATAGTAAATTGTTTAACAAGAATAGATATGATCTACATAAGACACCTAAATGTAGCAAATTGTCCTGGTGGTATAAAAAAGGTGAGAGAAATGTTTTGTGTTTCTCTGCTGTCATAAAACAATAGGAATACCAACACATTTGTCGAAGAATCTTCCTGTCAGTAGCATATGCATGTCTCACATCAACAGGAAAGGGCTGGAATAGTTCTTCCTACACACTACTTGAGTTGTGCTCTTGAGATATGTCTTTCTCCATAGTTTGGCTCTGAATTTTCATAGGCATTGAAATGACAATCCTTGCTTCAACTCCTAGACATGATTAATTTAAGGAGTAGGCCTACAAACCTTTTCAATTTTAGAACACCTGGCTTTACCAGTAGAATATGAACAGCACCCATTTTCATCCACTTTCTCATGTTTTGTCTGGTTTGGTTTTTTCCCCCCTGTGGATGAATAAAATGCAGTTGAATTGAATTTTAAAATATTTGTACCATATATAATTACACAGCTGTGCAGTCTTATGGATATTCCATCAATGACTTCTGCCACTAAAAATATAAAATATGTTTATGTCTTCATTAGGCAAAAACATTTCAGACAATGAAATGTAAATATTGTATTTTTTAAAATGTTGCTGTCATATTACAGCTCAAATGAATAATTCAAGGAGATAATGTAATATATTTCATTTTATAGTTTTTGGAAAATAAATGTTAGGTGGATTTCACAGATTGGAATATAAATAGGAATTCCAAACATTTTAACAATATTTAACAAAGTGTCTGAAAAGAAGAATGGGATGGAAGTATTGTCTTTAATCAAGTTAAGTGTAAAGATAATTTATATTATGTTCTGTAATTTGACTATACAATTAGTAATAATCTTATGGCTCATTTCTAAAACTATCCAATCCATGTGAAAAACAATAAAGTTTTCAGTTTTTTAAATGTAGGTGAGTTACAAATATAGATACGAAACTGAGGTTTGGTTCATCCTTGCTTTTCATCTTGATGATACCTAGAATGAGAGGTGTCTAAGCTCAGCTCTTCCTCACATCATCCAAGAAACCGCCAGAAGAAATTCACATCATGACCAAGGAAAATAAACTCTTTTTTTTGCCAGTACTCCTCTCCTAAATTTGCTCTTTCAATCACTCCTCCTTCTACTAATTTATGAGGATGGGGAGAGACAGTTGAATTACTTTGATATATCTCATTTTATGATGAAAGGAATCTCAGCTAAAAAACATGATTCGAGATTTTTGCCTTAAAAGAAAGCTGTGTAAAGAAAAATAGTATATCAGTGGAGGTATAGCTTAATTTATTTTTATCTGATTTGTTAAAGGTTCAAACATTTTCAGGCAAAAGTGAAAAATTATTTAATTTTCTAAATGAAGTTAAAACCAGAAAATATTTTACTTTGCATATAATTAAATCTTTTTGTCTCAAAACAAGATTTATTTGTAATGTTTTTCTTGCTTATAATTTTAGCAAAATTTGTAAATAAAGCAATAGCTCAAAACAAAAAACAGAAGTGTTGAGAAAATATTGAAATTAGCATTTAAGCTGTTTTCTTCTCCAATTTTGCTTTGTCAAGTCAGGTATGATTTCACTAGCTTTTATTAATCTCATCTATAAATTTAGTAAGAGAGTTCAAAACTCTTAATGGAAAATACTGCAGTTTTCACTACTTAACAGATAAAAATGTTACTCTTTCTAATGCCATATTAGAAGTGATTTCTTAGAATCAATCAAGAGACTTTAAAAAAAACCTCATATCTAAAAATGTAGAAAAGTATTTAGGCAGTGAACTCATTTTACCACTAGAGCAGCATGGTTTGTCCTTACTCGAGCATGTAGAAATACTGATTGTTTACTGTACTTATGAAACATTAGTCGATGAAGTAATCATAACATCTAAGTAATTGGATTAAATAACTATTAGTGAAATTGTTACTGATTTTACACACATGCTTAGCTACACAGCCAATTTTTTCAAAAAAACATAATTCCTAGTTTTAGAACTATTATTAATTCAGTGACATATCTATCTACAGAGATAAAATCTATTTCATTCTATTTCTATTTTTATATCACCTTCATAACTGTAATAATGAGCAGCTTTCACTGGTGCATGAAGTATCAGTAACATTTTTCCCATGAGTTTTGCTCTCTCCATCTTCCCCTCTTTCTGGATAATGATTATTGTGCTATAAGATATTTTTTTAGACTAAAATTCAATACATTTTTGACCAATTATGCACCAAATGATGATTTAATTGTTTAACTCCTGCAGACCTTTGGAGTTTTGGCTTGTAGCATGGTATGTCAACTCTATGAGTATTAGTCTTATCACTGCAAAATTCATTGATCTTTTCCAGGAGAGCAACCACAACAGTAGTTTTATTAAAGTTCTTTTTCAACTGGACTATTTGTAGGCTTAGTAAGAACTGCTAACCCAGAGGATCATTCAAAGATTTCTGTATGAACTCAGAATAAATATGCTTATAACCTAGTAGGAAAATATACCATATGCACCTACTGCAAGGCTGTTGATCCATTCTTGTAATTACTTCTCCTTTTTGTTCAGATTTTAATTCACACACGTTTTAAAAAAAGAGAGAGGAAAATAAGTAAAAATGTTTGAGATCAAACTTACACCCTGTTATCAAAAGTGTTCAAATTAGACAGAAAAATGGACAGAATGTGTTAGTGTTGTGCAATTCCTCCAAAACAACAATAATAACACTTAAATGCTAGCAAAATCTGTACTGAGCTGAAACATGAAGCAGTGAGAGCTGAATTTTTTCAGTGGCATGACAACTTTATTAATGCCAGAAACATCAGTAGTACAAGCAGCAGCTCAGATACAAGTTCACTACGTCCTGATGTTTGGAGCAGAAAGCAGCCCTGGGTGATGCCATTTCTTCTGGAAACACACCTGATAGCTGCTGCAAAGGGTCAGGCTAGAGGTAAGGTGGAAGAGTTCAGATGGTTTTCTTCTACAAAGAGGGAACAGAAACAGGATCAAACCCCAAAATGAAAATATAAATATCACTTCAGTTAGCTTATTTGATGTGATTAAAGGAAATGCCTATGCCTCTCTTTAATATAAATAGTTAAAAGGTTTAGCTCAAATACCTGGCATAGCTCAAATTACTCTAGAGACTCATGCATTAAAAGGACATCAACTCATCAATTTTTTACAGAGATATATAAAGCAAATTGGGCAGAATGCAATAAATAACTATATTGGATTCCTGACACAAAAGGAAATAGAGACAGGTTTTTGTCTGAATTGACAAGTGGCCTTTGGTTTTCTAAACACAACTTTGTTCTTTCTAATAAATGTGTCTAAAAATCTTATTATGTCTGAAAATCATATCACTCAGCCTAACCAATCCTGAAATTTGGAAAGAAAGCCCTCTTCTTCAAAATTACCAATGTCAGGCTTTTTACATTTTGATATTATTTACATGTGCAATAAATTGAAGATGCATCTATTTGAAGATGAATGATTATTTACAACATAAAAAACTAAATTGAAGATTTTAATTGAACTGAACAGTCTATGTAACATTTTTTATACTACCTGAAAAGGAGAAAATAAGGAAGAAGGAATGGGTTGGTGATGACTATGATAATAACTGCTGTAAGATAAAATTATATTGACAGATATAATTTTTGTTTCTAAGAGCAATGACATCACATTTTCCAACTCTCCCCTGAGGTTTTATGATCATGATTGTTGTTGCTGTTCCCAGAGTGGGTACTCCTGAAACGCAAATCTTTCATCAAACATTTGTTTTTATCTCTTTACATTTTCAAGGTCTGATTCCTTTAGTTTTTGCAGGATCACATTGATTTTTTACAAAGATTTCTCATGGCAAAGTCCAAGCCTAACTGCATATTTTGTTTAAGACAAATGGATCTGGAGATACCTGTCCTGGCTTTGAATCTGAGGAGCCAAACATGCAGATAAATGTACAATGACTCTTCATTTGCTTGTTCAGTTGCTAAGTAATGTAGTACTTCTTTTGCCACAAACAGAATTAAGGAAAACATGTTTAAAATCCCTACCCCATCTGCATGTTTAGAAAATTTCTTCTTTTAGTGCTGGTAAACAATGTAATGTTTGAGAATGTTAATAGAATCTTCAGATCTATGGATCTGAACATTTTACCTATGGAAGAAAAACCACCAAAACCCAGTAAAATCACATTTTTTAATAATAACATAAATATTTAAAGATAAAACAGAAGGCTATGGGAGATTCTTTTTTTTTCCCCATAGGGATGCATTCTAAATTTTTGCATGGAAGATGGGTATTACAGCTTCAGAAGGTAATTGGTATTTATATGAGTAAACTGTGCTGGAAAAGTTGTTTTTTTCAGAGAACTGTACTTGATAGGTCAGTAAGTAAAGGTAGATAGAACTTAGTCCTGATCCTTGCTTTAGATGTAGTCAAAGAGAAGTATCTCAGCGAGAACTAGACATGCACTTGGAACAGTGCTCATGTTATGAGTAGGATTAATTTGACTGCCAAGTGAACTAGATTGCCTTTATAGTTACCAGACTGGTACCTTTTGCACTGTAAATACCTGAAAAGAGATGAATGTCCTTTCACTGATTTTGTAGGACACCTAAATATACAGCACAAAGTCAGTTTGGAACACATCAAAGAAATTAATTCCACTAAGATTTTAGCACATCTGGAACACAAGACGCAATTCTTTTCAGAGTTAATTCACATATCCTTCTTATGGTAGGCTAGCAAGCAGTTTATGTTATCTTCAGAAGTTTTACTTAAAAATATTGAACTGTGCTTTAGGAAATTCATTTTTATCACATAAAATTACTGAGCTATTGCAGGCAATGTATGCTCTCATTTAAAAGTTAAGTGTCGAATTGTATCTACAGTGTCTTAAATATACCAAAACAGGTGCTTCATGATGCCATGATCTATTATAATCTTAAGTACAAGAGACATCATTGTAATTGGAATAACTTTTTTTTTAGCTGAATGCTTTAAATTTTCATTCTACTGCAAGATATACATGGCATTTGCATGTTCTCACAATTTCATACTTTCTTAGAGCTTATGTCTTAAATCAGCCAATATTTTCACCTCAGTATAACAATGCATATTGTACCACTCAATTGGCAGCTTCTGAAATTGAGATATTTTCAATTCACAATAACAATTTAACTACGGCTTCTTCTAGAAATTATAACACATCTTTTCTTAGAGGCTATAAGTGATAACGCACCTATCATTTGAAGTTCTGAAATTATTTTCAGAACCCAATTACAGTGCCTGTTAAGAATGTTCTCCTTTCTTTTTGTTAAATGTAATTGGCTCTGGGTCTTTAGGACTGAAAATATCCAGACACTTTGAATGTGAGCAGAAATTTGGGATAACTTTCACTTTCATATGTCTGAAGAAACCAGACCATGAAGTGGTGTCCTCAGTAGCTCACAAAATTCATATAATAAACCTTGCCTTGCATAATTGTAAGAGTCATTCTGGATACCTGCTGTGAAAATTCCCCACCTAAACTAGAAGAAATACTGAGGAGGCCCTGACTAGAGCTTCCCTTAGTCTAGGTCTCTTTAAAGGTGAAATCTCTTAAAATTCCAAGCGGCAAAGGTGCTGAAGAAATATTTGCCTAAGTGCTTAATTAAAAAAAAAAAAAAAAAAAAATCTTTCTTTTAGTAGACTTGGAGCTCTTAATGTGAAGACTTATTAAAGTAGACACAAATGTGCACTCAGGAATTTTGTTGGTAATTCTATAATTCTGTGAGTATTGAATGCCAAACGTAAAATGCTGAATATTGGTTTTGATTACTTATAAAAATGTCTTTGGAAAAAAAAAAAATCATGTGTAACCAGACAATGGGAAAAAAAAAAAAGGCAACCCTGAAATCTAGGGCTCTATCCCTATTTCTTCTTTATGGAAAAAAAGAGTATAGAGAGTTTGGATATGGAGATTACAAGGCATTCAGAAACTATTCAAATTATGGCTACTGCTTCATGTGTCCCATCACGTTTATTTACTTACTTGTACACACATTATCTTACTTTTAATGTAGCTGTATACAGACCACACACAATTGCATTTCACTACAGAAGACATCTCATGTCTACAAAATCTGTCACAACCTCTTTTTTGTAAAAAACAAATTTGTTAAACATTAGCAAAGTCTGTAATCGTCAATGCATTTTCCATCAGAGAGAAGACATGTGAAGAGTGTTGGTTAGGACAATGATACAGGCACTGCTGATGAAGAAGTGCATCAAAGAAACCCTCTGACCCACCCAAAACACCCAAAATAAATGAATAAACAAACAAAACTCCACCACATTTTGTCTTTCCAGGCAACAGCAAGAAGTAAGGGTAGTAATTTCTTTTCATCTTGTAAATTAGGTTCAACTTGAGGGCAAAAGTAAATTGTGAAACACTTGAGCAAATTGTGGAACACTTGAGTTTTTCAGCTTTGTTCTTTTCAAAGGCTTCTTTTAATCCCATTTGAGGAAAAAAGGTATTTTTTTTACTTGAAACTTCAAAGATACAATTTATTTCTGAGACCAAAAAATCAACCTACTCTTTCTGACTAACTAACTAACTAACTAAGAGACAGTTTTATCCTGATCTTCTCATATGTTCTTTTTTTTATAATTTACCCACCTATTTTCTTCTTTTTTACTTCATGTTTCTTATCATAGCCTGAAGTCTCATTCAGTTTCTCACTGTTATATTCTGCTACTCTTCCTGTGCTACTATTCCTTGAGTTGCTCAAGTCAAAGTTGCAAACAAGTGTCCAATTAAGATGCTCTGTTTTTATCATGTGGCTATTCCACTCTTCTATCACGTCACACATTATTCTTACAAGAAGTTCAACTTAACCTGTGGCATTCCTGCCATCCTCTACCTCTGAGCAGTTCAAGCTCTCTTGATGCTCTTGAGTTCACTGTAAGGTTGCTTCTTTTCTTCTTTCCTTTCTTTTTTCTTCTTTTTTCCTGCTAAACATGGAGTATAATATTTACTGAGGTTTTTTAAATGCACCCATGTTTATTTTATTTCATTAACTTCTGCATCAAACTCAGTATGTGTTTCTGCCTCTGGTAGCATTTCTTTTTTTGGTCTGTTAGCCATATATCTCTTATACTAAGAAGCTATGCACACTTCATAGGGTTCAGACTCAACAATGTCCTTTAGTTTACTTTAGCAAAATTAAATGTAGAACTCCAGTTAGTGATTTATTCCAAATCCTTATCTGAGCTTTATTTAGCATTTCGTATCAGCCTAAAGAAAAAAACTAGTAATATATCAAAAACTTGGTCCAATAAAATGAAAGCAAGAAAATTAGGAGAGGGGAAGATAATGTATTTGGGTTTTTAAAGGCTTCAATACCTGTGCAGAACTAGTTATTTTGAGAATGATCATGACCACAAACATGAAAATTAAAGAAAAATAACTTTACCATATGTAAAAATGTGTAAGCCATTCGAGACATAATGCTTTCATTGCATCTTTGATTCAATAATAGATATGTTTTTGTTGTATTTGAAGAAATGTCTAGTCACTTGTACAAATCACTGTGATTTCTATCCCTCACAAAGATTTTTGAGAGGACTGGGGATTCTCTTGTCTTTTGTTTTGTTTGAGGTTGTGTGAGTGTTTTGTTTTATTTTCCCTGAATATGTGATGTTTTGCAAGCTTGTTCCTCGTGGGAAATGGAAGGAGGGAATAGAGGATAAAAATGGGGGGAAAAAAAAAAGAAAAGAAAAAGCAGTTAAGCAATAGGAGTGTTGAACAATTCCTGCAACTACTGTAGTATGTTATCCTATTACTGCTAAATGCAAAAGTGACAGAGCCTTTTCCTTACAAAAGGTCATGTCAAACAAGACCTGGATTACAGCTACATTTTTTTAATGTTCAGAGTAGAGAAGTCCAACATTTTTGTCATAGGATGTGAACAGTCTTACTCTGTTTTCAATAACAATGACAATGCTACAGCTTTTCAGTTAACTCTGGTACTAGCTGCATTTTCTGTTGACATTTGGTTTAAACTGCATCTCCTGGAAATTGCTATTAATAACATCTTTCTATAAGATCATATCCTAAACAGTACAGTAATTTCACGATTATAAGCCGCACTGATTATAAGCTGCACTTCTGGGTTTCAGCAACTTTTTGGTTTTTGTCCATACATAAGCCGCACCTGATTATAAGCCGCATGTTACAATACAGAGTGTGATAAAAGGTATCTGTTCTATCACCATCTGTTGAGGGTGGGGACAGTGATCCTTATCTCAATGGCAGATAATTTGCTAATGGGCCATCCATTGAAACCAGGCAAGGCATTGTTCTTTATCTTTTCACACCCCATCCTTCCTCCAGCCAGTCATTTTCTGCTAATGGCCCATTGAGTCCCACTGTGGAACTGATAAAATTACTGCATCCCATTGAAAGTTGCTCCAGCCAGGGGGAAGAGCCCAACATTTCTTACCAAGATAAAACAGGTTTGGGGACACTAAGGGAGCCCCTTTCTCCACTGGACTCCAGAGGAAAACCGGATTTCTCCACATCACCACTGGACCTCCAGAGGGAAACTGCACCTTGTACAGGAGCACTGCTCCAACTGAATCACATCTGTCACTGCAAGGGGACTGCAATCACCATTTAATGGGACTGCTACCAACACCCTGCCTGACGGTGTCAGGTTGTACTCTGACTGTGTCAGGGTTTGGAGTTTGTTTCTTTGTAGTACTGTATTTCTATTTTAATTTCCCTAGAAAAGAACTGTTATTCCTAATTCCCATATTTTTGCCTGAAAGCCCCTTGATTTCAAAATTATAATAATTTGGAGAGAGGGGGTTTGCATTCTCCATTTCAAAGAGAAACTCCTGCCTTTCTCAGCAGACACCTGTCCTCCAAACTAAAACAGCAACTTTTCGTTCTTTGTCCATATATAAGCCGCACCTGATTATAAGCCGCACTTTGGGTTCGGACCAAAATTTTAGTCAAAATGGTGCGGCTTATAATCGTGAAATTACTGTACTCATAATCAAGGTGTATCTTGTTTAAGATGGGGATACAAAACTATCTGTAGTCTGCATTCCTGTCGTATTTAATGTTTTGCAACAAATCCATATCTAAGCTAAACATGGCCAGTGCTAGAGATGAAAATCCAGGTACTGATGGGCTTACTAGAGGTTCTGTATTTACTCTGAATCATCTGTAGTGCCTTCTAATGAAAGTTTCAGTACTGGAAGGCAAGAATTTCAAAGACAGACAAAGTCAACAGAAAACCAAGACATGGATGGACAAAGATCAGTGGGTCTCCGTAGGAAAAGCATTAACCCTAAGATATTGGCTAAATTTGAAATTTTATATTTATGTGCTCTCTACTTACTTGTTCTGCTAGGTAACAATTAGACACACTGAGACAAATTCTGTCATCTGTTGTTGATGACATCTCTCAAATGTTTACCAAATCAAGTTACTCTGAGAGAAAGTAAAAACAAGAAGAAAAACATATGATTGTGATTACCACAACAAAATTAGAGAAGTAAGAATTCCTCTTATTTTCTCTCCACCTTCCCCATCAAGATGAGCAGCCTGACCACACACAGCTATATCTTCTGAGATATCAAACAATAACAAGTAGTTATATGGAGGAAAAAAAGTTACAGAAAAGATTTATTAGTTTTATTGCTCACTATGAAGCATAAAATTTCATGAGAATCTGTTAGTAGATATAAGTAGTTGATTTTTTAGATTGAATTGTGTAAAAACCAAAATAAATGGCACCAAAAAAGAAACACTCACCTTCTTTACTTTCTTCATGTTTTCCTACCTCAGTTCAATTTTTTTTTTCCTTCTCTGAAAAATCCTGTACAAGACAGATATTTTTAAGATTATTCAAAAATCTTTATCATCAATTGTGTTATTTAGGGAGACTAATATTTCAAATGAAATGTATCACTTCCAAGTTTGCAAACACCCTGAAACAAAGCAGAACATGTGTATGGATCACAGAAAAAGAGTAGACTATACTGCCACCCAAAGGCTCTGTTCAATCCATTGCTTTTGTAATAAACTACAATAAAGATTTAGTTAGTTATTTCTTGGTTGGTAGTTATCATGACTGATGTACCAGCATCAGTAATTTAACGAAAGATTTTGTGAGCCTTACTTTTAACTATGAAGTGGCTTGTGACTCTTTTGAAATAATTATTTTTCTTAAATTATTAAAATGCACTTTCATATTTATTCTTCACTTCTGTCAGCTAGTGGTTTTTTATTAAGGTGCTATCTGCCCTGGATTTAATAATAGTATTCTCACATTATATAAATTCCTCTTTTAACCAAGCAGAATGTACAAATTGGTAGCCTCTTGAGAATTGGTGGTGTCCATTTGGAAACAGGAATGTGTCTCTTTGTTTTCTCTCATTTGCACAGAGTCATTGATCTGGATCCCATCTGATAACTTACAAACAATTCTCCTCCTTATTTTTAATGGGTATTTTCATGTCCACAACATATGCATGTCTCATTTACCTAAGTGTGACATATGGCTTTCCAGAATGCTCATTTTGCCTGGAAACTTAGGTGCTGTAGACAGATTTGCAAACCCCACTCCACTCTTTTTTCTGCTGTGTCATTGAGTGATTGTGTGCTGTATAACTTGACAACCTCTTCTATCAGCTCATCAGCATAACCAGCAACATGCATAATAATTACAGCTTCATTTCAGGAAATACATGAGAAGTGGTCAGAAATGTGTCAAACTGTCTAACTTCTACTTCTGCCACATCTGTTCTACTTAGTACTTGGACAGAATGGGACTGCCTTATAAAATAATAATGCATTTTTAAAACTGGACTAATCCTTTAGCTGTCAGCCTTCTCATTCAATGTTATTCTATAGAGGGTTTCCTGAGGATTTCTTTATAAAATATACCGTATGAAAATCATTGTGATCAAAATACCATAGACACAGTCTTATCCTCCACCAAGGATTGAATCATACAAATACAGTATAAAAAGTTTTGTGCCAATGTTCTGTGTACAATTTAGCATTATTTTGAGGGCCACAGTTAATATTAAGATGCCTATCATAAATGATTTGTAGGCTTCTGAAATGTGCTACAATCATTCGATATGTTATAAACATATCACTAAAGGCATATATATAAGTGGTTAAAAACCATAATAATTTTATTTACTTTCTGGAATATATAAAAATTGTTTTCATAAAGTGTCTCTAGCAAGTTTAGTAACATTTTTTGTGACTATGGCTTTAAGTTAAATACTCTCCTTTAATGGCTTTGTATATGTACAGATTTTCTTATTGTTATTTTATTGGTGATCATTAAAACATATTTTTAATGCATTCCAGGAACCAATTTTTGTCATTAGACTTAATTTTTTGTTTTAAATATAACGTAGGTAGATATACAAATACAAAATATGCACCATATAATTTGTATTATATTACATTTTATTGTCAAAACTGATGGGAAAATTACATGCAATTCAGTTTTCTGATAAACATCAGGCAGGAAATGCTTAAGTAAACATTACGTATGGTAGTGCTTTATTTTTGTACTTAAATCTTCAAATTCAATTCCCTTTTTTTAAGTGAAAGATCAAAGATGTCTTGCAGAAGCAGGAACAAGCAAGTTGTAATTCATGCCCGTAAACTAGTATATGCAAATGCTCCTCAGAAACTGTCAGAGCCTACATCTCTGACAGAGGAAACTTCTTAACATACTTGAAATTAGAGCCCTTTAAAACTACAGGGGGAACTATCCTTCTCAGAATAAAGCAGCAGAAAGAAAAGCTGACATTGCAATAGACTTGTCAGAGCTATTTTATAACAGGTGATCTGTTTTCCTTCTGACGAGAAAGCAAACATCAAGGACACGTCCTACTCGGCATTTTTGTCGAAGGTTTCAGAGAAAAAAAATATTTGTAAAGAATAGCAAGCTTCTTTTTGAGATTTAGATTTAGACTGAGCAACAAAAATGTTAGATGTTACAGTGAGTCAGATGATGAAAAACGTCTCCCATAGATTTTTTTTTGTGTGAGTCCCCTGGTAGAAAAATAGATACTGTTGTATTTTTCTTTTCAACTGGGACAAAAATAAAAATAAGCTGCTACAAACACCTAATAGAATAATTAAAATCTATTGATATGTTGTAGCAAAGCGTTGAACAGCAATGTCAGTCTTGTACTGATATCTGAATCACATAATTGGTGATTAAAATCTTACTTCCTTAAATACATATAAGGAATCATATTAGAATCAAACTTCTGTCTCTATTTTAATTAGTTAGTTAGTGAGTTAGTTTGTTTTTGGAGGCACTATTTCACTATTTCTTACCAGGAACATATATCAGGGCATCATACTTAATTTTTCAAATGTTGCTGAGTTGAAAGTAGGCAAATAAGATCTCTGAATTGTAAAATGAACAATATGGTATCTGAGAAACTGATAGTCTTCAGAACCAAAAAAAAAAAAAAAAAAAACCAAAAAAAACCCCAAACAAACATATATATATATATATATATATATATAGGATGACATTTGATTGAAAAAGAATTGCTGTTCTATCTCTGGTTTGAATATATATATATTCAGGGTATACAATGTAGTTCTTCTGACTACTGTCTGAGAAACTCAGAACACATCTATGTATGTGTGCGTGTATATATATATATATGCAAATGTATGTTATGGTGCTCACAAAGGTTCTTTGAACATATTTTTCTTGGTTTCCTTTTTTCCCACAATTGCAAGTTTAGACAATATTAAAGTTTTGGTGCAATTGAGGGTTGAGAGGTGGATGTCCTGGGATAATTTCTTGCAATGGTGGAATAAGGTTTTGTTTAGTTTTTTTGTTTGGTTTTTTTTTCTGGTTCTTTTGGGGTTTTTTTCCTGTTTTTTTATGGTTTTGGGGTTTTTTTTCGTCATTATTGGCAGAGACTGTGTAATAAACTCAGTGGATACACTGGTCCTTTTACTTGTCTTTTGATCTGGAAGGTAAATATATTACTTGGATTTTCTCACATTTTCTCGAAATCCTCATTCTCAGACATATACCTAGGTCAAAAATTCATTATGCCCAGAAAAACAGATTAAATTTTCTTTTTTCATTCAATATTTTTATCTCTTAACTAATTATACAATAAGCCACAACATACTTTTAGTAGATGGGTTTATCATCAAACAGAAAATTTAGCCATATGACTTGAATCAGTAAAATACATTGATTTGCTCTCATCACATTTGATATTTTGTTACATTTAAACAACATTTAATTCCTTCTTGAGTTTTAGGATGAAAGTATATGCAATTTTCATTCTTTTAAGAGAGCAAGGATTTTTGAGTCAATAATAATGACACTGTAAATTAGACTGATGACAGTAATTGTTTTATTTTGATTCACTGATAAAACTTTAATCAGCCCAAGAATAAACTCTTAGCCCTTATTCAGAGTGTGCTTGTAACAGGATTTTTTTAATGTGAAAGGTGTGCCTGTCTTCTTTCCTAGGAATATCAAGTCCAAAAAATCAGGAATGTCATTCAGAAGCAAATTTTAAAGTCCAGATCAATATTTTTCATTCACATTTTTATTGCAAAAGAACATTGAGTAATTCATTAACAACTTTCAGACTTCAAAATATGTGTTAATCATGCATAATTCAAATCCTTCACAACTCATTGTAATGACTATTATGTTTGTAGGGCATTTAGATCAAATTCTTCTTGCTTCTCAAATTCACATTCACTTTGAGGGTAATTTTAGGAATGGATAGTTAAATACTCTTTTTCATAAATTCTTTATTTTTATGATAAAAATATATAAAATGTCTAAGGGCAAAAATGAAGGAAAAATTAGTAGTTGGGTCTTAGCTTTGTTCAAGCCTTGATGTATGCATCATATCTTCTCTGTTATTCTCTAGTAGTTTTAATCATAAAATTAATATTCTAGTAAGTTTTCATGTTCCAAAATCGGAAAAAAAACTAAGCACTTTCTTATTTTTTCAATGTGATGGTTTGTGAAGAGCTTCGGTGGCACTTTCCTGTTCTGTTCTTGACTGAGAGCAGTATTCTTTGCTTCTTCAAAGCACCAAAAACCATTTCCAACTTGGTCAATTTCAAATAATAAGGAAATCAGACTTTGCACTCTCACAGTCCTCTCAGATTAAAAGCAGTCTTCTTGATTTAAACAGATTTATGGTTCTTTGCCTACTCCCTCAACATGCATGTTAAAAAATGACCCCCCAAATTTCAGCAATTTGACTCAGTCAAATGTGGTCAAATTCATTGCAATTGTACTATCACAAATTTACGGATTAAGAGATGTACTCCTTTGTTATTTGCACATAATTATTTATCAAATATTTGAAAGCACTTCAATGAAATGCTCTCTCTGGGATGAAGTTAAAACCAACTTTTGATCCTCTAATTCAGTAAGGAAATGTATTTTTTTCATGGTAGTTTTAATGGTTTGATAACAGATAAGTATGCCTGATACTTCTCACCACTCTCATTCTTTGTACAGCGATATGATTGAGTAGTGTTGTCACTCAATGGTGTGCTTAAGGTGCTTTAAGTAAGCTTAAAAAAAATGTTCCTTAAATACATAATAAGATTTTGCAAGCATGTAGTCCTATGTCTTCTCTAAGCCTCTGTTTCTCCCACTGTGGTATTTTTTTTTTTCTTCTAATGATGGAAAAGAATAGTCATGTCCTAGTGTTCAGTACTTAACATGATTTTAACCAACTAAAGTCTCCACATCAAAAGGTTACAGCATAAGATAGCGCAATATTATGCAGAATGATCAGGAGTTTATTTTACAGAAGAGCCCTAAATATGTCATTAGGCATGTAAGAGATTTTCAAAAGCACCTAAGCAGATTATGCATCTAACTCCCATTGACTTCAAGATAGCCAGATGTCTTTGGAAGCTGTAAAACTGAAAATGTGATAAGACAGATGATGTTTGAATTACTAGAGTAGAGTGACACCTCTAATATTATATCTAAAAGCTGATGCAATTGGCTGATGGGGAATGAAAGTTGTTTGGGCAGAAGCAAAAGATCTGTAGAAAAATGGAATAATTTAAATGATAACTAATGAGATCTGTGCATGTAAGATATGAATCAAATTCCTAATGCTCTTATAAACGCTATGAATACCATGGCAATTGCCCAAAGTCAGGATATAATGCTCCAAGACTTTCACTTTTATCCAGTGTAATTTACTTCATGAAATTTTATAAACAATGACAATAGGGAAAATTAAATCAAAAACAGAAATGAAACCTTTTCACAGGTAACACAGGATGATTTTTTCATCTTGCTGTAGTGACACTAGCTTAAAACTAAGGACAAAATTCTAAAACAGAAGAAAGGGTTTGGTAAATTTTTGTCAACATTATTTTGTGTTCTCTGAATTTGCTTTGCCATAGAAATCACACAAGTAGCCTCTGATTAAAACAGGTCTAGCAGAAATAACTTTTTGGTTTTGTTTTCCATGTGATTCACGAAACTATGCTCTTAGTTTCAAAATAGTATCCAATATCCAAATATTTTCCTTTGCTTAAAAACTTTCTTCAATGCCAGTTGGGGAAAAAAAAAAAAGAAACAATCCTGAGTTCAAGATCTGAGTTGTACCCATTTCAACAGTATGTCAGACTCTGGAAAATTCCCACTGTGGGTTTTTATTTGACTGTAAACATACCCACTGCCACAGATAAAATCTTAAAATAGGATCTTAAAATCTCAATACTGTTTGAAAAAAAAATTAAAAACTAAGCCAAATCCTCAGGTTTAAAAATTCAAGATAAAAGATCATTGGGATGACTACCTGACACACCAAAGAGACTGTCACCTTCTTCTTTTCCTTACCAGTGGAAGCAATTCCATACGTTCATTTCTGAAGACATTTTTCTCTCATTGTTGAGGACCATACTTATGTGATATTCATGAATAAGAGATTTCTCTGCTTTCTCACCAAAGAAGAAAAATCTAGTTGAATACTAATACAATGATTTTCCTATTACGACAGTGTTTTTAAAAGCAGGCAAACAAAACTGTATGAATAGGGTCAAGGTTTTCACAGTAAAATATTCAGTCAATGAGATTCATGAAACAACTCAATTTCCTGTATACTAACCACTTGGTCTGAAAATTATATTTTCTTCCTTACTGTTATTCTTGCAAAATTAATGAAATGAACATTTAGAACACAGATAAATTCATAAATTCAGAATTTTTCTGACAGAAATTGGCTTGAAACCAGAACCTCTTTTCACTATAGTAGGTCCCTTTGTAAGAAAGCTACAAAAACGGTGCCTTGAAAAAACATATGGAAAACAGAAATTCATCCCCACTTACCCCATAAACATGCTCACATCCATGTTGCTAATGAGGCACATCACTGATGAATTTGCCCTGACTTCCTGGTTACTGATGTGTGAATACCTGGGGATACATAGGAGACTGGAGGTACTCATTCTTCTCTAAATTATTTTGTGACATATTGTTTGACAGAGAAACTATATGTTCACTATTTAAGGAAAGTGCCCTACCTTCAGACTGAAGAGTAATATAATCCCTTCTTATTCTTCTTTTAAAGAGCTAATGTTGCAGATAAATCAATAAGGTTTTAATTAGAGTATCTTATTTAGGATCCCTGTTTTATGCTGTCACTATTTTCTTCAAATAATATCTAGCTGTGGGGTCTGGAGATACTCAGAAACTCTTAAGACAAAGACAAGATCCTTAAAGTAAAGGAAAGTTTCATACAGCTGTCATGAAAATAGTCTGTCATAGCTCAAGCTTTTGTTTCACAAGACTTCCCCACCCGCACACCTACATGTCTCTAGAAACAATAGGAATCTTGTCTTTCATCTGGGATTTTGTTGGATCTTACTGAGCTACAAAAATCTGGAAATCTTGCACAAAATGACCATCTGCCCAATTCAAGTTCATTAGGAGTGTTGGTTCTCATGCTTTTGAAGCAGAATCTGTAAATTTAGTGTGTTTGAGCACAATAGAAAAAATAGAGTTCTTGTCACGCTCTGTAGCGACGCATGATGATTTTCTTTGTGGAAAAAGGACAGAGTAGACCAATATACAGTACGCAGGTGTAGAACTCTGGTATTAGCTCAGTTGGTTAAAGCTAATGGTGCTAATAGCACCAAGGCTGTGGGTTTGATCCCTGCAGAGCTGCTCATTTAAGAGCTGGATTTGATGATCCTCGTGGGTGCCTCCCACCTCAGAATATTCTGTGACTCTGTAGAGATTAGTTTCATCTTTGATCTACTAAAGGGGTTCTTATATGATTTAGATAATCCTTTTTTGCCTGGTTATCAATACTAAGGGCTCTCCCCCCTCTATTCCCAGTAGTAAGAGAATTCATTTGAGTGAAAATATTTCCCAAAATTTTTATATTCTTCACTCTCTCAAACAGCCACAAAGTATTAACAAATTCTTTGAGATTAGGACATTGCCACCTTGGAGCATTTTATAGATTTCTAGTTTCTCCTTCTTCCTCTTTCTCAGAGCATAACCAGATACGACTTTTAAAGAGTTTATTTGTTCATTTTATTTGAAGATGTTTTGAAACATAATCTTTTCTATACTTAAAGTTATGTATTGGTAGATATATGATCACATTTCTTAACTTTTTTTTTTTTTTTTAATATATTTTATATTCTGACTTAACACCCATCTGAAGCAGAGAGTTACACAACCAAAAAATGTACTTTCATACTTAATTGTACTCCCACTGAGAGAAATACAGTTGAACAGGTCTTTAACACTTTAGAGATCAGAAACTATTTTCCAAGCAGAGATTTTGCCAGCAAAGACAAGAATGAGAAAATAAAATCTATAGGTTTTTCTTTACAGTTAATTAACTATGCACAAGTTTTTGTTTGGTTTGTTTTATTTTCTTTGTTTTGTCTCAGGAAAATCAATAGTGTTGCATGATGAAAAGCTTTTCACTGATATATTTTTATTTTTGCTCCTTCCTTCTACTTGTCTGTATGAATATGATGACATTTTTCATTATCCAATTCATGTACTTCAGGCTTCAGAATAGCTCTCTGATGCTACAATTAATAGTCAATTTAAATATAAATATCAGGCTATCTCCAGCTCTGGCCAGAATCATTGATTTAATTTCCTAATGACAGAAGAATTAAGTGATAGGCCCTAAGTAGGAATGCAAGCGATCATGTGAAACCATGTGCCAAATTGATATTTTAGCAACTCTGATAACTTATTAAGATGACGGCCATGAGATGTCACAGAGCTGAATGATAAATCTTCAGTCTGCTTCTTTCCTACTTCTTATTTAAAATAATTTTTCTACTGCAAAATTAATTGGCAATTGTGTTGACACTCAGTCATCTTTAGTAGTGTTTAAATTAAGAATATCACAATGTTACTAAATCTGAAAAAGTAAATAACTTTGCACAATAAATAAGCAGATAAAGGAGTCTGGAATCCCTTTCACATGGGGCCAACCAAAGTCTGACACATCATTAAAGTTCATTTCAAGGCAGGATACAGCTCTTAAGCACTGCAGAGTTCTATAATGGAGAATTTCACAAAAGAGGGGTAAATTGGAAAACTGTGTATAGAATTGCAAGCCTAAAAGCAGAGATGTCAATAGTAGCAGAACAGAAATATCTCAAGGCTGAAATAAATCCCTGGCTGCTCTGAGGATTTTTGGGAGGAAGTCAGAAACACAGAGAAGTAATGAATCTTCATGATCATATATGCTTTTAAGTGATTAAAAAGAGTAAAAAAATTTTAATAAAAAACCCAATGTGATTCATGCTTGTAGGCTAGATTTTATGCTTTCAACTGAACAGAAAAATTCTTTAAATAAATTAATGACTATGCAGTTTAATTATCACCTATTTTTCCTAGTAACATATTTTCTTCTGATTTTCGAAGAATAACAATACTATATCTTACTTACTTCTGAAAGAATGTCACTGACCCAATGTAATCATAACAGAAGGATTCCCCCCCACCCCCATCCTTGCAGTACTCTAAACATTGACAAAACTGTAGAGTTTTCTGCTGGTAATATCCTTGCATATACTTTATCAAACTGCCTTACTCTAGATTCAGTTCCAGGAAGCTACTATAACATGGGGTTTTTTTCTATTCTTTGTGCTCAAGCAAAGGATTCAGGCTTTTACAATTGTCTTGAATATCAAACAAGCTGGGAATGTCCCTTGAGAGCAATGGTGCAGCTGAATTCCAGCCTTAGGATCTTAAAACAGATTATGTATACAGAGGAAAAAGCTCTGTCTAAAATACAGACTGTGTAATTCCTCAACAATACTAAGAATCAGGACTAGTGGTTTGAAAAGGATTTTTCAAGCAGTGCTTGAAAGCAATATATGTTGCAGAACTATGCTGCTGCTGTTCTCCTGCATTCCGTGGTTGCTAGTGATTTTCCATGTTTCCTAATGAACTGGTTCTGGACAAACAAATGCCTTTGAAAGTTAATGCAGATTATGTGTTTTGAAAATAACACTCTCAGTTACAGAAACTAAGTTGAAACTCCAGAAATGCAATGTAACTTCCCTGAAGCATTTCTGTCCCAGAACTCATTTATGGGTTTGCAACAATCTTGGTGTACAGGGACCACACATTGGTTTTGCTACAAAAAGAAACCAGGGATTGTGAGGATGAGCAACTCAAAAGGGTATGGTGGCTGAATGTATATTCCATAAGCCTCATCCTATGCCTCCACTTCAAATCCCACAAAACTAAACAAACGAACTAAAGAAATCTTAGTTTCTCTAACACTGTATCTCTGGGCAGTTATGACATCTTAACAGGTGAGCAAAACAAATTAATGCAAATTAATGCTTAGAGTACTTTAAATCCTAAAAGTAATAACTTATACCAGTCATAAAGACTATTCTCTCAGACACGTTTTCAGAGATTAAAAAATACAAATCAGGTTGGTAAATTCCATGTGAGTTTAAAAGACACTTGTATTAGTAAAAGACATACCTAATGCATCCAAAAACCTCAAAACTTTTTGAGACATTGATTCTTTCCTCAGATACTGTAATGGTTGTGTAAGAATTTTCTCTGAGAAGTAGAAAACTAAAATTTTCAAAGAAATAACCCCTGTAATTTCTTATGAGTGTGGTAATTCTAAGTAAACATAATAATTCAAAATGTGAATTAAGAACATGAGTCTTAACTTTACTAAAAAGTCTGCAGATACGTGAACTTCGAAGTAATGCTCTTGGGCAGAGTTTAACTCCTGAAGTTAATTGTACAAAATTTATCAAATATATTATTGAAACTACTGCTCTTTAAAGACGTTTCAGAATCATGTGTGTTAACTGTGCTGCATGGGGAATGGATCTTTGTGAGAGAACTCAGAAGAGAAAGTAATTCACTGTAGGAGGTAATGAAAGTCCTGAAGATTTCTGACTGTTTATGTTGACATTACTGAAATAGTTTACTAACATATAGTTTACAATTATATTTATGAAAATAATTTGAGTGTGGAATTATGGAGACAGTTTCTGGTGCTCTGATATTTTGACTATTCAGTATTTCTGTAAATCTCTCTTTTTTGGTTGTATATCATATTACCAAGATTAAGTAGTGTGGACTGAATATATCTGCATTTGGTATAAAGGTGAAATTTATTATTATTATCATTATTATTATTTTTATTGATATTATTATTATTAATATTATAACAAAATCTGAAAGTATTTAAAATTGTATATGTTTGGGTGAGTAAAGCTAGCAACAGATGCTGCAGGTAGTTTTATCAGCTCAATTGTTTGTTTTTCTACTGCTCTTTAGAAAATGTCTCTTGTGAGAAGTGAATCATCTGGGTGGCAGGAAAAATTCTGCAGTCCACATGTTGTGTTACTAGAAATCCTTTCCAGCACAGATTTATTTAAATAACTGGAAATTGTTATTTGGAAAACCAAACCAAACAAACAAAGCAACACAAGGTCTCCCCAAACCAGAAACCAAACTAAAAGAACAGAGAGGGTGGGGACAGTTTTCTCTGTGTATTGAGTGTGAGTGTTCCAACACTGATTTCTGAGATGATTGTTCAGCTTCCTCATCCACCTGGGAAGAATTAAGATTCACATCATGGGGAAAATGCTTTAGGCAGAAAGATTTGAATAGTTTTTGTGTAGGGAGCTAGGGATAAAGAAGAAAATAGCTCCATTTGAAACTCTTCCACTGGGCAATGAAAATGAAATAATTCTCTAGTCTACATGGTAGGGCACTCAGTAAATGGAAGTTTGTAGGTGCCAATCCCCAGTTTAAAGCTTGGCTATGTAGTTTAGTGAATGACCTTTTTCATATAAAATACACAGCCAGTGACTGAAACCCAGACATATTTGCTAGCTCTTTCCAGAGTAGCAACAGCTGCTGGTCAGTCCTCACTGATTGAGGTGGGGGAGTGGGGGGGGAAAGTGTATTCCATCCAAGATAAAAACAATCCTATGACAGCCAGAAAACCATGAATGTAAAGTAAGTACATAACATTAAAAAACAAACAAACAAAACAAACAAAAAAAAAACCCCAAAACAAACAGAAAAACAAAGTTGTAACTGTCATTATTCGGTTCTGAGGATGATGAAGGAGAGAAAAATAAACATGACAAAAGAGAATAAAAAAACAGAACACAGGTTTCTCTGTGTTCTGATTGCCCAAGAAGGCAACTACAGATGAGCAGATGAGCAGACAGGTATGCTGGGTTTCAGGATTTTAACCTTGGGTACTGAAATGCATTTGTTTGAGGGATTTAAATATTTATTTTCCTGATATGTCCCAATTTTACTTCTTAAGTAATAGTTTTTTGTAAACAGCTAGAAGCATAATCATCATTGATTTCACTGGGAAAGAAGTTTCTAGATTCTTGCCTGTGCTGTGATGACTGTCAGCTTCTGGTTTCTCTTTCCTCATGGAGAAGACCCACCTTTGTTTCTCCCACACTGAGGTCCTTAGTGAAGTTCCTGAAAGAATTCAAAATGGAAGTGTACAGTAAATTCCCGAATACAAGCCGCACTGAGTATAAGCCGCATCTCTGGGTGTTGGCAAATATTTCATGTTTTGTCCATAAATAAGCCGCACCCGAGTATAAGCCGCTCTGTCGTTCGCAGCGAGGACCCACATGCAACAAAGTTGCCAAATAGTAACAGAACCGCAGCAGGGCGGGGTTTAATGGCTTGGCTCGGGCTGTGCAGGCTCGGCCCGCTCGGGGCTGCCGACGGGGCCAGGTAGCCCAGCTCGGCACTGCTGCTCGGCGGGGCCGCTGGCGGCCAGCCGCCACTGCCACTGGGCTCAGTCACCACGGCCTGGCGCTGCCCCGTGGTGGCAGGCGGGGACGGAGCACCCTGCCTCCTCCCCGAGCCGCGGGGCCCCCGCCTCCTCCCCGAGCCACGGCAATCGCGGCACGGGGCCCCCCCATCTCTCCCCTGGGCTGTGGCAGAGGAGGGAAGGAGAGAGCTCTCCCTCCTCTCTCCCCACCCCCTGTGCTGCCTGCAGGGAGTCAGGCTCCACCCGCGGCACAACAGAGTAACAATTTGTAACAATCGCGAAATGCCGGCTTTGCAGCTGCTCGGCTCGGCACTCTGGCTGGCATTTCTGAGGTTGTAAATGTCAGAAAATTATTCACATATTAGCCACTCCTGAGTATTAGCCGCATTTCCGGTTTGGGAGAAAAATCTTAGTCAAAATGGTGTGGCTTGTATTCGTAAAATTACTGTAATTATAGTGTCATATGGTTCTTTTTCACACACCTGTCTCTCATGTGAAACCATGTACTCATTGTTCATCATCCATTGGTGGCAAATACAGTTTGACAGGTGAGGTGTTCCACTTCTGCTCGCCAGTATCTTAGATCTCATTAATATAGTGATGTTACTCAGAGACTCTGGGAGTACTTTAGAATGCTCATTACCTTGCAATGGTTAGCATTAGAGATTCACTGTTTGCAGAGCAGAAGACCTTTATTGACAGACAGCAATGACATTAAGACTTTATTTTAAAAGAATTCATGCAGTCAGTGTGTTTTAACAATGTATTATATCAATAAAAGCCATGCACCAATTAAGGTTCAGCTGAAATAACACTTCCTTTAGAACACAACTTCTTCTTTATAGTATAAAAAAAACCAAAGGAAAGCTCTTTGTAGAGATCCATGCATTGATTTAAAGACAGCCTTTAAGCTGTGATGGTGTTTTTACCTGCTATGTATTCTTTTCATGTTGAAGAAATATAATGTATTTTTTCTTGTATTGATTTTTTTTATTATTTTAAGTCCCAAACAGAGACAAAGGTAGATACTTCTAGCAGTAGATAGTACAATTTTAACATGGTATAATAGTGTGGGAAGAATTGTATATTATGTGATGGTTATGACCAGATAGCAGACAAGATGTTATGCTGTTAGAATAATCCTATTGCATTATGATACTGTAGACTTACCTGGTACTCATACATTATTTCTTACCATGGACTCTTTCTATGAATTTCTAGTATTTCTGGTAAGGTAACATGTGGACTGCAGAATTTTTCCTGCCACCCAGATGATATACTTCTCACAAGAGACATTTTCTAAACAGCAGTGGACAAACAATCAAGTAGGTAAAACTACCTGCAGCACCTACTGCTAGTCTTACTCACCAAAACATAGCAAAAAATAAATCCTTTACAATTTTGCTCTAATAATAGTAATAATAAAAAATGTCACTTTTATACCAAAAAATAATAAATAGATAAAGTATATGCAAGGATATAATTAGCTGAAAACTCTAAAATTTTGTCAATGTTTACAGTACTACAAGGATGGGGGAAAAATCCTTCTGTTATTACATTGCATCAGTGACATTCTTTCAGAAGTAGGTAAGATATATTTTTATTCTTCTTAAATATGCGACTGAGAATAATAGGTGATAATTAAACTGCATAGCCATTAATTAATTTTGCTTTGTTTGTGTTTTTTTTTTTTGCTTTTCCAAATAACATTTTCCAGTTATTTAAATAAATCTGAGTTGGGAAAGATTCTTTGACAATTATCACAGCCTATATTTCAGCCTACCTTCTGCTATCATCAGCATTCCTATAACACATATTTAATCAAACAGGAAAACAGAATTTAGAAATATAGTCTGTTGAGATTTTTTATGAGTTAAATTTTGAGTCTGTTACTCTTTGACATGCAGATATATGAATACATGAACATCATCTATTTGTTAATAGCATTAGAAGCCTCCAGTAAAACTGCCTTTATTCACCCTGCTAGAAAAGATATATTAGGTCTCCTGGAACAACCTTTTCTTGTACATAATGATGAGATTAAAAAAAACCCTGTAAGACAGTCATATAATTTTACATAGTATTTGGAATAAAAATAAAAAAGAAGTGTGTATATCCAATGGCAACTGACTCAAGGGTTGGTGTCCTGGGGAGTTTCCTATAAAGGTACAAACATCCTGAAAGGTTAGTTTCTGAAAGATTAATTATTATTACATATGTTCATAAAACAACATAACAATGTGTACAAATTATTTATCATATGGTAATTAATATAGATTAATTTATTTCACTTTGTTCATGACATGCGTTCATATCTGAGATTTGAAGCACAGGAATAATTCTAGGAACACAACTTACACTTTCATCTATCTGTTATTATATATTTACAGAAAATATCTGTAAATAATGCTAGGATTTTTTTACCTGATTCTTTTACAATGGTTGAGAAGCTTTCATGATATTTTCCTGTTTTGCAATATGAAAATCTTGCAATACTTTTGTCTTATTGAAGATCTGGAACAAGTGCATTAATTATAACCTAAGCACTCAGGAAATTTCTCTTTCACAGTCCTTTCAACATAGTCTAATATACTGAATTAATCTTAAATACCAGAGTCAGGGCAGAGCCTATGTTTTCAATTGCTGTTGCATATTATTTTGCCTAAAACACAATATCACATTTAACAACTTCCAGGTATCCAGTTGCCCATGACCCACTGATACACATCCAGCAGGAAGGAGTTTCCCTTTCTTAGCCCCAGTCATGCAGACCACACCAAGGCTGGCAGGAGTGTTGATCTGCTGGAGGGTAGGAATGCTCTGCAAGGGGATCTGGTCAGGCTGGATCAATAAACCAACAACAATTGTATGAGGTTTAAAAAGACCGGGTGCCCGGTGCTGCACTTGGGTCACAACAACCCCACGAAACTGGGATTTGGGGCAAATAAGCTGGAAATCTGCCTGGGGATAAAGGACCTGGGAATGATGTTTGACAGCCTGTTGAACATAAGCCAGAGCGGGCCCAGGTGGCAGTGAAGGTCAGTGGCACCCTGGCTTGGATCAGCTAAACTGTGGCCAGCAGAAGCAGGGCAGTGATCATCCCTCTGTACTTGGCACTGGTGCGGCTGCTCCTCAAATCCCGTGTTTGGTTTTGGGCTCCTCATGACAAGAAAGACAATGTGCTGGAGCACATCCAGAAAAGAACAACTGAGCTTGTGAACACAAGTCCTGTTAAGGAGTGGTTGAAGAAGCTGGGATTGTTCAGCCTGGAGAAAAGGAGGCTCAGGAGGGATCTTCTAACTCTTTACAATTACCTGAAAGGAGGCTGCAGCCAGGCAGGGCTTGGTCATCTCTCCCAAGTAGCAAATGACAGGACAAGAGGGAGTGGCCTTAACTTGCACAAGGGGAGGTTTAGATGGGATATTAGGGGAAAAAAAGTCTTCACTGAAAGGGTTGTCAAGTATTGAATCAGTCTGACCAGGGAAATTGAGCCACTGTCTCCAAAGGGATTTAAAATAGTGTAGATGTGCCACTTAATGACATGGTTTAGTGGTGGAGGTGGCAGTGCTGGGTTAATGGTTAGATTTCGTGAGCTTAGAGATTTTTTTCCAACCTAGGGCATTCTATGGTTCATTATATTACTGTGAGAACTGGCTAAAAGAAAAATTTCTATTTGGCTTACACCAGAGATCTGATTTTAAAAAAATAACAAACAGACAAAAAGTCAAAAATATAAAATTGCATGAAAAAACATTTTAAGATATGTTTTTATTTGTTTTTCATGAAAGCGTCTAATTTTTGAAACTTCTGAAATCTGCTGTGACAGTAAAATAACATTATTTCCTTTTAAATAGCTCAATCATTCCACAGGGAAAATAAAATGTCATCAACTCCTAGTCATTTTAGTACACAGAATCAATATTTTTCAAACAGCTTCACAGCTCCATCTAATAATAATCTATTTCATTGTATTCTACCACCTGAAAGTTCTATCTCCATATCATCTGTGAAAAGATGAAAACACTTCCAGCTAACACTGCAGTCAACATACTGTTGAATTACAAATTTTACTCTGAAACACACAAACTGCTAACATTGTTTATGGGAGTAATACTAACCAAAAACTATATAAAGATTCAAGTTTCACTCAGATTTGCTAATAAAGGAACAAATACTAGGAAGGAGTAAAGTAGAGAGGTTAATTAAGGAACCCTGAGTTGGAAATGGATATTTCTGAGAAATTTCAAATCACATAGTGGCAATTTATAAAACAGAAGAATGTATGGAAAGTCCTTGTCAGATATTTTGATTGTCAGTGCAATTGGGGTATAAATGTTGGGAGCAATATTATATCAGATTTCTAAATCAATGAAGCAGTCTAGTGAGACAACAACCTTTACCTCATATTTTATTTCAAATATATGGCTGACCCTGCTTAATCAGCTGGAGCTATTTTTGAAATATCTATAGGAAACTATGATCTAATTTGCCAAAAATTATCTGAAAAATATTTTTTTCTTTTATTTTAATGGAAACAAACAAGCAAAATGGAATGATTACTCAATTACTCTATATTTTGTAGTCCCACTGCACAGAAAAATCAGTGAAACATATTTGTTTCTACACTGATGGGGGTCTTTAGAGAAATTAAAACTACAACCCATAATTGGAATTATGCTATATGGCACTTCCTTTAGTGCTACTTCTGGGTTTTAAGCAACATCTATGTGGGGTAACCTACATAAATAAGGGACTGAGTTCTCAGTCTTATACCTTACATGGAAGTTACCTCAAAAAATTTACTCCCTATGAGACATAAAAAAAAAAAGATGCTGATTCTCATATCTTTTTTGTGTCTTGGTTCAAGGAACTTGCTTGCTTTCAGCAGAGCAGCATAGCTTTTTTAAAAAAGGGAGTATTTTAATCTCTTCCTGTTCTTCTCATCTCCATCCTTGTCTTCAACTTCATGGTTACAGCACTCTGTGTTCCACACAAGTAGGCGTGGGTTCAAATCCTGGCAGACTGAAGTGAGAATAAAATCAAGTCTTCCACCTCCTGGGAAAGTGCACCAGCCACTATAACGAAAATAAACTGGTGGTAGTAGCAGCATTCAAAGAGAAAGCAGCAGCTACCACAGTGTTGTGAAGTGCCCAACCTTATTGTTATGTGTTAGGGATTCTCTGAACAGCACCATGAGGTCAAGCCCCTGAGGGGACTTGCACACAAACATGCTGGTCTCTGAGTTGCAGTCGGGCAGAGACAGTCATATGATGACACATATCTCAGCTATCACAAGTTTGAGAGACCTATGGCCATACTCAGGACAAAAACTTTTGGGTACTTAAGTGCTTAAAATTAAAGAAAATAGATAAAAATAAGTAAGATGCTACTAGCCTTAGAGGGATTTTGAGTTTTCAAAATAACAGGTTTTGACATAAAATATTATATTCTATCTAGCTTTCAGGATTTATATACATAGGAAGAGGGGGGAAAGGATAGGGGGTTAAGTCTGTGCCATTGTTTTACTCGGCAAAATTTTAAAATTGTTTGAAAAATTATTTAATGGAGTTGGCTAAACTCTCTGATTTCATGACCCAGGTTGCAACTTGATGGAATAAAACATTGCTGTGTATTTTATTACATTGATTAAAGTGGCTAACCAAGCAAATACTCACCTAAGAAAGCATATTAGTACAATTAATTAAACTAATTGTAGACAGAACAATTTTGAGGTCACAGTAAAGATGGAACCAATAAATTACTATTTTCAAACATCTAAATCTCCAAATAAAATAGGCAATCACTGAATTATGGGTTTGACATGAGCAGCAGCTATTTTACTCTAAGCTTGATTTACAAAATAGAATTCAAAATCTTTAAAACTGGTGAACAAGCAATTCCAGTCACTGCAGTAATAATTTCTTACCAGAGAATTAGCAAAGAAATTTACAAGATGTATGTACTCCTCGTTTAATTGTATCTTCTGAGCAAAGCTAATTGAGAAATGTTTTAAATTTTTAATCAAAAGAATTGTCTACTCTTTCTAGACTTTCTAGTTAGTCATTAAAAATATTATTTTCTTCTTAAAATTCTTTTAAGTAATGTCATCTTTTAAGTCCTGTGTTTATTGATTTTTTTATTGGCAGACGCATTTCTTTTACAAAACACAAATGGTGTTTTTCTCTTACATACTGGCATTTGTGCATACCTATGCAAAAAAAAAAAAAAAAAAGAAAAACTGATTAATGTAAAATTTAGATTTCTTTTGCTTTATTTCTATAAAGAAAAGATGACATTTATGCAAGTAAAGTAAATGTTTGGAGCCACAGTTTTGTAGTTGATCAGACTTGTAAACCTATTGCAAATAAATTCAAGAAATCCCATTAAAATGTAGAAATGAAATTGTTCGGAAGATTTTAAATTTAGATAGCACAAATGGTACTCTTTCTTTTTCTGACCATTGTATTAGAAATTCTCTTTAATCATGTTGTTTATTCAGAAGTTATTAAGTATTTGCCAAATCAATTGGGTAAAATATTTTATAATTTAATCACTATTAATATTTTGATTGTTTAGTATATTAAAACTGATTAAACTATCAAAGAAGTCTAATATATTGGTGTACTAAGCATTTTATCACCATGAAACAAAGGCCTGGATTTACATTTACTACATCTCAGTCAAAGGCTGGGTTTCTTTAAAAGTTTAAAGAAACAAACTCTTTTTCTTAGGCATGTAAAAATATTATTTTTCTTATGAAAAAGAAGAAGAATTTACAGACAATCTGAATGTTCCCATGACATATTTCTGATGTCAAGAAAAAAAAAATTGAGCTTATTGAAACTTGTTGCAAGGAGCAAAATGGGACCAGGGAGAAGAGGCTAAATATGTCTGCAGAAGAGGAAACCTGACACATACCAGTGTACCTCATGCTGTGTCCTCCTCTGTTTAACTTCTTCACTTAGAAAATTATGAATCTGCCACATGGAATAAGTTTTAAGCATCCATTAGTCTCATTTTGGAAAGGCAGTGTAATTCTTTTAATTGAAAAATTTTCACGGACATAGACAATAATAATTTATTTAATTCTATATTAGTACTACAATGCAATATAGTGGATTCATTGCCATATACAATAAATAAAAAGAATAGGAACCACATCAGCAGAGCTTCAGATAAAATTCTGATGTCAGACTAAAGTATAGAGGCTTTTTATTTATGTGTCCCAAAGGAACTTATATTTTTAGTATTTCCCCTTGCCTACACAAAACATTATTGTCCTTGTACTGACAATTTAATTTTAGAATAAGAAGCACAAAATTTAGCAATTTTTAGTCATGAACAACATGAAAAATGTTAGCTTATTGCCATTATTTGGACCCTCTGCTGTGACAAAGTGCCATGAGCCTGATTCTTGCCCTGAAGTAAAGCTGCCCAGTAACAGAAAAGAAGAGATCCATAATCTCTTAGATACAATTGTTTGGGGATGAAGGCACTGACAGAGCTGGATTGCAAATGTTGGCAACCAGTATGATGTGTCCAACCCAGAATACTGAATTATTGCAGTGTGCTTTAACCAACAAACCCTTGGTGAGGATGGCATAATATTTTTTTTCACTACCTCTCACTGCACGTGTGCCATTGCGAAATGAATAAAAGACCCAGAAAAGCAGGGAATGGATAAATTATTTAGCAATCAAGCAGGGGATGCTGAGGACAGTTCCTCATTCTTTTTCCATCAACATGCACATAAATACTCCCCTTACTCTCCTCTACCTGTTCCTAATTAAAAGCAAATGACTTTGATGCAATGATGTTTTAAATGTCACAGTCCTGTAGAATTTCAACAGTTCTGCACTTCTTAGCAGCTCCTCTGCAGAACAATTTCCTATTTGCATTTCATCACTACCTTAATGGAGGAACAGCAGTAAGCTTACGAATTAAAGCTTGCTAGATTAGGGAGTTTGTGCACAAGATTTCAGATCTCTGGTGAATGGCTTGCTGCAGCACTACAAATCATTCTGTCAAACCAAATTGTAGTGTTAAAATACGCATTTAAAACAATGCTCCCCAAATAGGTAATATGGAGGTAATTGAAAAACCCAAAGTGCATAAAATAGTTAGAAAAAGTGAGCAGTGAGGGAATAAGAAACCAAAGGGGAAAAAATAAAAATAAAAAAAAAAAAATAAACAGGCCACAAAACCGAGGAAAATGTAAATAAACATGACTGTAGAAGAAAAAATTACTTTATCACCAATTACAAATAAACCACCTACTTTGAGGCTTAACATTTCACCTGTTGTGCACACAGTGCTATCTACTGATATGTGATGGGGAATCATGGGGAAAAATTGAGAATTTTTAAGCCTCATAAGTCTCCCACTGAAAACCACTGAGAAACATGTAATCTGCAAATGCCCAGGAATTATCCAGCTAGGAGTTCTTCATTTCATTAAATAGAATCATTGATATCCATGGGAAGGTACAATTAAAAAAGAGAAGAAATGCCAATGACAAATGCTAATTCTCTGACAGTTTTAAAATCAATTAAATAGAAAAACCCATCATATAAATATAAAAACTTCATCAGTGTAGAAGTCGACCAAATGATTGTGCAAATTTTATGAATCCTGCTGTAGGTAACACCTAATAAAAAGTCTTCTTCAAGTGTTCATCTACATGAGCTCCATAAGCTAGTATGAGTGCATACCAGTGACACACATCACAAATGCTAAGACACAAAAAATTTCAATTGGTCTTCTCTGCTCCCCTCCTCCCAGTATCAATCTATGTATTAACAAGCAAGAGAGACAATTAATAAAATCAGCTTAAGAGATTTTTAGGTTCATATTTTTAATATTAAAATATGTATACTGAATGTACAGTTCAACTCTATATAATTAAGGACACAAACTTTTAAGTTAGATAAACATGCTAATTAAGAGTTCTGTTGAGTTAATGTTTTCATTAAACACCTAGGCCAACATGGATTCTTTCTTCATATGCATGAAAGGAAAAGAGAAAACCTTAATAGAAAATCCTGAGCAATGTGTTATGGATTCAATTGAATTTTTAAAAAATCCATCAAAAATACCAAAGCCACCTTTCTCCATTGAATGGAAAATCAATTATCTATACATACCAGTGAATTAAAATGAAATTCCCTCCTGTCCCACAAGAATGCTTGACACTTCATTTAAAATTTAAAAAAAAAAAAAATTGTACTGAATTAATTCTTTGTGACCTTTTATTCCCAAAGTTCTTAATCAATCATCTTGATTGATTATTAGGTCTTTCTATGGCCCTAAATTATAGTGCTCAAATCCTGTCCTTTTCTTCACTCTCTTTAAATATCGAATAATTCCAGAGAAAAAAGACTATCACCAAATATTTTCCGATGCCCTAAGACAAATCTCATCCCTTAAAGTAAGCTTAGTGAAATACAGGCAACATGCATTCTGATTTTTTCTATTGCAATCAGTTCAGCCAAATTGTGAGATGATTTTTGCTAAAAGTAAAGCATACACATTGTTCTTCCTATCCTCAGGTGTGCATATTACATATTTCACATATTGCATATTTCACATATTGCATATTTTAGTCCTCAGGAATTAAAACCAAAGATGAGGGGTTTTTGTTTGGTTTTGGTTTTTTTGGTTGTTTTGTTTTTTTGGGTTTTTTTTGCTTTGTGAGTATTGGGAGAGTTGACATACTACAACTTACTTATTAAACTTTAATAAGTAAATCTGCAATTTACTTATGAAAAAACTTGGATCACTTTGGAAGTCCAGTCCTTCACTATAACTTAAAACTGATTCTCTCTCATGCATGTAGGAGATAATAGCCTAAGAATTTTGGAACCTCTTCCAACCATTTCATTTCCTTTACACTGATAGATAAGGTGCAAAACATCAGAGAAGCATGTTGTTTGCTTTTTCATATCAACTAGAACTTCATTTTTGTTATAATCACAGAACAAAACTTGCATTAAATTGGCTTTTTTGACAGAATCTGTGGGCAAACCTGTGGATCTTGTAATGACCCAAAACCTTAGCACCCCTAATTGATCACTTCCAGATGAAGCTATACATAGGAATATATCATTGATAAGTACATTATAGACTTCCTTCTTCAGTGCAGTAACTCTGCCTAACCATCTATTGAACACTATGTAGGAAGGCAAAGTATTTACTTAACTCTTGTAAGTCCACATACCACTCAGATATGACAGTTAACCATATTTTAGTCATGACACTATAATTTTAATCCACACTCCTCTTTCTCCTCCCCTTCTTTTTCTATCTTACCCTGACCACAACCATGACAATTTTGTTTACTAATAATTTCTTTATTCATGTAGATTCATATTCTCATTTAATGCAGAGGCAAAAAGCATATTAAATGTAGCATGAGGAAGAATTTAAATACAGAAAGGATTTGAGTGGAAAGTGAGGGGAAAAATAAGTGCTTGTATGAATAGTTAATTAATTAATTGATGCATTTCCAGATAAGGAAGAAAACACAATGAATATTTATAACTCTGGGTTCTGAATTAAATCTGTTTTTCTCTTTCCCAGAGGAGCAAATTATTTGAACCAAATTTGGTAATTTGCAGAAGAGTTTGATCTTGGGTTGTTTTTTGGTTGTCTTTTTTCCTCTGTCTTTTCTGTGCAATGTACATTTGGTTTAGCTCTTCATATCATTTTTCTTGAAATTTTGCTGAAATGAAAAGTGAAAATAAACCCTAAACAACCTTGAACTGAAAAACAGAAAGACAAGGCCGTAAAGAAACAAAGTATTTTCTTTGAGTACAACAAATCATGTCTCTTGAGCATCTTACAAAGTGTTGGATCTGAAAACACCCGCCTTAAAAATTGTGTGTGTTTAAATGGTGATTTAGGGTATAGAGAGTGTAGTCCATAACAGCAGGTAAGTGAGGAATTTAGATCATAATTTATATTTTGATATAATGGTGATACGAGTTAGGTAAACCATGGCATACTAGCAGTACCGGGGAAAAATATCCCTATTCAGAGTAAGATCATGTTTTATAGTTTGTTCGGATTTGTTTTAGCATAGTGATCAATAATTAATTGTTAATAAAATTGAATATAGAGGGAATATTTGGCATAAATTTAAGTTTTTAATGTTTTCACAAATTTATCATTATTTTGAATTCAAATTTACTTTTCAAAAATTGTACTCTTAAAAAATCAATATTATTGATTTTAAATGTTTTAAATTTGTATGCCCTCTGAAAACAAAAAAGTTTTAAATGAGTATCTATTTGGTATCTATTTTCTAAAAGTATTTCATAGACTATCCATTGTGATTGTTGAACAGAATATTGCGTAGAACAATAACCTTCAAAAATAAGCAGGAGAGTGCCACTTCTTAAGAATAAAAAATATTTTCTTAATGTCATGGGGAATAATTAGATAAATATCTGCATTGATTTATAGGTGTTACTGACTGAAATTTGGACTATCTCAAAGTGAGGACTTCTGCTGTAAACTTTTACATACTTTGAGGGAAAAATATCACCTACTTATATTAAATCAGAATAAAATACAGGTAGTCTTGTATTTCAGTTTGGTCCTCAATCTAAAAAGCTTGATGTAGTTTTGCTTAGTTCATTGCTATCTTTACTGTCTCCAAGTGTAAAATTGTCATTTTCTTACATGCCAATGAATTTGATTTCCAGATTTGATCTCTTTTCACTTGAAAAACAGTGTGGAAAACCTCCATCCTCAGGATAGCTCATCACCAAGCTGAGCAATACTTAGAGTGACGCTCTTGCCTTCTTTCACTTTCAGAGATCTTTTATATTGATATTTCTTTGGTTATTCTTCATTCTTCGCTCACAATGTTAATTGGGGAACCTAATAGATAGTAATGATTATCTGTTGTATGTTGCATCAACAAAGTCCATAAAATAAAGACTACCATCAAATTCAAAATCTGAATGGCACTTGGAAGATGAAAAGTCCTCTAGAAGTGCTAAGTTTTAAAAATACATTGTCACATGTGTTTTACAAATGATTGAATAAAGCATGGGACTGAAATAGACCCTTTCTATACTTCTACTTTATCCCTTTTATGCACATATCTGGAATTTAGAGCTGTGTCTCTGAATGTTTACTCAGTTTTCAGTAATTTCACAAGGCACCAAAAAGTGTCTCCCTATTCATCTACCAGCTGAATTGGCAGGTAGGTCAACTCATATCCAAGCCTAATTAGAACTTTAAAACCAGCCCAGATAAAGTGTGAATGAGGACATGCTGACAGCAGTCAAGTGTTATCAACTGCCTCCAAGACCGACAGTAGAGCCCATTTCTTCCTTCTTCATAGTCAGTAACTCTGGGGAAAATACACAGGGATGCAGAAAGAGAACTGGTCTGAGTGTTCTCTCCTGAGCGTTTGCACTATTTTTGGAATTGCCTAGTCTGAACACTTATATACTAAATTTTCTTCTGTCTGTATAAAAATTCCCTAAGTCTTGAAAAAAAAAAAGGAATCTTCCCTTTCAAGGAGGTGCATTAACACTGAGATGTTGTTGGCAGTGAATTTAACATTTCTTTTCGCAATATCAACACTGATAAAGCACCTAGTTTATTGTTTGACTTCAGCAAGTGTGAGCTTAATCATCTGACTACAACAATCTCCCATTTCTTCATCATGTGAAAGAGGAGCCTGACCTGAGCATGCAAGTTCAGGACAAGTGTTCACAAAATGTTCTCTAATATCTTTGAGAAAAATAGGTATCCAGCTGTTTCTGTAATAGAGTCGAAAACTTGACCTATGTGGGCAATTTTGAATAACCTGGCAAGAACAAATGCTCTTTGATAAAATTTTCAGCTGTGTAGCACCTAATAATCAACACTTGTTTTGCTGGATGCTTTGGTCTCCTTAGGAGAGATGGTGTCTTCAGTAGCACTGAGATCCCACCATGGGTTTAGCTCTTTGCACTTCTATAACCATTCACTTTGAAAGGACTTAATGGGATTAAAAAAACTGTCAACACATTCTATTAACATTCTATTAAGAGATAAGGATGTCCATAATGAGATTATGCTGAAGATGGGACATTTGCTAATAATGATTTTCAGTGCACATTGTGTTTTGAAACTATCTCAAAAATATGTTTAGTTTGGTAGTGCTACCATGAATCTAAAATGCAGGTCCACTCACCATTCTGTGATCAGAATTAAGTTCTTTTCCTATAGCAGAAGAACCAGAAATTTGAACTTCATGCTTTAAGCTGCTTCTACTAAGAAAAGCAACATATTGCATCCTTCATTGGATAACAATTTCAAAGAAAGTAAACCTTAGAAATACTTCTGTGATTGGCATTAGCAAGGCTTTGATACATACTATTTATAAAATAAAAAAATAAAAAAATAAAAACCTCTATTGTTCTTCACTTAGTTCTTTTGATATCTTTGAAAGAGACTGCACATAATTCCCCATGTAGAAAATATGCACCGCGCCTTATAATGAACAGTTACAGTTTCCTTTACACACTGGAGTGTTTCCTGTGTGGTCACTAAGATTTATGCTGGATGTTGAGAGACTGCAACACGATGGTAGCTTTGCAGTTAGAAAAGAAAGCAAATTGCTGCTTAGGTTATGGGGCTTTCTATCTTCTGGGTCCACATATGCCTCTTTTATGTCAAGTATGGTAAAAAATAATTTAAGATTTGACAAGTACCATGGCAGAGTATGGTATTTAATCTGTGGTTTTTAATATATACTTGTTTGTTTGCCATAAGTAACCAATTTGAATTCATAAGTCCAAAAATATCTCTCAAAATTTACCTTGACCATCTATCACAAATAGGATAGCTGACTTCACAGATTGACCAGGTTTGTTTGTTTGTTTGTTTGTTTTAATATCTCTCATCTGCATTTGTGTGACCAAAGAAGAATATGTGTCACATAAAATTTTCTATCTTGGCACTACCAAATATCAGCATCTATTCCCATATTCTCTTACTGTGTTGTCTGATTTATACATATTTACTAATTATTCACTAAAATGTCTTCCATACAAAGTTTTAGAGGTGACACACATGACTTTAAATACTGTGTTATGTTATTACTATTTGACAAGCTAGTGAACAGCTAACTGTGCAGATGACAGCTGTCTTAGAAGGAATAAAATTACTGTTTAGAATCCTTATGCATTCCAACTTGGCTGTCCTTTTCAAAACTCTCCAGATCAGGGAATATCAATACATAAAAACCAGAAACAACATAAGAGAGATAGGGAATTGTTTAGGAGGGTTGCCAGAAAATAAATAAATAAATAAACAAACAAACAAACAAATAAATAAATAAATAAAAACTATACTGCATGAAAGTATGATGGTAGTACAGAGGGATTATGAAAAGCTGAAAAATATATATACTGAAAACATATCACAAAGAATTCTCTCAGTAAGTGCTAGAGAATTTAATCATAATTGGAAACAAGCCTTTTTTACGTTCCACTGTACTTAGGAAAAGCTGTACCAAGCATTTTTCCCAGGCTGTGTTTTGGTTTTGCTTTAATAACCCAAACAGTGCTGACTTCACGAGATATATCCTCAAGAGATTTTCTGCTGTAGAGGCTTGAGATTACTATGATGGATTGTGATTTACTGTACACTAAGTGGAGCCTCACTAGTGTTGCTATATTCTCACAGAGGTTAAATGCTATTCAGTATGGAATACTGTCAAAAATGTTTCTTTTGTGACAAGAAAACAACACAAAAATAAAAAGGAGCACCCACACATACACACGCTCTCTGTGTCCAGTCTACTTTCCACTAAGCGTCAAATGATGGAGACAGCAATGCTGAATAACAATGACTGGTGTAACTTATTTTTTTTTAAATGCATTTCTTGATTCAGTTGTAAAAAAATGGCTGTTGGAAGTAAAGAAAATTAAAAATTGCACTATTAATTAGTTTAATATATTTGAGCTACATCTGACTGTCAATGTAGAACTTGTTATTCAGTTTTCAACTTAATTTCAGAACAATCCTCCACCATGAATAGGGAGACATTAATTCTTCTATATCTATTCAATGCTTCAATAAAATGTTTTAGAATATTACTTTAACTGATTTAATTTATGAATAATTCTTTATATTCTTTATATTTATAATTCTTTATTGTATTATTAAATAATATTATATGTATTTTCCTAAATATAGATATTTATTTTATTGTTGCAAGAGTAAATAAATCAATTTCAGTACAAAAGTGCAGTAGAGAGACTGAAAAACAAAAGTGTAATTCAAACTAGTTTTTAGATAAAACACCAGCTGTATCTAGAGAAAAAACCTCTTGCTAGCACAGTTGTCACAAAAATTTGAACCTGAATGGCTTCTGCATGACTCATGTCATCAAATTATTCACTTGTGTATTACTTTTAAAAATTCTGTCTGACACCTTGGCATATCATATCCTTTGAGTTTTTCCCTCTTATTCAGAAATCAAGGCTAAAAGTTCACTTCATAAAATATTAATAGGTGCAAGTATTGTCTCTAACCTTACTTGATCAAAGCGATTAGTGTCAAAGTTTAATTGCATTTCATGTGTTTTAGTGACATCTCTAAATCCTTCATGAAGTCAATAAATTATTAGCATCACAAGAAAATCTCAGCCAACCATAATATAAAGTAGGAAAATTCTGTAAACTGATACTTGATACCTAAATGAAAATTTATTTTATTTACTCTTATTATTTTTCTTCAGTTCTTACTCAAGATCAACGATCAAAGCCTTAATAGTTCTGTGATACATGATATTTATGACTTAGAAAAAGAGTATACCTTAATTTGAATAGATACTGGGATAATCTTAACATCTCAAAGATTGTTTTCTTTGGAATTTTTTGCAAGACCACCTTAAGCCTTGTAGTTTACAGTTAGAAATCAGTTCCTGGTCCTTGTGCTGAGCAGACATGCTGACATTCAGTACAGTTTTTTCTCTTTAGCTTGTGTCTTCAAGTAGTTGGTTTCCTTTCTAATAATTTTATTAGCAATATTGGGAGTATTGTACTCTCCCTTCGAATACCCTGTTGGATCTTTGGTCAACTATGCCAGTCATCCTCAGACAGCAAAGGCAAGTAGTTGCCATTAGAGTCCCAAAGCCTTTGTTGGGAAGAGTGTAACAGTGACTGAGTTCCTTTCTCCTCAATTAGTTTGAATTTTTTTAATATGTCTCTTGCTCTAAGTTCCTGCCTTCTGTCTGCGTGGCCCATTTCACAGCCTCCCCAGCCTCAGATATTCCCCCAGGGCAAGGAACCCCTGGGTTTGCTGGACTCTTCCCATGCAGGCATTGGTACAGCTCAGGCCCAGGCAGGGAAGGTAAAAGGCACTTACCCCCAAAACAGAGAGTGAAACCACACCAGCCCTGAGACTGGAACTCTCAGGGCAGAACCTGTGGCCTTTTACTAGGAATGGCAGAAAATCCTATTCCCTATATTTCAGCACTGTAAGAGAAACGGCTTTCATGGAAACAAAACACTTATATGTTTAAAAAAGATTGCTAGTGGTTCTAGACAGCTCAGTCAGGAAGAATAATATTACTTCCTCACAAGAAGAATCTTTTGTCACAGTCTGCTCATGTTGAAGAATTTAAAGAAATTAGTCTGGCTAACAGTTTGTCTTTTGGCCATCTCTTCAGCCTGAACTGTGCCTCTATTGGACCACTGAAAATAATTTCTGATCTGAAGAAACCAGTCAGGGAAGAATTCTACCATCAGCTTTTCAGATCAAAGTGCAAATACTTCAACATTTACCACAGCAGAGAGCTTATCATGCCAACTTTTCTGGCTTGCAAACATCTGTGCAGGCAAAGGGATCATCTCTGCAGTCATCAAGATGTGGCTGGCAATGTCTGCTTCTCTTTCTCTAGAATACACTTGTGTAATCTCCACATTATAACTATCAACATCATCAAGAATTTCAACAGCAAGCACTTGTCTTGTGCATGGCTTCATTCAGTTTATGTCAATGTTCTTGAATTGTAAAGGATAAGCACTTCATTCCCATCTGGTTATGTCTAGTGGAGATTTATTCCAATGCCATAGACTGGAACAACCTACATGATAATCAACAATGTCTGTTCATCACAGCAGATGAGTAGAATTGGATGTCAGCCACTTGATCACATTTTTAAAATGCATTTTCTGCCCAAAAGTCCATTGCCATTGATCTTTCATGTTAGAGAAGCAGAAAGAGTTCCGGTGATCATTGATTTTTGTGGCAGAGATGTACCAGAAGTTCAAATATTATCTAGAGATCTTGCTTTTAACTGAAAGTAAATTACCTTCATATTGTCCTGCAAAACATCTATCTAAAACATGTATCTATTTAACATCTCCTAAAATTGTAGTATTCAAAAAAGTGGTTATCCCTCAGTCTATCCTCTGCTTTCACTGTTGGTGGACCTGCATGTGAAGCAGGGACACAGCCCGTAGGGACACAGCCTGTATCACTATGGTCTTCTCCTATAGGCTGCTGTCATGCCTGGAGTGCCTCCTCCTACTCTTTCACTCATCTGGAATGTTTCATATTTTCTTCACTCCACTCTTTCACAGCACCACTGCAGTCTTCTTTGCCCTTAAATATTTCATCACTGATATGCCACCAGCATCGCTGATGGGCTCAGCTGTGTAGCAGTGGGTCCATTTTGGAGCTGGCTGGACCTGTCTCTGACGTGGGGAGCCTGATGCCTTCTCGCAGAAGCAACTTATGTATCTCTCCCACTACCAAAACCGTGCCACATAAAACCACTACATATCTAGCTGTGCTTTTGTGAAATTTTTGTTCTTGTTCAGCAGCTGTGACAAGGTTTCCCACATTACCTCCTGCATTGGATGAAAGGCAATTATATCTGCTGTTTATTCTGAAACTTCAGCAGGTGATTGCCATTCATGTAAACAGAAATTGCAGTTTTGATTGTGCAGCAGAATACATAGTGCTGAAGTTCATCAAGTGAATGGAATTCATTATACTAACTGACCACATGAACAATCACATACATGTGGGGCCACCTGATTTTCTCTGACTGCTGCCAATTAAATAGCATAAGACAGGGAGAAGACATGATCTCAATTCTTTCATCATCAAGAAGAAAAAACCTCCTCAATTCAAACTGCAGTAATGGTGTGTCCTTGAGCAAATTCAGCATGCACAGGACATAAAACAGAGACTGGTGTTCTATCAATAGAGAAATACAAAAAGGTAGTTACAGGCATACACTGCAAAATTCATGGCTTTCCTCCTCTCCTACATGTCTTCTCAATACATAATTCATATAAATATAGCTACTGTAGCCTATACAAAACAGTGTCTTCCAGCACCATGTTTATGGTAGAAGAAATTCCATTGCTAAAACCACAATCCCATTAGAATTCAGAAGAAGTTTTGCAACTTTGTAGCTCTTTGTTGATTTCAGTCACATGAAAACAGTTTTTCTTATTTAAATTTGTTTTGGTTTGATTTTTTTTTGTTTTGTTGGGGTTTTTTGTTGTGGGTTTTTTGTTTTGTTTTTGGTTTTGTTGTTGTTGGGTTTTGTTTGGTTGGTTCGCTTTTTGGGTTTTTTATTTGTTTTGTTTTTTGGGGGTTTTTTTTGGCTTTTTTTTTTTTTCAGAAACGTTCAAAACATAGAAGGAATTGGTAAAGAGACTTCAGAAATTTTGTACATCATTAACATTTAACAGAAAGATTTTGACTGATTATTCTAGACTTATGCCTGATGAATTGTACAAGCATTTGAGACAGGGAACCAAGTAGATCGTTTTTTACACAATCATGAATACTAGTTTCATGTGTTAGAAATACCAACCATGTAGTGTGCTTAAAACCTGTTTTAGAATTTCAAATTCTTTTTTATCAATTTATTTTCTTCAAGCAATAGATTTGTGTATTTTTCACTCTTAAAGTTGATATTTCAGACTGTTTTAATTATTTTGAAGAAACAACTTGAGAAAACAGATATGCAGAAATATATGACTAAAACCTAAATACATGAAAATAAAATTAAAATTTGAATTGTGAAATATTTAATGTCAGAGAAGCCTAGGTATTCACAGCACCATTCTTAATGACTATTTCTTTTGTGGTTCATGGCATGTATACTTTGGTAATGCTAAAAGCATTTCTGTATATTCTGTGAGCAATTATAAACATTGGTCAAAGCACCAATGAATGCTAAAGTGAATTACTTGCATTCTCTGTGGGATAAAGCAAAAGCAAAGCAAACAAACCATCCAGTGCCTACAAAATTGATGTGACCATTAAATCTAAAAAGTGTTATACTACTGCATTTTAGAAATGCATGGTTTTTATAGAATATTTTTTTCAATAATAGATCTCTGTTTCTTCAGAGATTTCTAGATTACTAGATTATCTAGTATTTCTATCAGCTCAGAACAGAATGCTTGCAATCCATCTAGTATCACAAGAATAAAATATAGATCATCTTGAGAATACATTATTCCAATTATGTTTTATTTACATTAAAGTCATTCTGAAAAATAGACACAGTTTGACAGTTGCTCAAATACCCGAAAGGCCGCCCTTCCCAATCTCCCCTCATTTGAAAGCCCATACCTGCAATGAATAAAAATGCTTGCAGCTATAATAATCATGCATAAATCGAATCTATTATCTTCAAAACCAGCTCATATTCAATTTATTTTCTAAGCTTTTGTTAGCTTTAAGTACACTTGAGACATATTTGTACAAGTTTGTACTCAGGCAACTTAAAGACAATTAGGTAGATATAGGAAAGGAAAGTTAACACTAGAATGGTTCTTGTTAGCTGGCTAGAAGTATTATGAGATGTCAGTTTTACTAAAAATACACAGTGCTTGATCTTAGACTTCATTGTGCGAAGACATATTTGGCCAGACCTCAGTGTTTCATCTTGAACCCTAATATACATAGTTTTAAGACTCCATATCATGCTGCATGTTGATAGAGAAGTATTTAATTTCAGTTCTAACTGCATTAAGTATTTCCTTGAACAGATTGAACTTCTGTTTTCCTTTCCAATAGGGGGAACATTTGCTGGCTGTGGAAAGAGCCATTTTCCCTCAGTATACATAAATGCCACAAGAACAGTAAATCAAGTTAGCATAAGTACAAAAAAAAAAAAAGAGACGTTCACGTCAAGAGAAAAAGGAAGAAAAAGGAAGGAAGGAAGGAAGGAAGGAAGGAAGGAAGGAAGGAAGGAAGGAAGGAAGGAAGGAAGGAAGGAAGGAAGGAAGGAAGGAAGGAAGGAAGGAAGGAAGGAAGGGAGGAAGGGAGGAAGGGAGGGAGGGAGGGAGGGAGGGAGGAAGGAAGGAAGGAAGGAAGGAAGGAAGGAAGGAAGGAAGGAAGGAAGGAAGGAAGGAAGGAAGGAAGGAAGGAAGGAAGGAAGGAAGGAAGGAAGGAAGGAAGGAAGGAAGGAAGGAAGGAAGGAAGGAAGGAAGGAAGGAAGGAAGGAAGGAAGGAAGGAAGGAAGGAAGGAAATATAGAGTTCTTACTAGTAGTAAGAAAAGCTTGTAGTAAAGACTGCATGAAAAGATTATTAGAAAAAACATGAACTCTTCTAGAAATAAAATAGTTATCAAATGAAGAATGTTTGGGCAAACCTATATTTGCTGCATATCTATGGTATGTGTTTTGTAAGTCTGGTATATAAGAAAGAAGAGAGCAGAGAATTTATTAAAATAACTTGATAGTTCTGCTGATTTACAACAGGTAATTTGGAGTGATATTTGTTCCTACTTGAATAACAGACCAATGAATTTAAAAAGCATTTTAAGCCCTTCAAACATTTAATTTTATAAAAATAAATAATTCTTTTAATTTAAATCAGATTAAGTTTTTCTTTTGAAAATGTTGTATATATTTATAATATACATATATTATTATATTAATTATATATTATTTACATTATATATATATGTATAAGCTTTGCTAATTAGTAATTACAAAATACACAATTAATCTATGAAACATTCAATTCGGTGAAGTATATATATATTGTGACAATAATGTGGAATCTTTTACCTATCATCTTCAGTAAATTTGTGAATTTACATCCCTCCCCACATTAAAAAGCATGCATGAAATCAGGAGGGGAAGAAAACTGAAGAGAAAGTGCTGGTGAGTGACACACAATGGTGTTAGTCAAAAATTAGCAGTGTTTGGTGAAGGCACCTATGTCAAAGCAGCCTCAAAGGAAAGAGCTGTTTTCTGAGTGAAAGAAACAGCACGATTCCATTTTAGTGGAGACAGAAGCTTCCTCTTTGCACTGACATGTATTCCTGAGCTCAAAGCCATGTCTCCCACTGCCTTAATTTCTGTATAATGTAATGTTGTCAGGTCTTTCTATTCCAGACAGGTTTTTTCAACTGCATTCGCTTAGAAGCAGGCAGAAATAGAAATCTGTTTAGCAACAACAGTTAGCTGAGCTGTTCTACTCCCTAAATCCCTGCTCATCTCTCTTCACACTCTGGCAGATGCATTTTTAATTGCTATTTAGTGACAATGGCATTCAGTCAGACTTTTATAATTGTCAAAAGGCTTTTTTAAATTTTACAATACCTTGTCTTACCAACTAGTTAGAGCTTTGTCAATCAGTGAAATTGGAGTACAAGTTAATTTACATTTCAGCAAATCTGGTAAGATTTTTGCAAAAATATCTCTGTAACTCAACCTTAATTTTGTCCAAACTGTTTCACACTGGAATATCATCATTCAGCAGAGGCTGTAAAACCAGTTGACACACTGTTGAAATGCAAAAAAGGAAATGCACTCTTTGTGCCATATTGAAGTTTGTATGTGCAAAAAGCAGGGCTGCACAAATCTTGTCAGTATTGAAGCCAGTACTAAACAAAAGCAGGTGATGTGAGTGGGAGAGAGCACAGAACTCACAATACATAGGTGCCTACAGACCATGCCCATGCTAGAAAATATCTCTGTCACTGAATCCTAATTGGCTTAGAGTTGGATTGGGTGTTTGTGTTTCTGTATCACTGTCTATATCCTGCCAATGCCTACACGGTAAGAAAATGTAAAATAAAGTTGAAGAAAAAGACAAGTATCCATACTCAAACCACAAAGATAAAAATGTAAAAAAGACATGAAAATAAGGACAAAATGTACATGAGGAGAAGTGAGTTATTAAAAATAAACAAAAATAATTTAGGAAGGACAATTACTTACATGGTTAAGATGTCAAATATAAATTTTAAATCAATGTTTAACAAGAAAAAATAAATAAAGCATTTTGTAAGTCATGAAAAGTTCTAAAAAAGGGCTTTTGAAAGAAGAGTAGTGGAAATGATTAAAGGGATGAATAGACATACTTATTAGAAAAGATTAAAAGCATAAATACAAATAGTTTAGTGAAGTAATTAGGTTAGGGAAGAAAGGAGGGCATAATAAACTACAAACATCTGAAGGCAGTAAACACAAAGGATGGAGAGGAATAATTCAGCCTGATACAAGAGAGTGTAATTAGACGTAAAGGAATTAAAGTTAAAAGGGAAAAAAATACACTGAGCAGAAGAGAAAAGCACTTGTCTACTAGATGAAAAAAGATCGAAGCTGTGAGAGTCTATATCTGAGAGTAAGTAGATAAAAGGAAAGTATAACAAAACAAAACAATGAAAAATGTAAAAAACAAGTTCTAGATAGCTGTATGCAACTTTGTGATTACAAAATTTATGTTCCAGGACATTGCTTACCTTTTAGAAACAATACTTTAAAAAAAAAAAAAAATTGGAAAGATCCTTTTAAAGATAATTTTCACTCCTGTGTAAGTCTTTATTCGTGCCGGTCATGTCACTGAGCCTATGTGGTTTAGTTTGGAAACTTGCCTGGGAGAGTGAAGAAAGATACCCGTGCAATCACAGTGAGCTTCTTCAAGACATGTCAAGCCCAGAGAGCAAGGATTAGGTTTATTCCCAAAATCACTAATGAAGAAATGATCAGGGGGATGTGTGAGAGGCTCAGTGCTTTGTCTTGCTTACTTGTAAGAGTTCGGGTTTTATGGGGAGGCTGTCTCAGCATTTCAGATTTGGATTCCGCTGTTCCTAAAGATCCTAAATATGCAGCTCAGAAATATTTACCCATAGCCTAAAATCAAAGTATGCTCATGTTCTTTCGAGGAAGACACTGATTTGTGGATTCACACTAAAATGTATATATGTAAGAGGATATGCAAGTGATTTTCCATATGATGAATATATTTTTTAAAACTGCATTTTCATTTTTAAATCAGAATTATTCATCGATAAAAAGGTATGAATTGCAAACAGCATTAGAAATACCCCTAACCCTAAAACTATCAGATTTTGTTAAAAAACTTAATAATTGTTTTCCTTTCCATTTCCCAGTCTGTCATTTTCTGACGGCTCAAGTAATCCTTTTTTCATCTTGCTCTTGATGAGATGGCTAATAGGCAACTCCCAATGTAGTTTGGAATGAAAATTATTTTGCAAGTCATGCGCTACTTATACAATTCTCGAATTGTTCAGTACAGATCCATTTGGGAACATTGAGTTGGGTTTAGTGACAGCTTAAGATCAAACTATCATGCATGACGACAAGTCTCACATTTGTTAAGTATCTATTTTCTTACAAAGAGGTGTCCATTCCCTTCTGACTGAACACATTAATTTGTCACAGGTCAAGTGCTGAAGGAAAAGTTACTGTGAAAAGCCACACACCACACACTTGTTTGCTTTGATTTGGCACTTTAAGCATAGTGAACAAAGAATACAGTTATCAGTATCAGCCAGTCCACCTGGAGCTAAATAGCAGTTGTAATATGACAGCAAAGCATCAGACTGAGTCTGCAAAAAAAGCAAATAGAAAATTTCAGAAAAGTGGTATGGAAGAAGCAGAAAATATGTCTTTATAACCAAATAACAGATTTTTTTTTTTTTTTTTTTTTTTTTCTTCTGTGAATGCACTTAAGCATTCATCAGACTTGTACATGTTCCTTTTCCTTAGGTGTCTTTTAACCCATGGTATCAGGAGTAACAGCTAAATGTTAGCCATATAAACGAATCTATGCACTGCCTTATCACACAGTTCCACACCATTCTATCTCCATAACCCAGGTCACAAAAAGTGCTAATGAAAGTGCTTCTTCACTGAGCCATAAGGTTCATCTCTGGACTAGTACAGTTCAGACATTTTTTATTTCTGTCAGTATGATTCTGATTTGTTCAGGGTCACACCCACTTGAGCCCCATGGATTAGAGCATATTCTGGGGACACAAACTGTGTCTTAAAAGCCTCTTCATCCTCTCAAAGATTTTTCTCAAAAAAAACCCCTCTTCACCATCTCAAAGCTTTGGACTAAGTCTCCTCTGATGAAGACATTACATGTAATTAGAAAAACCAAAAACCGTTTCACCACCCTGAGAGTTCTCAGCAGTTGCATTGACCTCTTTAAAAGGCCTCTTAGAACAACTTTTTTATGCCTGATAAACATGAGTGTAGTTACAAAATCCAGAGGACAGAATGACAGTTTAAAGCTGCTTTTGGTTAAATGCCTCTCACATCTCCTGCCAAGCACTTCTTTGTGGGACCAGCAGATACCAGGAGTACATGTTGTCACTCTCTTCCCTTTAATAATTTTGATATGGTAGTAGGAACATGTCAGAATCTATTTATGAGTAGTTGCCACTACTGACCTTTTTTATCCAGAGTGTTTTCTAATAAGTAAAGAATTAGCAACCAAAGAGTAGCAGTTTGTAATTTCCTGGCTTAACTGTGATACGAGTATTACCCTTTTGAACTCTATCATTACCCTCTTACTCATCTGAAAATTATACATAAAATTAAAATCAGTAGCTGAGAATATAATTTGCTGCATTCAAGCCATAGAAAAAAAAATCAGTAAGAGAGCTTGAGTTCAAATGGGAAATTTCAATAACACCTTTCACTTAGGTAAATCAAGATCCATCTAAATAGTAGCTTTGGTTGTCCAAAATCAGAGACAAGCAGTTATGCTGACATGTTACATTACAAAATCTTGCTTTCCATGTCCTTACAAAATTATTCTCACACAGATGAAGAGATAAAATGTTATGTTTTTGTATGTTATATGTGTTCTATTATACATCATGTCTCATCCCACTGATAATAATGACTTAATTTTTAGTCAAACTCATATAAAAATGCCCACTCTTTTGCTTTGCTTTTTCTTGTTTTATTTTCCCCTGTATTTTATAATTACTCTTCACATTTTTATTAATCAGTCTGTTTGTTAATTGGCATTAATTTTACTAAAAAGTTTTAATATTTGGCATTAATATTGTTCAAGTGTTCATGTTGTTCAAAATTTAAATCTTCTTATCCTTAAATATGTAGCATAATCTTTAAAAGACTTTTCCATTTTCCCTCCCTTTGAAAGATTCACCACATTTTGTTACTCTCCTGCTATTTGGAGAATTGTGCAAATATACAGAGGAGAGGTGCCTGAAGTTTCAGGCTGTCCAGACTTTGGCCTGGAGTCGGGAAAGAATACAATAATATTGTGCTGGGAATCTGTGCTGTAGACAAACTGTGATATGTTGTGATGCTACTTAGCAGCTCAATTTTCACATGTATTTCTCCAGTCTGGAACCTCCAAAATTACAGTTATTTTCATGGACTGACTGATTTATCTGGAGACTTCTCTTAAAACTCTCCATAAATCATAAAGTTGTTTCTTATTGCTGTAAGGAGTGATTCTCATTCCTCTGTATTCTGGCAGTCAAGAATCTTCGAAAATAAATCAATCAATCAACTGCAAGTGGAAAAAAAAATTAAACTATACAATATTTTGTGGTTGATTGACCTTGTCTACTCTCCAGATGCCCAAACTCTCTATTACTACCTGTTCCCAACAGGACCAGGGAGAAAATGTGACAAAAACTCATGTGCCAAAAATAACAGGGAGATCACTCAGCTATTACTACTTTGAGTAAAAAGGAATCAAATTGGAAAAAATAGTAGAATTTATTTCCAATTAAAAAGAATAGGATAATAAGAAATAAGGAAAGAATTATCTGAAACATCTTCTTCCCATTCCTCTCTTCCTCATCAAGTTCAACTTCTTTCCTAACTTCTTTACTTCTCCCCTGAGCAGTGCAGGAGGATTGGGAGGAAACAAGTCATAATATCAAACACTAAATCAACCAGCTCATATTGAGCTCCAGAAATTAATACTCTAATTTATCCCTCTGCCCCAACTGTCCATCAAGAAGGACAGAATAATGCAAGAAAAGGTATAAATCCCAGGTCACTTTCTGGGAGAGAGCTGAACTTCATCTGCATAAGGAAAGCCCATAGAGGTCAGTGTTTCAAACAGGTGATAAAAACACAGCTGTTATAAGCAGCTGTTATAAAATGATAGAGGTTTTGGCAGTTCCTTTTCATTTCAAAATTAACATACAGCAGTCAAAAATTAAGATACAGACAAGTTTTAAAAGTAACCAGGAACAATGAAGTGAAAAATGCCACTTACATAAACATGGCTAACTGGACCTTTTGGGATTCCTAGAAGTGGTTGGAATTGTTACTTTATAATTCTGGGATATATTATCCAGAATAATTTTGAAATCCATTTACTGTAGGAGTCCATGATATATACATACCATTGACACCAATTGCTGTAGTGTAAATACTTAGGACTTATATACATATTTATGGCATAGGAACAACATATACATCATTTTTTCATAATTTTATATTATGAGTATATCTACACCACGCATTTTTATTTTTTCAGTTAGTTTCCGGAAGCCTGAACTAACCAGGCCCAAAGGCTTGTACGTGTTTTGTAATAGCTTTCATTCAAACTTAGCAGATCCCTCCTTTCTTGAGATAGATAGATGACAGATAGATAGATAGATAGATAGATAGATAGATAGATAGATAGATAGATAGATAGACAGACAGAACAAACCCTGTCTACCGACCTACCTACCTACGTACCTACCCACCTATCTATCTCAGAGTTATTACTGTCTGAGAACAATGTAGTTATTGCCCTACATTTATTCACTCTTGCAAGAACATTTCTGAAATGCTCATAGATGTAAATAGTTCTATGAAATCTCAGCAGCTTCCTGGATACTTTGAGATACACAACACCACTCATTACTTCTTCAGCAACCTGCGGAGTTGACTCCTTCCTAATTTTAACATGTTATTTCAGTATCTCATCACTAGTTTTCTTTCCTCTGACCCTCTGATATGGATTATTTCTTTGAACCATGTAGTGTATTAGCAGAAGCTGTGATAATATCGATTTGATGTAATTTCAAGTAGGGCATACTGCAAAGTACAGTACCTGAGAGGGGCAGGTAATTCCTTTAGTTTCATTCTAGTCTTTGGTTAATATTATTGGCAGATTTGTTGTTGCTGTTACCAAATTTATGAAGTAATGTAATTATCTCTGGGGATAATTATTACAACAGTTTTTGACAAATAATTAAACTATAGGGCAGAAATAGTTTTAATTACTTTTACTCTACATCACATGGAAAGGCTGAGTGTTTCCTTATTCCAGATGTCTTATGTGATCTTTTGTATAACATCTCCACAATTATTTTTACCCATGTTCTCCAATCCTCAGTTAAGATTTCTTCTTAAAAGGACTTTTAATTTTCAGCTCAGTTCATATTATTACCGATTTTGTTCCAGCTAGTAAAGAAGCAGTGGAAAGGATAGGAAAACATGATTAGATTTCTTTGCAATATCCAAAATACTAAAATAGCTTTGTTGCTAAGAGCTTCTGCATCTAGCTTCGCTTTTGCAGTCCAATGCGTGAGCTAGGTAAGTTTGATTGTTATTATTTTCTTTTTTTCTCCCCTTCTGTCTTTTCACAGCACTAAGTTTTTTGGATTCACATCGCTGTAATTGCTCTAAAAACAGTGGTTTTCCTGCAGAGAGTGAATTTGGCCAAAAATACCTAATTAGCACGATGGAGTGTTTGCCCGCAAAATGGCCTGTGACAAAAAGATCTTCAGCCTGTTTATGTCAAGTTAACCAACAGGACAGGCAGTGCAATCCAACAACCTGGAAATCATATAGAATTTGTATTATCACCTAATTTTATTTGATTTTTTTTTTCTTCTTGAGTTTTGTATTGTTTTGAAGGATTTATCTGCAAATAATTAAGAATTTGTCACACATGTAATTTAATAAGGCAAATGCCAAGTTTCCTGATTTCTTATCTTGAAAGTAATTTTCATAAAGAAAAAAAAAAAGTAACAGATTTTTGAACTAAGATAAAGAAAGAAATAGCTTTACAAAAAAGAGCTAAAGGTATGTGTTAATTAAATAGATCTGAGGAGCGATACATAGCTAGAAATTTTGCAGGAATGTGACTGTGGCATATCTGCCTATGATGAGAAAGGGGAAATCATGGGTACCAAAGTCTTTTTCAGACAACTAGAAAAAGTGCCTCATATCTGTAGGGGAATTTAGCTACCTCAATATCTTCTATAAGGACAATACTAGACACAGTCCAGGTGGGTTTTGGAGAATTGAAAATAATTTCTAGATACAGTGAATTCATGACCCATCTGAGGCACTTTATTGCACTTTATTGGACACTTTATCAGATCACAAGGTTTTGCATCAGATGATATACAATGTCCTTCCAAACTTACTTAAAAAGTGACAATGTGAAGAACCAAGTATTTTGTGTTTTCTAATTAAAATAAGCATGTACTTCTCTATATGCATACATGCATTCCACTTTTTTTTCAAGCACAAGTTATGTTAGAAGAGCTATATTACTTCACCACCTTGATTTTTTTCCACAATTTTTAGTCATTTTAATCATAGATTTTATTATGTCTGCTTGAACTTTGATATATTAGTTTTCAGCTATTCATTTTTTTTATCCCTAAAGTGTCGCAGAATCAAAAGATACCTGAGGTTAACAGGGACTTATGGGCGTTGCCTAATCCGACTTGACTGCTCAAAGCAAATTTAGTCAGAGCAGGTTGTCCAAAGCTGTGCCCAGCTGAGTCTTGAATATCTCTGCAGATGGAGACTGCCCAACTCTCAACAACCCATTCCTATGTGTGATGAACTTCACATTAGAAACATTTTTTTCATACCATTAAAGTAATTTTGCTGCATTTCTTATTGTGCATATTGCATTTTGTCCTGTCACTGGATACCACTGGGAAGACACTCTTTGAACCATCCTATCACATATTTATTTATTTATATATTAAATAATGCTTGAATAATATACTGCAAAGTATTATGTTCATTTTATATTCATTTCAAAGACTATATTGCGGATAGTTAGACATTAAATTTATTATTTGTTGATAATGTGCTGATAAGTTTTATTTATGTTTTTGAGGTAAATGCAGTCAGTGTGAATGTTACCATTTTTAATTATTATTTTTACAAATCCCTTTGATGGTTGTTATACTACTTTCATTTGCAAAATCCCAGCTCTTCATGGAAAGCAAATTTTTCTGAGAACTAATAGAGTATGTGTAGATTGAAAAAAAACAAAACAAGGAGTTATTAGTAATTTCTCTGCTATCAAGAGAAAGAATGAGCTGCTCATACCGAGCATTTAATTTCTTTGAAACCTTTTCCGTGGGATGCCTAGGTAGAAATGAAGAACCTCAAGCTAATAAACAGTATTGACCCACTTACTTTGTTTATCAGACCTGTCTGAAAAGCTGTCTCACCATTCCTGCAGTAAAAGTGGTGACAAAACCTCACTATGCCTACAAACGGTGAAGTTTTGTAGCACATCTTATATTCAATTTGGCTCTTCTTAAGCACTGAGATTGGTCAATTACTGCATTTAGGCATCCCAAGGTTTTCCTGGACTTTATTGATCATTTGTTCCTAAGTAAGACAGCTTTTAGGCAGGATCCTGATTCTCCTGTCCCCTTAGGAACACAGACTACAAGAACAAACAGAAACCAGACCAAGAAACAGAAGCTATTGCTTTAAAGTGATATTCTCACAATGATATGTGTTAATGGTCACCCCATTTAAGTGGTTTCTGTTAGAGAAGCACACAAAATCTCTGTTGATTTGCATTGAATTTTGGTCATCTTATGTAACTGAAAATTAATCTTGTTCACGTATATTTTATATAAGCAACATATCCTATATAGAGAAATAAAGGCTGAAGCTTTTGCAAGGAGTGTGAACACTGTTTGAAACTTAGTCTTGCCTCCTTTTAAACTTAATAGACTGAATACATGCATCCTAATGAGGCTATTGTCCTTAGCTTTAAAACAATTTTATTTAATTGTAACAAATATTCCACATATACTTGTAAGAACAAGAAAATTGCCATCACACTAATCATCTTTCTTTTATGAGCAGATATGATTTACTGGCAGATACTTTAAACAGAGGAAAACAATCTGTCACTAGATAATTGCTAAAAGGATAGGAATAAGTCATACTGTTTGTCTAATTCTTATGTTACTGGCTTGTGGCCTAATTTAATCTCTTCTGAATGCACAGTAAATGCAACACAGTCATTTTAAAATCATAAAGCTTTCAAAAAAGCCAGGCAGAGGTCTGCTATAATGTGTTAGGTGATGGATATCCTATTTACTATTGATCTCTGAATTTAGAACAAATCCATTCTGTACTAGCAAACATTTTTCATATATTTTTAGAAAATATTGAATGGCTTTTAATCAGTGACAAGACTATTTTGCATGTTACTGCTCAAAGTAGATTAGCAACAGCATTTCACTAGAAAAAACAAAGGTTTAGAGGCTGCATCTTGTGTGCTACAACTTGAAAGAACTGACTTCACATTCAGACACCCTTACATTGAAGTCCAGAGTAAGAAATCCAGATGTAATGAGAAATGTACTGCAGGAATTATATATGGATATCCACCTAAGCCTATATGGTATGGACATGGTATTCATTGTCATTTGAATCACTGCTGGGGAGGATTTAATTTAATTAGCTACTTGATTATTATAGCTGTTTTTTCTGTTACATCCCACTCTCTACTCATTCTATTTTCTTTTCTTCAAACAACTCCATTCCAATAACCAGGTCCCTGCATCTCCTTTATTTTTTTTTTTTTCCTGGTCAAGTTTTGGATGCAGAAATCCTCAATATAGTCACCTAATTTCACTGTGGTGCTCATTGGCCACTGGTCCAGGCTTGGATGACATTGAAACAATATCACACATCTGGTCTAACCAAATATGGAATACAAGTGGGTATGTAATTGTGTTTAATAAATTATTATCATCAGTTTTTGACTATTAAAATCTTTAATTCCAGAAAACTTTTCTTGTTCTTTTAAATCTCCTTAACAGCCTTTTTCCTATAAAGACTGTGTTATTACACTCCCACAACACTCAGAAGTGGCTAAGAATAGAAGGTATGAATACAAGAATGTGATTCAGTTCACTGAGTAAAGTCTCATCTTAAGTGTCTATCAGCACTTCTTGGGTATATGCTTAGCCTCCTATTACAGCCAATAGAAGCTGAGGGCAGGACTGAGTTGTGTAAAAGCAGGTATATAACCACACATAAGGTGTCCAAGATATCCACATAGGACTTGCAGTCAAGTTAGATAACAGACAGGAAGCCTCAATCCTTCTAAAGCAGCAGAAGAATGCCACACGGTATGTTCTGTGGCACTTCATGTGCCACTCCAATCTTGCTTTTATTTCCCTTGTTCTCAGCACATCCAGTTTACCATGGAAAATCTTTAGGGACATTATCCCCTAGATAATATCTACCTCAGAATACAACAAATCCACTCAATAAATTTTCAGAACAAAGAAAAAGCCCCAAAACAATAAGCAATAATGATGGAATGCTAGCCTCTTTCCAAGGCTTGTATAAGTGACACATTTCTTTTAATTATGCTCTTATTTGTAAGGGAAGGGTTTGAATCTGTGCATGAAGAATGACAGATTATGACTGAAAAACAATCAAAATACAGATGATATGTAAGAAAGAGAAATTCAGTGAAATGTTTCCAAAGTTATCTATCACATCATGTTCAATTACAGGGGAGTCAGGCTGTGACTCTGAAGGTATTTCAGTTACACTTCTTACATTGATATTGGCATTCGATAAAGTACCAACTTCTAACCCCAGTTTACTGAGGAAATCTTTTCTGCCACCAGTCCATTATCAATTCATTGCAAATTCTCGTAGTTTCTGACAATTTAGTTTTCAGGATATCATTCACATGGCCTGTGCACATTAATAGTAAGGGCTTGTAGGTAGGAAAATAGGTATCATATTCTGAAAATATGAAATCTTAAAAAAAGTTGTGCTTTTTTTAACTCATTTCTAAAACAAATAAAAAAAACATTTTGAAAATCCTGTAGGAGACATATGAAAGTTCAAATGTCAGTCCTTATATTTTATTCTTTTTTTTAGATTGAAGATATGCCAAATTTAATTGATTACATATTACTTTTTCCCTCATAAATGTATGCTCACAAAAAACCTTCTGAATTTTTATCATTGGCATTAAATCTCATTAAAGAAATTGTACCATTGTTGGCTTGAAAATTCCTCTAAATCAGTCTACAGAGTAGCAGTCCTCTCTACTATTAAATAGATGTAGTAGAAACTCGTTCCTCATCTCTCAGCTATATAACTATACCAAATTAATGCCAGCTGGTATCAGCACTTTCTTTTTTGACTCTTTCATTCATTAAGCACTGACAGAAAGTTTTCAGGTTTAAAGAGTGCAAGTACCATAAAAATCTGAGTTTTCATTATATGTCATCACATTGTCTTTTTTTTCTCTCTCAATAACACTTTTTTTTTTAAATTTCCTCCGAAAAATTTAAATTGCGGAAAAACAATTGATTTTAATATTTTTGTTGTCATAGAATGAAAACATTTGAAGCTTTAAAAAGCATTTTGTCAAAATATAAATAGACGTTTCCTTTCCAAAGTCATTTAGAAGGATTTAGAAGGAAAAAAAATGAAATATTTTTTCCTAGAGTAACAAAACATGATGTTTCAATACTAAAACATTACAGATTTTTTTTCTGCTTTCCTTTTAATTTATGGATTATCTACTAGGGGAAGACATTTTACATTGTCAAAGCAATTTAATACAAAATGATCGGTACCGCCTAGACTTATTTCAAATAAATGTGAAAGCCTGTGAAGATTACAATCGAAGCAGGCTGCAAAAAATAATTCATGTAGCAATGCCCTGAATCATAAAGGACAGTTATCTCTACTGATAGGCCTGAATGTGTCAGAAGCTGTCGCCACAATTTCTCAATTACCTTTATTCAAGATAATGTGAGGCGGGACTTGGCTGTCCCTCTTACTGTCAGCCAGTCACTTATATACTTTACATAAGAGTGCTGATCTTCACTGTCCTACAGGACACTGAGATGTCTCTTTTTGAAGGACTTTCCAAGAAGTAAATAATTCCATTTACTGGACTGAAGTGAGACCAACACACACAAATTACAGACTAGGTACCAGGCAGTGGAGTGATCCTCAAACAAGATATTGGGAACAGCACCAGGGAGAGAAAAATTTTTCAGAAACTTGAAAGGTTTTAATTCAGTATATCTCCTCATTATAAAAGTAATAGACATTTAAAGGGTTATTGAGTTCATAGCTGGACCATAATAAATAAACATATGATAATTTTTTCCACTATATGTCCCTCTGTGGCAGACATTTTTTTAAGCCTTAATTTAATTATTAAAATGCTTTCACATGTAGGTAATGCAAAAGACAATTGGAAAGTCCAAATATATACTATGGATCAACTCATCTTGATAGGGAAATAAAGAGGAAAACCACCTAAAACAGCCCTCTTTCTTTTTTTCTGTTTTTCTTATTTATACAGGATTCTTAGTCTGGTCCCCAAAGAGAGTACAATCTGGAATGAGATGATGATACAGAAGGACTTACTATCAAACTTGGAATCATAACTCTTTGTAGAGCACTGCAGGACTCGTATTGATATAAATCGCCTCCAACCCATACAATAATGTCATACTTTCAATAAGCATAAGGTACTAAATTGTTTCTGAGGTTGGGGATTGAGAGGATGGGAAGACAGAGTATGTTTTAAATATTGTCCTCTCCTCAAAGGCAGCAGAAACTGCAGAAGGATTGATAGGGGGTATTTTACTGGCTGGTGAATCTACAATTTTCATATAGGATACATTGTAGCATTATGTTTTTCAAAAGTGGTATAATTGCATCCATATTATGATTTTGCCTAGACATAACATAAAGGAGGAAATGAAAATATTAATAATGCTATGAAACCTATGAAGCCTATAAAGCCATGAACATAATCTGCTAATAATTTCTTTATACATTATTTATACATACAAATATATTTTTCATTATATGTTCTATGTTTCATTTCATCCTTGTTCTGTCTCCACTGTTCTTCTGGATAATTTGTCTAGGTCAGAAGTAGTTCATGAACTATGGAATTTAGCAGTAATGGATTTAATGGAAAGACATTGTATTTGAAAGGATGGGAAATCTGGTTAGCAAGAATTGTACTTGAACACTGTTACAAGAATAAACCTCTCAGTTTGATGTCTTATTGTCCCTGGATCATAGATTACGAAACCAATATGTGTTGACATGGTCAAATTGTTTATTGCCTTGGAGACAGTGAACAGGGTGGAATTTGTTATTGGAACTATTTTCTACAAGGAATAAAGCATCAAAAATAAAATAGTCTGCACAAAATGGAAGAACAGAGAAGTGAAATGCAATGAAAGAAAAACAAAATTCAATTTAACCTCTTTGTCATCATAAAATAAGATATTTAGGTCAGACAACACATTCTAATATTCACCAATGACAACAATCTTAAGTAAGAAATCTATGTTCTCTTCAAAAATGCGTAAGGTACATTTGATCTGCTTAAAAAAAGGAGTGATTTTGGGATATAACATCAGAAGACAGTTTTAGTGATTTAAGAGAAAACAAAGAAAAATAGCTTTGGGGGGTTTTTTAATCAATTTAAAAATTCAGAATAAAATCTTTTGTTGATTTGCTGAACATTTTCAAAGTTCAGTCCTTCGAAAAAGTGCCACCAGTAGCTCTGGTGCCTGCAACATAAGAAGTGCTTGCTGAAATGAGTCCAGAGAAGGCCATGAAGATGATCTGAGGCCAGAACACCTCTCCTATGAAGACAGGCTGAGGGAGTCTGGGACATTCAGCCTGGATAAGAGAAGGCTCTGGGGCAACCTCACTGCAGCTTTCCAGTACATAAATGGGACCTACACGAGAGCTGAGGAACTTTTTATGAGTGTGTGGACAAGAGGGAGCAGCTATAAGCTGAAAGAGAGGAGATTCAGATTGCATAATAGATGAAAAATCTCTGCTGTGAGGATAGTGAAACACTGGAACAGGTTGCCCAGAGAAATTGTGGATGTCCCATTCATGGATGAGTTCAAGGCAAGGTTGGATGAGGCCCTGAGTATCTGTCCAGTGAAAGGTGTCCCTGCTCATGGCAGTGGGTTGGAACTAGATGATCTTTATGCCTGGAATTATTGACAAGTTAATTTGTAATATCTTACAGGGTCTGAACTTTGCTCTGTAAGAGATGCAGTGTTTTGTAACATTCAGAGAGTTCACAAACATCAAGTCATGAAATTAATTATGTATATGTCATCCAAGTACAAGCGATGACTTTCTGCAGACCTGGCAGCAGATAAGTTAAAATAATTTGGTTCATTCCTTGACCTTAATGTTGTTCATTTCTGCAGTCAAATTTTTCCCAAATCCAAGAAAGTTATAAACAAATTTGTCTATTCTGCTCCTACCTTGTCTTTTCTCAGAAAAAAAATCTATTACCATAAATGAATCATTTTGTATGTGTATGTACCTTTTTTTTTAAATTGAAAATATTTTTTTAAAAACTGCTTATTGTATACAACGGTTTCAACACAGCCGATAGTGATAGCTTTTATGAAGACTCCCATTCTCAGCTTCAAAACTAGGACTTTCTGTGATAGTTTAAGTGAAAAATGGCCAGCACAGTTCTCAGACTTTGCAAGTGTCTTGAACTGGCTGTGGGAAAAGGATCATTTTTTGCATTCCATAGAGAAAATCTCTCCTGATTAAATAAACCTAATTTTTTTAAGTCCCCCCTTCGAAATAGGAGGGACTTGTAAAAAACACACGGAAACATACATAGAAAAATACATGGAAAGCTATGAAATATTGTTTGACACTGAGATTTTTTCACAAATATTAAAAAGAGAAAAAAAGAAAAAGAAAAAAGTATACTTCTTATAACTCAGCTTTTTAAGTATTATTATTGTAGTAATTGTTATGTAACTTGATTTGACTATATTGACACATAATCTATGATCTAGGGATGAGAAGTGAGTGAGCTATGGGCTTTATTCTTGCAATGGCATGCAAGTACAGTTTTAACCTTATCAAGTTTATTAAGCTTAATTAGTACCATGGAAGCATGTCAGGTGCTGAAAAGTCCTCCTGAAATCTTAACAAAGGACAAAACAAACAAATGAACCTACAGTACAATTGCAGTTGCAGTTGTTATACCATGAACAAAAATTACTGTTGCAAAACTGGAAAATTGGAAATAATGTATACATACATACAATCACACCTCACAACCAAGTTTTCTTTTTCTTTTTCTTTCCTTTTAGCATTAGTACTACTGAGTCTACATTTCATAATATAATTTAATTTTATGTACAAAACTTCCTGAAAGGTAAAAATGCATTTCAGTTGTGGTAATTCAGTTTTAAACCATGCATAAAAACCCAATAAAGAGCAAAATGCTAATAGGTTGTAAATGGCCTATGACCTTTCCTAGCTATTTTTCAATACTTTTCAAGAGTTAAGAAACAGTCACTGAAGTACGTCAGGAGACTCTTAGTCTATTATTCACTTTATAAAAATGAATGTTTATCAAATGGACTTGAATTGATAATAATATAATAGTTCATGCTTGAGAGGCCTCACGATCACCAGTGTGAAGAACTGGATATTGTCTTTCTGGCATAATCACATGGAGAGTGGATTGCATTTATACCTTCCATGTCCTTGAAAACAGTTTCCCATACCAATGTCATTTTTTTTTTTTTTTTTAAATACTGCTGCTGCTGCTGCCAAGTGTATAGGTATACAAACGTATAGTAAACATAGTCATAGTAAATTAAACAATTATGCCATTTCTTCAGTTTTAGGATGAAAAAAACCTCAAAATTATGAATTATAATTTAAATTGAAGATTATTAAGATATTCCATAAAGAGAATTTAATATTGTTGAATTTATGTATATTGTAAACTGGAATTTGAATGGCTAGTGATTTTACAAAGTGATTTTAAATATAAACTGAGATTGCTTGATTCCATGATCCTAAGTTTCAAAGATGTTACATTTGATCCATAAATTGTTGCATATTAAGTGTTTTCGGTAGATTTGACTTTTTTGTTCCACTGTATACTCTTAAATTTAGCAAAATATATTTTTCTTTGTTTTCATGGCATTTTTCTCTTAAATGTCTTCAAGATCTGTATATCTTTGTCATTCTCTGAAAGTTTTATTTCTACAATGAATATGTGCTAATTCAACTGCTGTGAATTATAAAATTCTCCTTGCATCTTAAAATCAATATTTATCTATACTCTATTTATTGATCTGTTACTCAGCATTTCTAGTGTCCTTCTCTAAAAAAGACCAAGGAAGTCTTTATTTTCTCTCTGTTTATACCTCAATCTTACTGTAATATGACACAGAGATTCAAAATATTGCAACTATGCAAGAAGGCTCACAGGTTTTTCCCATGGAAGAAAGCAAACTGGGTTTATGTGCAGCTCTGAAATTCCTAAGCCCTACAAAGTTTTCAGTTTCATCTTTGGATTTCACTGGTCTATTTTTCAACTGAATTTTTATTTCTCCTGTTTACGTTGCAGTCACAACAGATCACCCTATTTATATGTAATTATATCCACATAGCCCATATTTTTGTTTTATTCTAGTTCTCAACACTGTTAAATTGTAGAAGGCTCCATTGTATTTAAAAATCAAATAGATTGCCATCTTACTAAAGAAGCAGTGGGATTGGATTTACAGATGTGTTTAAGATTTTTGGTTTTGGACAAGAACATAAAGCAGGTCAGTGTTTCTGAATTATATCACCATTTAGTGGAAAACAAGCCCTTTGAGAAATAACAATCTACTTCACAAACATGTTACAGCTATAGTTGCAGTTCATGATGATTTATTAATGTGGTCTGGTTTGGGTTGCTCAAGCATTTTATTTAGCTTGATCTGAATGCCATCTTTGACACTGTTGATTATGACATTCTACTTTATCATTTATGAAATTCTGTAGAATAATCTGACAGTGTTTTGAGATGGTATTATTCTTATTTATTAAAACACATGTCCATATGTGTTTCATTACATATTATATTTTTTTTTTTTTATTTTCCTGTCAGTTCCTTCAGTTTTCACACTAATTCATTTTTACTTAGTAAATTGTATGGTATTTTCTTTAGGTAACTCCATTCATCATTTAGGTATTTCTTCCTTCATGTAAGGTAGTAAAGAATGTAGGATAATGACTTTTTACAGATGTATAGAAAACTAATAGACACCGGAAAGAATTGCATTTGCAGTTTAAAGATGTATACAAACACAGAGGAATGTGTATGCATGTCTTGAAGCAATGGCAAAAATATTTCTCTTTGCTAGATAAAGTAAATCAGGAAAATATATGAATCTGGGATATATCACAGGAAAATATTATGAATCTGGGATTTCTCACAGTTACAAGAGACTTTATCAGGAGAAATTAGGAGAGTTTCCACAAATGTAAACCTATATGTATATGATTTTTCTGAATATTTTTCATTACAAACACAATATTTATCAATAAATAAGGTAAAATTAGCTGCTGTAACAATGCACAGGGCAATCAAGTTTCACTTACACCATCACAGTGCATATTTATTTATAGAAAAATCTGCATGCATGCCTTCAATTTGGTTTACATAAAGTATTTACAATAATTTCACTTCAAGAATTTAATTGATACATATATAAGTGTAACTTAGAGGTAACACACCGTTTTTCGCTGTTCCTCTTGAGCAACACAATATTTAAGACACTCCAGACTTTTATTTTCATGTGGCAGTGTCTTTTACTCTGTGAAACTGATGAAAATGCTGTTGTGTTCAGGACAGGAGCTGTCACTTAGGAAATACTTTTGCCTTCTTCAGGTTTCTAAACTGTGGTAGAACACTCAAACAGGACATGAGACTGGGCCAAGATGTGTATGATAACCAAAATAAGCCCAAGCTCCTTTGTCCATGTGTAACTGTGTCTTGGATCTACCGCAGAAACTTTGCCTGGCACAACATTGTCAGCTATATAGACATTTGGAAATTTTTTTGTGATATTGCTTAGACCACTCAAGAGCCTAAAACAGACACAGCAATTCTGAAAAAAGTGTCTCTTTCTCACATAGATTATTTTCTGTGGGAACCTGGTATCTGCTACATCCAAAGAAATATATTTTTATCAGTAAAAGTTGCATCTCCTTTCAGAGCTTTTTGCTGACATGGATGTGTTAGCAATCCCCCTCTAGTTTAGACCAGCCCTTAGCAGTACAAAACAATTAAAGATAATCCTGGCATGCCTTGAAAAAGGATAATGTTTTCTGCAGCTCTTTTGTTCATGATTTTCAGGTGTGTGCTTTTCTCTACTGCCCCTGCAGATCGTGTAATATAGATTGCATACTGATAATGCAGGCTGTTATCTGTAGGTGTTCCTTAATAATGAATAGCCCACTGGAACAGCTTTTCGTACAAATAACTAGCAAAATCTGGCTTCAGTATGTTTTTCTAACAAAGTAATTTCTGACATTTCTAAAATAGAAGCCTACCTCTAGGCTTTTAAATCCATTCTTGGGCACCTAAGGGTGCCTTTCAAGTTCCACTCATTTCAACTTTTAAATTATATTTAGTCCAAAAATTGAGATATTTCTTTAGATGACACCATGGCTGGACAAGCACAAACTCTTGTCCTGAAGTGTATTGGATTTTTATGGCCAGATTTTAATTAGCAGGGTGTCAACAGAGTCTTCTGTGAGAAGCTACTGGAAGCTTTCACCATGTCCAGCCAATCCAATCCCTGATGGCTCTGAGGATGGACATGCTGCTGGCCAAATCTGGGCCAATTAGAGGTGATGGTAACTCCTCTGTGATAACAGACTTCAAAAGAAATCAAAATAAAGGTGGTGGTGCAGTTTTGATTCCAACCAGAGATGAGGAGGAGGTGAGAATGTGAGAGCAGGACAACATGGAGACACCAAGGCCAGTGCAGAAGGAGGGGAGGAGCTGCTCCAGGGGCTGGAGCTGAGATTCTTCTGAAGGCTGTGGTGAGACCATGGTGAATCAGCTGTGCCCTGCAGCCCATGGGGATCCAGGGGGATGCAGAGATCCACCCCCAGCCCATGGGGATCCAGGGGATGCAGAGATCCACCCCCAGCCCGTGGAGAATGTGCCCATGCTGGATGCCTGGAGGAGGCTGTGGTCAAATGAGAGTCCCTGTGGAGAGAGGGGCCCTGTTCCCAGGCTGGAGCATCCTCTGGGACTTAATATGAAGCATATTTGTAATCGGCAGGGCTGGTGAAGTTCTGAGTTTCTTAGCCTGAGGTTGCTTTAGCTAGTTTCTCAGCAGGAGCTCCCTTGTCATTACTGGTACTGTGCATAGTAAGAGAAATCTCAGAATGGGGGAACACAGTGTGTTTAATAACAATTTTGCCCCCTAATCCACTGCTATGTCCTTTGTTCCATCCGTGTGACTCATGGAGTTTCTCTCAGCAAAAAACTAATTGCTGAAAAAGCTGTATACTCATTTCTGCCCGGTATTTTATTTTAAACTAAAACTGTAACTTTTTGTAATCCTTGTTGCTTAATTGATTCACATTTAACAGAAGATTTTCTTTATGGAAATTATGCTTGCATTGACTCAGATACTGTGAATAATTTGCGATAAGTGAGAGGAGCAGACTCTAAATAATAGTTTGCACAATTGGAAATTGATGATCAGAATGTCTTCAAGCTCTAATTTACCATCAGATAGAGCCAATTAAGAACATCAGTGACTATGACATCACTATTTTCCTTTGTCCTTTGTTTGTCTGTCTTTCTATAACCACGATTCCAAAGAAGGACATAATGTCCCTTTTTTTTTTTTTTTTTTTTTTTTTTTTTTTGGTCACAGTATTGCCTCTGTCTACTCAAGGAATTATTTCAATACATCATTAGTCTTGTAATGAATTTAAAAGTTCTTCCTGGGTGATCATAAGGGATTTCAGCACACTTAACTTATTGATTATTTTCTCTGCTATTCTCATTGGACTAAAACACATGTCATATGAACAGCCCTTCACACTACCCTTGTTTTTAAAATAAAGCATTGCAAATTAGACTCTTTTTCCCTTTAAAAAGTAGTTTTAACACAAGCACAAGTGTCTCAGAGTCAACTTATGGTGTATATATACGAAGAAGAAGGGAAATTTATTAACATAAGTAAAAAATTTAATATCAGGGAAAAAATATCAGCATTTTCATTATATATCCTTATTTTCAGAGGTTTTATTCCATGTTAAAAATTATATAAAGACTAAAACCTGGTATATGAAATATGACATTTCAGTCTAGAAATAATTTTATCTCATATATATTGCTATTAGTTAATTTGTGGCATTTTGATATTATATGATTGAATGAAAGGTGGAATTGTAAACTGGAATCATTTCAAGAATTTAGATAAGTGTTAGCATAAAAAGTATCTGCACTTTTAGAGGAATATCACTTCTTTAAATTCAAGTTTTCTTAATAAGATTGGGGTTTATCTTCGAAACTCTGCTATTATTTTTTTTCTATCACTATAATATCACTTAGTACTATAGTACAGTAATTTCACGACTATAAGGCGCACCCTTTTGACTAAAATTTTCCCTCGAACCCGGAAGTGCACCTTACAGTCCGGTGCACCTTATCTGATGGACAAAGTTGCGAAATTTGCCAAACTGGAAGTGTGAGCTGTGAGCCGTGGGGGAAGCTGGCAGTGTCACGGCAGCCGGGTGGAGGCGGGCCTGGTGGCTCGCGGTACTGCCCCTGCCGGGTGGACGTGAGCACGGGGGCCAATGGCTACCGGGTTGAGGTGGGGCCTCGGCCAGCAACTGTGTGGGGGGAGCTGGGGGCAGAGCCTCGCTGCAAAAAAAAAGTGTGCCTTATAGTCCGGTGGGCCCTACATGATCTACGAAGTTGCGAATTTTGCCGACTCCCGGGGGGTGCGCCTTATAGTCCAGTGCACCTTATGGTCGTGAAATTACTGTAATTGTATGTTAGCTTTAGACTGTGCTTATTGTGCTTTACACTCTAATTGTCCTCAGTGTTCATGAATGATATATGTACATGTACGTATGTAGTATATGATGCTATGATGCTTGACAATATGCTGTCATTTTAATTCGATTTTCTTTTCCAATAGTCTTGTATTTGACTGCTGTATTGCTGATGAGAACCCAGGATATTAGAAAACCTTCTGGTGTGTTATGAACAGAGCCATCATGTCTCACAACATGAGCATGAGACTTAGACAAGTGGCATTTGGTTTGCACCTTCTCACAGTAACACTTCTGTACCATATGTTTTTACAGCACAAAAACAGATCATTTGTCATACTTTGTGATCCCACATGACAATCACAACTGGTTGCCTTAGCTGTGATCTGTCAAACCATTATCCCTGTCACATAGGGGTCAGAAGAAGGAGGAATACCTTGGTGCTTTGACTCAGCCAGAGGGAAGAAGGAAAGAGGTTAATGCAACATCTCAAAAGAGCTCCACCACAGGGTACCATTACCCATCTCCAAGCATGGGTTATTACTCTCTTTCACCACTTGAATGTCTTGAAGAAAAATTTTAGTGGTCACTGAAACATATTTTATTTCCATGCAAACCCTTAAAGAAAAATGCTTGTGAAGATACACTACAGAGCTTTGAATGGACTTTCAAAATTTTGTTGTTGAAATACCACAAAAAATTTCCATCTATTTGGCTGAAATATAAACAAGGAATTTAGCTTTCCACAGAATACTGAAAGTACAATTTGCTGCACAGATTAATGCATGATTGCTAGCATACATTGCTCACATTCCTTGGAGTATGGCAATCAAATGTTTCTGTTAAACATAGCAGACAGAATTCACAGAGAAGCAGATAAACACAGGAAATTTCTTTCTACTCACCCAAAGAAGCAATACACATAATCCTGAGATGTCTGATTATATTCCTAATTTTGTTCTTCATCAGTTAACTTCTCCTGCCTTTACCTTTTCCTTCCAACTGTGTGCACAAGAACACCTGCTCCTTTAAAATAAATGTTCCAAAGTTTTCCTCTGAAAGGTCTGAAATACTCTGAACCTACTTGGTAATTACATTAAAATCTCAGTGGGTTTGCTTTTATTCTCTGGTTCTTTAAAATATACATATATTTTTAAAAAAACAAAAACAAAAACAACAAAAAAACCCCAAAAAAACCCCCTCCAAACAAAACAAACAAACAAGCAAAAGCTCAATTAAGCAAAAAAAAAAAAAAAGAAAAAAGGTCAATTCAGACATACCTTTAAAAAGTCCATGTCCCTAAAGGACATCTGAAATTCATTTCCCAATGAATAGCAAGCACCTGCCATATATTTCTCAATAGTGGACAGTATAATGAGTCACAAATTATTTGCTGAATGAGTAGTTCCATACTTCTGACCACTTGAAAGTGTTTGGTGAATTCTAAATAATCCAAAACCCTTTTAGTATGAGGATTTACACTGCTGAGTTTGGTAATTCTGCAGTGCTTTTTTTTCAGAAGAACTTAGGTGATTAAAAAAAAAATTACTATTGGTACTACAAATAATCCAAACAATTTGGTCAAAATAATGTATACATGTTCTGATATTTCTCAGTACATTTCTAGAACATGGACAGGCATTTTAGAGGAAATGAAGTGGAAGGCAAAGGGAGCTTTACAGATCCAGTGTCCGTCTATTGTTATCAGATATAACTGATCCTCAACAATCCTGTCCTGAATAAAGCACAGTTAAAAACTGAAAGTCACCAGAATGCCTAAGATATGCAATTTCTGTCATTTGCTTGTCTGTACAAATAAAAAAAATCTGAAGTGCTCTCATGAGTCCTACTGGTAACACTTTTGAAAATTCTTCTTACATACTTTTAATTATTGACCTGTCCCTTAGGTATTCATATTTTCTGTACTGTAGCCATCACAATAATCCTGTAAAGAAGCACCTGGTTAATTTATAAATTCTATATTGCCACTTGCTATGTGTTTATACAATGTCTATCAGCCCAATCCCTTACTCAGTATCACTGTGATTTGTGTAATATATTGATAGCAATTCAATGAATTAATATTTCCTGCAAAGGAAAATAAAATTGATAGTATGCACCAAGCCTGACAGAGTTTGAGAAGCATTTGGACATTACTCTCAGTCACTCCTGGAGTTGATGCTGTTCAGAGCCAAGAACTGGACAGCATAATTCTTCTGAGTCCCTTCCAACTCAACACATCTTGTCACTATGTGGTTCTGTGAAGTAAAGACATGGGAAATTTTCTTGCAAGTCTTAACTACAGTATAATATCCACATATCTCAAGTGAAAGACTCCAGACCTTCACAAGGACCTCTCCTCTGTCTCCTTCAGATATGGAAACACACAGTATAAATAAATCCTTATTGCATCAATGAAAGGTAATTATAACTTTAGTGGCATCAACAAAATCCGAGACTGAAACACCTGCATGCATTCAGTTTGTGATATATTAGCCATTTAGGAGACAAGTACAAGATAGGTCACAATAAAGGTTGTGACTACTTTGTTTCCTCTAACCTATCTTGCCCTTTGGTTTTAGGATATCAGATGATTAATTTGACTAGGTGCAAACAATTAACTCCTAAATTGTTATTGTTGGGTTTTTTTAAGCACTGATGTTTGACCTAAGATTAGATTCAATCATCTGAGAGACCCACAGTCAAACCCTGACATAATAATTTAGGGAGCCTTCTAAAACAGGGAAGGAAATACCTAATTCATGTCATCTTTCAATAAGATTGAGGTGCCTAGAAAATCAAGACAAAAATTTAAATTTCTAATTATTTTCCATTACTTAAGCATATACTGTTAAAATTTATATAACTGATATCATGTGTCAATAACTGAATTTTTTCAAAATAAAAGCATAAATATTTCCAGAGAAAGTGAAGGAAGTAGCTGTTGATGTGGTTTGAACTGTTAACAGCTGTTAACTATCTAAAGTATTAAATATATATTCAATTCCCACCTCAAATTCGATTCTGCAGGCACAAAATCCATACATAAAAACAACCATATCTTTCATGAACAAACATGCAATAGCCTCACTTTTCTTTTTGTCTTAATATATAAATTTATTTTCATTCTCACATCTTATTTCAGCTTTCCCTGTATTTTTTACTTATCACATATAATCCTAATTTATAAATTCCCTGATTTTTCCAGACTTTCCTTTTCCCAACTGATTTAAAGTCTGCCATTATTTATCTTCACAATTGCAGAGCTACACCCCCATCCCTCATCTCTCATCAACTTGTCTCCTCAATATTTTCTTTGACATGTACCATCATCACACTTCACTGTTTCTCTTGCTCACATTCCAGCCTAACATCTTTAGTTTTATCTCCTCACATTCCCAGACCCTAGTTCTTTGCTTGATTTTACCTATTCATTTAGTTTTGAGTACTTGCTAAGTTCTAGTCAGGCAACCAACATTGTATAATCATGTATGTTGGCAGTTTGTTGTTGTCAGTCATCCTAGGCAGGTGGGGTAAAAATAGTATTTTGCATTAGTTTAGTTCCATGTGCAAAGACTATATTACTTATATTGTCCATGGCTGTAATGAAAGATTCACAGCATCACAGAAATTGCGTTGGAAATATATCTCTGAAGGCTAGAAAGTAGATTTCCTCCCTGAGGCATTCTTTGAGAAACCTCATTGATTCAGACAAAGCACAGACATCCTACTGAGAAACTGCTTAACAGTTTCACTCCAAAGACATCTGGAGTTTCTCTATGATTAGTTTCAAAAATAATTAGATCAAGTTAAAGTAACCCCAAGACTGGCTTTTAATGTACTCCAGAAAAATGAGAAGAATTCTTAGGCAGAAAAGAATTTACTTACCTTTTTATATTCTAAAATTGCTGTCTTACATGAGACAATCAAAGAAAGTTGAATCAAGGAGAAAGATTACCATTTAAAAAAATGTTGCCTGTTTAATATTCTAGGATAATGTTTCAATAATGCAAGTGCTCTTAATAAAAATAATAAAAATAATTGATTAATTGATTTTTATCTCTCTTTCTAATATTATTTATAAATTAGGGACTTAGCCAATCGAGGTGGTTTGTTTTTTTTTTTTTTTGCAACTTTTCCTTCTGTAAATCTCCTTATATTTTATGAGCACTTTGTGATTTAAGACAGTAGGAAAAATTTCAGTTATTTGAGACTATTTCAGATTGGAAATTTCCAAAAAGATGTGATTTCCCTTTGGATGTATTTAAAATTAATCCCTTTTGGACTATGGTGATGGATTTTAATTGAGCTAGAATTAGTGCTTCTGACAAGAGGAAGAAACATTACAAAGGTTTGTCTCTTGACTTTTAAAATAATAGTTAATTTCAGCTTAAGCAGAAGCTTTAAACAAAACAGGAATTAGGGGATACTGATTGTTCTGAAAAACAGGAGATTGTATTTGATTTAAGCTTATTTGCCATAAAATTTGCTTTGCTGATGTCACTCCATCTAAACAAAGCTGTGTGAACAAGCTGGGTCTCTATCAGGCTGCCTTTATTTTCCAGGTTCCGAACCACTGAGTTTGTCAGCTACTTACTTGCAGTGGGACTGGAAACTGCCATGGGGCCTTTACCGTCAATCTCGTAAATGTATAAAAAGAATGCTTAAAAATCATTGAACATGTCTTATTTTTACCTGTTAGCTTTCACACTCACATGCAGAGTTTTCCTTCTGATATTTTACTGTTTCCAGTTAACTGCTGGTATGGAAGTCTGCATAGCAGCAGCCCAGGCAGCTGCTGCTTTCACAACAGCTAATGGCTTGTCTAAAATTGCTATGAATTTCTAGAAAGGAAGAATTTAATGTCTGAAGATGAGTGTAGATTTTTTTTTTATCAATTCTTAACCTGCATTTTAAAAAAACTAGCTGCTTCCTTTTTTCACAAACTCATAGAGTGGTTTGAGGTATATTTTTCTAGATCTCATATTCAGAAGTCATTTCCTCTTCATAGGATTTACCTTTGGTCACAGAGATTACTTATTTGATTTTTCATCTGAAATACCAAAAAATTTGCACAGATGCAGGTGTACCTTTAGATACACACCTTTCTTATTCTAGAACAGGATCTGTATATTTACCATTGCTTTATCTTGCTGGTTTAGTTTAAATACAGTAAAGGACACAGCTCTCTAATTCCTACTACACCACTAATTTTGCAGTTTTTCTCCTTCCTGTGCCATGTAGTATCTTATCTGTTTAGAAGGTAGATTTATAAAATTACATGTTTTCTATTAAATACTATTAAAAGCCAGGACCAGGTGGCCTTCTACCTTGTTTCATCTCTAGATTCCACTATAAATTGACAATAATGAGTAGTATTACAAAGATATAGTAGATGATGTCATAATCATTTGTGATTATAAAATCAGCTACGTAAATAGAAGAATAAAAGAGATAAAAGAATATTTAAATTTTAAATATTTAAAATATAAAAACAAATTATGTGTGAGAAACAAATAAAAAAGAAGAAATCATGTTCAAATATTTTTATACTTTCATACTCTACATATAAAAAAAGAAAAAGTTTGAGTTTAAGTTTGAGTTTTTTCCTAATTTCTCTGATCTGTAGAACATAGCATTGCCCTTTGTTCTCCAGTCTGGTCATATCAATTCCCCTGGATCTGGAAAGTTATCATAAAATAATTGATAGAAGAAGCCTGATAAAGTATGGACTTGTGCAGTGGAAAATGACCTCAAAACCAAGTTCTAGGCTAAAATCTCATGTTAAAAAAATCTCTTGCCAATACTCTTTTACATTTCTATATCTTGATGGCACTATGAAGAATGGACTGAATAATAGAAAAAAAAAATCAAAGATAAAATATTGTAAATTTCTAAAGACTTTCTGTATTAGAACATAAAAAGATAATAACCTCTGTTAGCAATCTACATATGCATGGATTGAAGAAGCAGCAGACAGTGCTCCCTGAGGAAATTAGTCAATGAAGAACTGACAGTCAGTAAATGCTGGAGTCAATCACCCACAGGAAGGTACATTCCTAATATTCAAAAAAGCTTAGGAAAAGTATTTATTCCTTGAAAATTATTCAAGACTGCTGAAAAGGTCATTAAAAAAAAAAAAAAAAACAAACAAAAAAAAACAAAACCAAGGGAAATCAAAGGGCTCTAAACATGAATCACTGAATGGAGAATCTTGGAGTAAGGAAAAGAAACTTGATATCAAGAAAGAACTTTAATGTATTATCAAAAGAATACAATGATCTGAACAAATCCATAAAAATTGCTGTGGTTATACAAGAAGATACTACCATGACTCCTGGGTCTCAGTGTAAAAATCTTTTACAAGCAAGAGTTAAGGCTAATGCTGCTACTGAAAATTATTTTTAATGAGTCCTGAAATGTTAGTTTAGGTCAGTTTCTCATATTATTCCTTAAATACAGTAAAACAGGCTGAAATTTAATTTTAATTCAGGCTTCATTAATGTTTTGTGTAGATACAGTTCTTTAACAAGCTGGTGAGTTATAGGGTACATGAGACTCTAAAAAATGCTACTTTTGCGGCATATTTCCATAACTGCATTCAAACTTACTTCTATTTAGCTAATTTCTCAGGTTACTGAACTTGTAAATTGATAGAAAAAAATTCCTTATGACAAACCAAACACAAAATCATATCCAGTTGTCTGGTAAGAAACCATTTTTTTTGCTTATTATAATTAAACCAAATCAATACATTAACTGAGCATAGTCATCTCACTTCACTTTCCTCTGACTAGAATTTGAATTAAGACTTTATTTGCCTTTCAAATTGCATATTGAATTAAGCTATGCAAAAAATGAGAAAATTGAGCCAATTTAAAACAAAGAAAAAAAACAAAACAAAACCATCAGAATATCCTATATTCTTTACCAACAGGCAAGGAATAAAACAGTGAGACCAAATGATAAATTTCAATTGCAAGTATTTCAATCCCAAAAATGTTTTGCAGAAATAAAAAAAGCAAAACCTGATCACCTGGAAGATAGCCATTTAGGAAAAAAAAAAAAAGAAAGTGCTGTGTATTTCAGTCATCTCATATACACCTGGAGAAAGAAAGAAAAAAAGAACTTTTTTTTTTCCCTGTCTCATTATATCTAATGCTAAAAATCTACAAAAAGTTCAAGGTGCTGATGGATTAAAAGGGCATTCAAAGGGCAGTTAAGCCAGTTAGAGCAGATAAACACATTCCCATGGAACCAGTAGATTATTTTTCTTTTTTCCTCTCTTTTTTTTCCTTTATTTTCCCTCTTTTTTTTTTTTTCCTGTTAATCTCAACAGCTGATAATGCAGACAAAAGCTTATTGCTCAATTCCATTGTCTAAACATCTGTATCTGGTACCTGAGAGTTCCCAGGAGAGTGACAGGGAGGTAGGAACCAGCATGGTGTGGGGGTCCAGCCCTTCCACAGAGGCAGCTGGAGACCAGGACAGACTGGTAGGGATGAGGCACAGAAGTTTCTGTTTACGCAACTGACTTAATGTCACCATATTCCTGCTCCTCTCTGGTGATAAAGTTACTGTGACAGATTTTACCACAGAACTTCATGTGGAGTTATGGTTTACTAATCATCGGTCATGAGCCCAAATTTTAGTTTTTCATTGGTTTACTCTGAGATTTGTTGAAAAGACAATTTTAGGGAATCTTGCTTTTGACACAAGTAGATCAATCATATATAATCAAAACTGTAATATTTTCTTTCCTGCTGAAAGACCAGGTGAACTAGACAGTCTAAAACAAAGTAACTTGGAAACAGGGTGTTATTGACCATCTTTTGACAAAATCAAACACCTCTTCTTAGTTCTTTTCTGCAAAGCAATGCAAAATGAGATCAAAACCTGGAGAACAATGAAAACACTGGAGAAAGTATTCTGATGTTGAAAACTGCCTTGACTGAAGTATATTATCTATTTAACCTACTTTGGAATAAAATTACTTTTGCTTACAGTAATATAACTGTTTGTTCATATGGACACCAGCATTAAGAGAAAGCACATTTCCTCCTTACTTATCTTTGTTTAGTTATTTGATGCAATTTTTTCTGAATAGCAGAATCTGTAAACAAACTGTTCTGACATATTCTGATTTAAATGAAGATACTTAAATCCAGCTGAGCAAAAACTGGTGCGTGTACTAAAAAGCAGTTTTGAAAACTAAACATGTCTGGATGTCTGGCAAGTTTTGTTTCAGAACTCCAAAAGTACAGTAGAAATTATTCTAAAGGTAGACAAGTCTACTTGTCTAAAGTAAAATCTGAAAAGTCTTAATGCTATTAAAATATGCAATAGATAATTTATTTAACACTCCCCCTCCCAAAAAAGATAAACCAGCAAACACAAGAATGCCCATAACTTAGTCATATTTTGCTAAAATACAAACCTGGTTGTAGAGAAAATAATAAAGGGTAAATACTGGCAATACAATGGCCTTTTCTAGTATAGTATACCTAGGCTCAGATTATAGCTTGGCCTCAAATGTGCAATTGTGAGTGTTTCAAATATTTCGTTAAGCATCTATTAGGATTTGTTCTTGTTTGTTTGTTTGATTGTTTGTTTTTTAAAGATAAGTTTTGCAGGTTTTTAAATTAAAAATAACATTGGAAACTTGGGGGAAATATGCATTGGTAGTATTTTGTTCAATTTCCTTGGCAATGTTTTTTTCCGTCTCAGTAGTATGAGAAAATTAGACGAGAAGATATTTTTTATAAGGTTTTGTCCTGAAGTCACTTGCTCAGTTATAATCACTAAGTATTTTCATTAATTGTATTTTCTATTATGCCAGTTTCTAAATATATATCAGGGAAAAAATAAAGATGTCTTTGGCATTATTTACATTATTCTCAAGTTAGTGACCACTTCAAAATAACATCATGCACTTGCTATTGAAATGTAATTCAGGGTTTCAATAGACTGCTTGTGCCTGACAACTAATTTTTTTGTTGCTCCCTTGGGTAGTTGCTAGAAACAGTTCTCAATGTAGATTCATCCTGTGACTGAAGCACAGAAAGGAAAAGCTGAAAAATGAGCAACGAGAACAGCTTGCTGATGAAGTTGAATGAGGAGCTAGTAATGATATTGATGACATTACTAATTACTTAGCAGGCAGAATTCAAAATGAGAATTCATTTGTCATCATGATATCATCAATCAGCTTTCTATTGCCTTGGGTAATAGGTTTGTGCTTGCTCGGTGCAAGATAAACTTCGCTTTATAACTCATTTTGGTTTGTGCATGTGTACTTGTTAATGTTTAAGTTTTAATGTTTTGCTCTTCCCTGTATTGAATTGTGGTTTTATAAGTGTCTCATTTCAAAGGTCGTGTATTTTACACTTAGACAATTAAATTACATTTGATAACAATTTAGATAATTATTTTACAATTAGGTAATTAAAGACAACATAATCTCAAAACAAGCAAATGTTCAACAGGTTTTTGTGTAAGGATCATAGCCTAAAGTAACATCCATCCCTGATGCAAAAGGACACCTATTCAAACTTTACACTTTAAAAAAAATCAGATAGATTTCTAGATATTTTAAGGAAAAAAATTACAGTACCGATATGCAAATTCCCCTAATTTGGGGACAGAGGATCAAATGTCAAAGTTCCTGAGTCCTTGAGTAAAAAAAAAAAAAAATCTCTTGGCATTGATTTAGGCTTTTCAAGCAATCCAATACTCCTAATCCATCAGCCTGTGAATCAGTATCACAGTCCCAAGAGCCTGGAAGCTATGCTATCTCCTCCAAACAGCTGAGATTCCTGGCTGAATCACCCTGTTGGAGAGGGAGCTGGCCAGACTTAACTGACTGCGCACTCCAACATTTTCCTCTCTCCTGTCCAACTTGGCATTTCTGCTTTTTTCATCTGCTTTCTGGATCCTTGAATTCTTGTCTTGGCTTTCACACGACACTTTCCACTTTTGTAGGCATACATTATGATCATTAGTGGTTTTCTTTCACGTAAGTAAAGAGAAGGTTTAGTCTCAAGGGAACTGCTAATTGTCCCCTTGGAAGCCACCCCGGCTGTCAGTGACTCGCCTCATCAGCTCCATGGCATTAGAGATTAACCTGAGAGTTACCCAGGGGTCCAAATGAAAATTTGGTCACTTCAGGGATCTACTGGCCAGCTGAATTTGGCCAAGGAAGTAGTGATCTGAATCAGCAAGTATATTGTCTTTTAATATGCTTAAGGTACCATAGCCTAGTAATATATGCATAAGCTTAGAGGCACCCTCTAACTCATTAAACAACCTAATGGATCATCTGACAGTTGGAAAGGTTTTCTGTGTGAGTGAATATTAAAGTGAATGTGTTAATTTGAGCCTATATTATTATGCCATCCCATTTGCACTGTTTTCTATCATTTTGATTAATGCTTAGATTGGGAAGGAATGAAGGATAATATGCATAAAACTGCAGTCTATGGATATTCTTATCATTCTAGTTTGTGCATCTACTGATATAAGTAAAAATAGGGGAAAAAGGTGCCTCGTTTCAGTCTTATAAAATTAATAAGATTATAAAATACTGATTTTCTGTATCACTTCTACCAAATGGGAATGAAGTAGGTTTTATTTAGTTAAATATCACAATCACAAAAAAGCAACTTACATACATTTTGACCAAAAAATGAAGAAAAATTTAGAATGTTTCTAGTATCTAGAAACATTTCCTTATTGAGTAGATTCTGAAGAATAAGGGTGCTCCAATTCACTGAGTTTATAATTGTGGTTTGGATTACATGCAGGCCATTAATTTCTCTGGGACTCTTTGAAATACATATTTAGCTTTTCATAACTGCTATTTCATTCACTTTATCAACATTGTTTCACATTAGGTGGCATTTCAAAGAAATTGAATACTTTTTACTTTTTCTGCTCACAAATATGGGTCATATTAAATAATAAAAAATATATATTACAATAATTCGACAATTTAAAAACATGTAATACCCATTAAGGATAAAATCCCCAGGATAATTTTATATGTATTAGGTTGTACTACAGATAGAATTTTTAAATAACACCACACTTTACTATATCAAATTCTTGTGAAAATGGAAGAGATTTAGGTGGATTTTCTGTTTTTCTAAAGCAGTCTGACTGCTTGAAATAGTTACCCTGAGTAGAGTTCAGAGTATAGTACTGTTTCTCGTCTGAAAATCTAACTTCAGGAAACTGCAGAGTAAAGCAGGATGGCATCCTAAATCTCACCAGAATCATACAAGGAAATATCATTCAAATAAATCTCCCAGAGGAGAGAGGTGCCTCTTAAAATGAAAACCAGATGGTTGTAAATGAGAACTGCAGTTCTAGACAATTGCTTTGAAGGTGCCTGAATATTGCATTACCAGCACATTGCCTTGCTCTGTGCAGTGGCAGTAGAACAGACGTTCAAATTTTAACACAGTACCCACATGCCTCTTTCCAGCAATTGCCATGTTAAGCTCTTTCAGAGGAAAGTAAAAAACCCTCCACAATGCATGTGAGTCAACATTCTTATGAGATATGACAACTTTTAATATAGACTTATTTTTCTGAATAAATGAATGGTGTTTTCCCTGCCTGTATGAGGGGAATTGTGCCAGTTACATTTGGAGGCAGGATAATATTTGTCATTAAGTGCAGTCAGCTTAGTCTGGTAATTAGTTTTAAATATAAATTCAGTTCAGAAAACTACTTTTTATTGTTTTCTGAACTTTTTATTTTCTCCCCTGAAAATTACTTTTCACTAAAGCACTCAAAATGGTCTTCCCTTGGTGTAATGGAAGATTTGGAGCAAGAAGAATTTCATAGCTGTTGCTCAGGCTGCCAGCCTTGTCAGAGGTTCCTATTGACAGAAGTCTACTACAAAAAGAAGAAGCAGAAGGAAGCAATTCTAGGACCCATTTTGATTTTGTTTCTTTTTAATCTAGGAACTATCTTCAGTCATGATATTGTGCTGGGAATAGCTTATTATTGTTAAATTTGTTTCTATTTTATAAGCAGAGGTGACTGACTTTGCTGTTTGAAAGTACTCATTTGCTTTTCTCCGTGTCATTATCTCTTCTTTCGGTTTTTGCTGAACACAAGAACTGGTACTCTAAAAAAGCTGTTGATTAATCTAATGCCATTTAATGAGATAAATTGAAAAACAGAGGAAGGAGAGGCCTTTGATCTTTTCAAGTTAGACTAAATGATAATGAAAATTTCTCACTGTAGGTAGGAAGGTTGTTTCAGCCTCTGAAGTCTCTAATACTGTCAGTTACTCAAAGATACCTCCTAAGCTTTTAAGTTCAATTTAATTAAAATATATATTATAACAATTGACTTCCATTATTTCAGCACCAGAAAATCCTATCATGCTGTCATTATCTTATGTAAATGAGTTTGTTTTACATAACATGCAGTAATTATAGTAGAGTCCATTAAAAATGTATCTTTCTGAATTACTGATAGGTAAAGTGGTAGTGGTTTTAATATATATTCCAATTCAACTTTTCTATAATTGAATTTTTTTTCCAGTCAGTGATAGCTCTTAATGAAATAGTATCATTTATTTCAATAGCATTCTTTCCTGGAAAGCAGGAGGATTTCAAAATTAAGGTCACTATGAACAAAACTCTAAAACAAACGTTTTGCCCTGAGAAATTCTTAATAGACCTTAATACACTTGTAATTATTAAGTGTCATGTAATGAGCTAATCATAATGCTTTCTTTTTTTTTGCCTATTCTACATGGCAGATATTTATTTGGGTTTAGCCTTCCTTGAAAATATTTTTTTTCTAAAAAAATTTCATTCATATCTTCTTCACTTTAAGCTTTATGATGTTCTATGATTCTCTGCTCCTTATAATGTTTATGGATACAACTGCTGATCATTGTAATGTCATAATTTCTTCAGGAATGTACAGATTCTTTGAGAAATACTTCTCCTGGATCCACATTTTGCCTGGATTGTGAGTTACTGCCTAAAAGACAATCTTCTTGTTTGGTTCTTTTACACTGCCTGACATTATGGTATCCTTATTTTCTGAAAGTGCTGTACAGATTGGCAGTAACATTAAAAATAGCATGAAGATAATATTTTTGCTTCTGGATTTTTGCTTCCTTTTATTCATAACTATTTTGACTGTAGATTCAGAGACTGTGCCATGATGATACATATTCACAAATAAATTATATTCATAATAAAATGTGTCTATTACACACTATGTTTTCCTGTACATTAATCTTGTGTGGGTATGCTTTTTCACTACATTTAACTGAAATACATTATATTGCCCAATGAGTTTTAAAACTTATATTGAATACATATAAAAACATTAATTATCTTCTTCAGTATTCAAATTAGTAATATTACTAAAAATGAAAGTAACACTGAAAATTTAAAAAAAAATGTTTGATATTAAACTTGTGTGTTCTTTTTCCTCATATTTTTCCAGTATCATACTGAAATGTACTGCCTTTTGTACCTATTTCAATGGCATTCTTGGCAAGAGGAAAAAAAAAACTTATTCAATTTCTTTTCTGAGTTTTACAGAATGTTCCTGCAAGTCCCTCACTTTAATGGTAAGTAGGGAGCTTGAGAAGCACTTTCCAAAGTTTCACTAAATGAGTTCTTGATGTCAGGACTGATGACTACCCTTATGTAATTAAGCAGCTATACAAACACAAAAGAGAAACACTAACTGAGTTAAGTTGAGGATAATACCCAATTTTGAGGTGAATTATCCTTGAGATGAATATCTGTTTGGATTGCCCACCATGCACTGGGTGTAATGTTCCTTTAAAAGACCTGCAACTACACAGCAGGAAAATACAGGCTACTTGCTTGCTTTGTCCTGACAGAGGGCCTCTGGAGGCAGGGGCAGGTTGCTCTTTAATTGGAAGTGACTAAGAAAGCCAGCAAAAGGGCAAGTAAAGGAGGGACACAATCTTCTGGAGAATGGTTTGGGACAGCGTGATTGAGCCAGACACAAAGGGCAGGAAAGGCTGTAACACAGACAGATACATAAGAGACTCCTGAGAATGGGAAATGGACAGTCGGGTCTGCTATGTAATGTAAAAGGGAAAAAAAAAACCAACAACCAAAACCTTTTATTAGGGATCTACTCAGAACTGTGTGGAACATGAGGCATGTGTTTTGCAATCCCAAGCACTGCACACCACAACTACTTTTTATACACTGCTGCTTTCTTTGGAAGCAAGTAAATGCAGTTTGCCAGACATCCCGGAAATCATTTAACATCAGCCAAACACTAAAGCACACAAACATCTGGATTGCTGCAGCCCAGAATAATACTGAAAATTGTTTATCAGAGTATATTAAAAAAACAAAAAAAACCAAAAACCTGTGAGAATTAATGGTAACTTGGTGTCCAGTATTCTGGTTTCAAACTTCCAGTCCATTACATTTAACTCAGCAGAACTGAGTTCTCATGATTATTTTTGATTTAATGATGGTGAAGTTTCTCTTTAGAGAATAAAACCCCCTTTCTATTCTTAAAAAGCTTAATGCAAGGATAAGATGAAGAAAGATTTACTTCAAAACTCTAGTGAAGCTAGAGAACTCTAGGCTCCAGCACAAAGAGAACTTGTACATCACTGTCATAAACCAATCTAAATCAGGTTTCCCTTGTAACAATTTCTGTTTGTCAGTGGCTGGCACCCACAAACAACATCCACAACTCACATATTTATTCAATCATTCATTTATTTTCTTTATTTTTAAAGATTAAGGAAGAAATCTGTTATCTCATATATATATACGATATATATAATCTATTATTCTATAATCTATTATTCATTCTAACTGTTGACTTTCTGCTGTTTAAAACACTGATATTTATAGACTATTAAGAGATCTAAATGAGTACTTGGATATCTTGAAGCAGAGTTGAGGATGTTGTTGTATCATTCCTATCAGGTCTAAGGGGGAATCCAAATAAATCTATATAAATCTACAATTAAATTAAAGTTCTGCTTTTTAAAAATCTTAGCAAGTACATTCAAAAACCTGTCTTCTACTATTCCATACTCATTTTGCTAAAGTGGCATATACTCAGAAGAGAATTTTCGAGTTGACCCCAGAGCTCTTTGATGGGAGCAATCTACATTAGACCTAACAGTGAGTGTGTGTCTGTGCTGCAGTCACACATTGGTCTGTCTCTTTCACTTTCCAATCTTCTTTTCTCTTTGTAGGCTTTAAAGTAATTCTAGATTCCTTACATGGCCCTTATGACTTTTTACCATTCTCACCTATGACAAGCATATGATCTTGTGGTGAAATACCTTCTTTGATATGTGAGATAGGGCAAACAGGGCAATAAAGAGTGCAAAGTGACAGCTTCTCTTGTCCTGTTCTCAGCTTTTATTTCAAAGGGAATATATATCACTCTTTCACGCAGAGATAACAGAAAACATTGATTATTCCAGCAGCTCAGGCTGTCATCAAGAAGGCACAGCTACAATAACCTGGATCCCAGAGTATCTTAAGAACTTTGCCTGTTCTTGAATTTTAAAATATGCCACACTATATAGATAGTTCCTGTAACCACCTATTTAATGAAATCATGTGCTTCAGTCATTGCTATAAAAATATTTTAATACTAAGTCAATTTAATTAATGACTTTTAATTTGTCTAACTTAGTGAAACATACACTTCTACTAAAATAGCCAACATTTTCAACCTATGAGCAAGTTATAAACAACCTGGGAAGAGCTCAAAAGCATGTCTCTCAAGGCATGTTCCTTCCACCACTGCCTGAGTTGCAATACTGTCCTCTCCCTGAATGTTCAAGAAAAGCTGGTCTGTCCTTGTAATTTTCAAACCTCTTCAGTTTATGGATCCAAAACTATTTCCTTTCTAGATGAAGATCCTTGATTAGAAATTGGGGTTTTGTTCTTATCTTTCGCTACTTAACAGTAGTTCACTGCAACAATTCTAGGAAATGAACCAGTTCAGTGACTGATCCTTGGTATTGGACCTCAGCCACCAACATTAAATATTACTTATTTGTGCCAACTAGCATTTTTCCAAATAATGAAAATTCCACCAGTATTTAGGGTCCAGTACATCCCAGGAACTATCCTTAACAAGTGCTTTGTATGTAATGTCCTTGTTCTGGAGATTAAGAAACTTTATTAGCATAGACACGTGCTCCTGTGTGCCAGTTGGCCTCAGTAGACAGAAATATACCCAGACACATTTAATTTCATGGGTTAAAAATTTGAAAGTCTTTTATTGGAATAATTTATTTTAGTATAGCCAGTTTATTGACTAATTCTTTCTTTCTTTCTTTCTTTCTTTCTTTCTTTCTTTCTTTCTTTCTTTCTTTCTTTCTTTCTTTCTTTCTTTCTTTCTTTCTCCTGCTCACGGTTGTATAAGACAAATTTTTTTGATATTTTAGTCTTTGATTTCTTACTGTGGTAATCTTCATTCATTACAGAGAATTCATAAGTTGAAAACATTCATCTACTCAGACCCATATACATTATAACCTAATACAAGGAAATATGAGTCTCGTCAGAACATACAATACATAATTTCATCTTGAATATATGAATTGATAACTTTAAATATTTATCAGACATCCATCTTAAGAAAGAGTCAAAAATTATTTGCACATATTTTGCTCGCAAAAAGCAAGAAATGTTTTAGAGAGAACTGCATTCCTCAGGCTTCATGAAAAAAGCTTGCCCTTGTTCTACAGCAGTAACTATCAGGAACGTTCTAAATTGTGTTGGTTTGGTTAAAGAAGGCATTTCTGACCCTTTCTACATCAAGAGCTACACTTGTTAGAAGAACAGAACAAATGCCTATTTCCAAGTTCCAGCAAACTTATTTCAACTCTTCTTTAAATAGTAAAAAGTGGAAAGTATATTTCTTTTTAATATTTGCTAACTTAAATGTTCTCTGCATGTGATCCTCAACTCACTTCATCAGTAAGCAAAATGAACAGTAGTGCACATCTGAAAGAATGGTTAAGGTTCCCTCTCTCTTGGGATTTTATGTATTTTTAATATATATGGAAGAGACCTACATTACCTATAGACCTGAAGTCTATTGAAGTAGTCAAAATATCTGATAAAATTTCAAAATTTTAATTTTAAAACTTGTGCTGATATAAATTATATATTTATTTTGTTTCCTCATTAAAAGAACAGCTCAACTAGACACTCCTGAATTGCTTGTGGGATTGCTTGTATTTATTTCAAAGTTCTTTCTGGATGCCTTTGGTGTGTAGCTGAATCTAGAGTACATCAAACAAAAGCTTAACTAGTAAGGCTGTCATACAAGTGGGTAAAGAAGAGACATGGGAAAAGAACAAATTATCTTCTGGATGATAATTGCATTGAATTGCATATCTATATGTTTCTAGCACATACCTTATGCTAGAAGAGTTTTATTTTTCCAATGGAATTACAGCTGAATTACAGAACTCAAGATACTGTACTAAGAACTACTAAGTTGTAATACTCAAGAAAAATAATAATGCCTCATTATTGAAACCCCAAGATAAAAAATATTTCTACAATTAAAGACTCTCATCATAATTACTATTGCATTTATGGACATAAAAATAAATGGACCTAGAAGTTTTCAATGTAATAGCATGTCTTGCCCTTAAAAAATTGAAATATGATTATGTTACAGAATGAAGGAATAATTTTGCCTTCTCAAAAAAATATTTCTAAAATGGAATTTCTGATAAAGAAGGTTAGATATTTCCATCTCATATAGCCAACTTTGTAATTGGATTTTTATTTATGTGACCACTATCTATGTGTCAAAATTCAATTTCCTGTTCCATGGGAAGATGATCACAACTTTGAGGTTCAGATTATTCCAAGGCTTAGTCTATCTTATGGCTCTTTTTCACTTCAGCATCTCTGAGCAGAGACTCTAATTTGTGCTGGATATAGCTTCCATACTGTGAACTACAAATAACTGCAGAGTGATAAAATTTTCATGTAATGCACAGATCATGCCACCCTAGAATACTCCATTGGTTCTTACCTATATAATTAATCTAGAAAAAAAGAAGAACAGAATTTGAAGAGTTGTGCTTTGAACTTGCTTCCTCACGTATTGATTGATTACATTGCTTACCTAACAGTTGATGCCTTTCTAACATATTATTGCTGGAATAATTTTCATTTAAAAGAAAATTTTATTTTACATATCGTCGTGAATATTATCTATAAGTTATGGTGCAATTCTCAAAGAAAGGAAGAGAAGAAAGAAATAAGGTAAAGAGATGATCAACATTCTATTTGATGGTGAAAATCCCTATGAAATACAATACTTTTTGCATAGAAATTTTTGTTGTCATAATACGAGCATGAAATATTGACTGTTTTAGATCTCCTCCAAAAACCTTCATCAGTGAATGTTCAGTGCATTAAGAGTTTTTTTCTGGGAGAAAAATACTTAAAATTTAAAAAAAAAATAAATACCTCCCCCCCCAAAAAAAACCCAAAAAAAATAACCCAAAAAAATCCCAAAAAACCAAACCAAAATCAAACAAAAAAAAAAAAAGAAAAAAAAAAAAGGAGTAAGGAAAAAGAAAGAGAGGAAATAGGAAAGAGGAAAGATGAAAGGTTTGTTTTATTTAAGAACTTCCTTTGAGGCAACCAGAGACTCTACCAGAGTAGGATATTTTCTGATTGATGTTATCTCTAAAATAGCTATTTGGACTACTCTTTTTACATTTATGCCCTATTTTCTATAAGGTATTTCTGGTCTGTTCAGAAATTCTTCTTTGCAAGCATCCTGTAAAACATAATTAAGGTACCTTATCTTGTCTTGGCCCAGTATGGAGTTTCTTATAAATGGAGAAATAAAACATCAAATGTATCCCTATAACCATCTCAAACTGGTTGCTGTGTACTGCATATTATCTAGAAGCTGAAAAGAGAGGTAAGAGAGGGAGCTTCCCTCATTCCTTCAATCAGTCTGAAAAAATGATCAAAAAAAAGATGAAAATATTTTATAAATTCATCAAGTTTCTGTTTCCTGAATTTTGCAGCACAGGGAACTGTTTCATACACACAATGATCAAAGACAACCTCACTGATCCCTTTTTCTATCCTGGCATTGAGTGTCAGGGCAAGCCAGCCATGAAATAGGCATCAAGTTATAATATTCCTGAAGGGACTGATCTCTACAACCCTCTTCAAGACTCGAAAAGGAATCTTTGAAGGACTACCTGCCACTGAACTACAGCTAAAAATCTCTTCCGTACCCGATAGCAAAGAAGTTACACTCCTACCTTCAATAAAATTGTTTATTGCTTTTTCTCCTGTCCAAATGGCTAAATAGACTAGATACAGATCTTACCTTCTGGTATATTAAAAAAATTAGAGCATGCATATTCAGGATATAATTATGAATATGGATAGACAGACAAGCAGACACATAAACTCAGACCCAGGAGAGACAAAGAACTGAAAGTTGAAACAACCTAGAGAAGATCAGGAAGTTCAAGGAATTAAGGGAAAAAGTTGAAGAAATCACTGAGTCACAGGATCAGTCAGGTTGGAAAGGACATCTGAGCTCATCAAGCCCTACCAATAACTGAACCACCTTGTCAACTGGGTCGTGGCACTCGGCAGCACATCAGTCTTTTCTTAAACACCTCTGGGGATGGTGACTCCACTGCCTCCCTGGGCAGCCCATTCCAATGCCCAATTAGCCTGTGAAGAAATTCTTCCTGATGTCCAACCTAAACATTCCCTAGGGCAACTTAGGACTGGGTCCTCTTGTCTTGTCACTGGTTTTCTGGGAGAATTGACCTACCTCTATCTTGCTATGACTGCCTTTCTGGAAGCCATAGATAATGATAATGTGGTCACTCCTGAATTTCCTGTTCTCCAGGCTAAACACCCCTAAACTAAACTGCCTCAGCCACTTCTAGAAGACTTGTTACAGACCTTTCACCAGCTTTGTACTAGGACCAGTACTCTTTAATACTGCCATGAATGGTGTAGAGGAAGGAACTGAGTGCACCCTCAGCAAGTTTGAGGGTGACGCCAAGCTGAGTTCTTTAGTTGACACACCTGAAGGAGGGGATGCCATCCAGAGGGACCTGGACAAGACTGAGAAATGGATCCATGGGAACATCATAAGCTTCAACTACACCAAGTGCAAGGTACTGCACCTGTTTTGGGGAACCTTCCAACCCAAACTCTTCTATCATTCTCTGTATTATACACATCAGTATAAATGATCCAATATACAGATTTAAGGAAACAGAAGAAGAAATTTGGTATCATGAATACATTCAAACAACTAATACACCTGCATACATGTGTTAAATTTGTGTATGATGTAATAATTTTTTTATCTGAATTTACTCATTTAATTGTTCTGAGTTGATCTATCTTAAACCAAGCCTCTACAGTATATCTAAAGGTCACATAGAGAAATACAATTGATCTGGCATTCACACTGTACTCAAATGTCTATCTTCTTTATAGATCTTCAAAATAAATGTTTGTCAGGGAATAATGGCAATTTTTAGGGTTTTTTCCAGCATATCCTCATGTTGGAAACAGTGGAACAAATTCTGCGATGTATCATGTTGGCTATCATTAGAAAGAACATATGTCTGACCCTGGTATTATCACTTTTTCTTTCAACTTTTTCTCTTACTCTGAATGACAGCATTTAACATCAAGGGAAAACAAGCATCCCCTCTTGCTATACACAAATGCAACAGCTCTTGTCAGTACTAGGTCATCTGAAAGCGCACTTTTTCTCCTGCTGTTGATGCTAAATAAGTGCAAGGGCTCTGAGATAGATTGGTGATATTGCCGCTAGCAATTGCAACCAAACTCTCCTGGGTGCAAACTTACAGCTGTACCTCCTGGTCTTACTGGAAAACATTTGCAAGTCTTTTCACCTTGACCAAACAAGTCAAACTCATAATCTCAGTGTGTTTCTTGTTCATGGACTGCACTGTCTAACTACCAGGAGTGGGAATTGTCTCCTTTTCTTGTTTTATCAGCTTTCACATTTGCCACTTCTTTTTTATCATATGCCAAATATGACATAAGAACTAGGGTAAAGTCCTAGGGCAATTTCATCTAACAAAGTTTCTAGCACTGTCTGATGAAAAAGAAAACAAGTAAAGCTAAAAGTCAACTTTCAAACTCTGTGTATTCTTTCACTGTATAATTTTAATGACCAGGATATAAAGGGAAATCACAAGATGGAGGCAAGTGTGTGGTGGATAAAGTATAAATTGGTGTCAGCTACAAAATTTGTAATGAATTGCTGAATTTGATTCCAATACCAGCTGTTGTAATTTATTCACAGCATTCATTAACTAATCCTCAGATTATATCAAGACTTTTATGCAATATAAAATCTAAAATGGTATCAACTGGAAATCAAAAGAAAAGATTCCTGCACCCAAAAGAACTAAAGCAAATAATTTAAGCTAGATCACAAAATTTAGTATTGTGTAAGCAGCAATAACCTCAATATTAGAGGGTCTTTAAAACAAAGGTAGGGAGCTAAAGGTATAGGAAAAAACTTTCAAAGGAGAAAGGGCTACTGAATAGAACCAAGCAGTTATTTATCTAATATGTATATCAGTTACTCATTTTCCTCTTCTGTTTGACAAGAAAACAAGATCAAGATACCTCAGTTATACCCTATTTTTTTAAATGCTCTTCAGAGTTTTTTAAGAAAGTTTAAATACTAGCATTTTATTTAGTCCTTACCATTCAAGTAGAGAAGACTAAAGGATGAAAGGACTTTTTAAAATTTTGCTTATTACATCCTATAACGGTGTCACTGAAATAATAAAAAAAAGTAAAAGTTGAGCATACTGCAGGGTTTTCCCAGATATTTATGCAAAAAGACACTTACCCTCCCTGTCTTTCAAATTGTGTAAACTTGAAGAAAAAACAAGTGATAAATTAGGGTAATACTGAATCATAATTCAAACCTCTGCATCTATGGAGCTCGTTTATCTCAAACTGAGGACAGGAACTACAGTAATTTCACTAATACAAGCCGCACGGAGTATAAGCCGCACTTCCGGCGCGTCGACAACGTTGATGTCTTTGTCAATAAAAAAACCGCACCCAAATATTAGCCGCACTTTCATTCGCGGTGATCTTTCACAAAGTCGTCATTTAGTAACACAATTGTGGATCGCCGGGGCTTACTGGCTTACTGCTGACCTTGGAAACATTATTTCCAAGTAAAAAAAGACACAGACAATAGCTGCGGCAGCGTTCCCTGCAAGCTTTATTTACAAACCGAAAAAGACAGGAACAATAGTGTGGTCATTTTGTGTGCATTCCCAATGGATCCGCGTTGCCTTTAAACAGCTGCTCAGCCACGCGGGTGAGCGGCCGAGTTCCGAGCAGAGCTGCATCTCCATGCCGGCACAGCCACCCCACTCATCCGCGCAAGCCCAGCGCCCCCACCCCACCTCTCTCCGCATGAGCCCAGCGCCCCACCCTGGTCCGCGCGAGCCCAGACAGCCGCACAGCTGCACAAGAGTGAAAACACTTTAAAAAGTACAGAGAAATATCACACACTTTTATCAAACTGCCAAGAGAACGCGCCGAGGGAACTCACCCCGATAACACCCCCCGCCCCTCAGTAAAGCCGTCATCCACAGGCAGGCAATAAGCTGTTCTCTGATTGGTTCATCATTGGAACAAACACCGGGAAAACATGGATTTCAAACCATTTTGGCTCAGGACAGGACCGGCACAGTACCAGGTAAGGGTAGATATCACATTTTTGTTAATAAATTAGCCGCCCTGGAGTATTAGCCGCACTTCTGGGTTTCCACCAGAATTTTGGTCTAAATGGTGCGGATTGTATTCATGAAATTACTGTACTTTAGAACTTAAAAACTTACTGAATGGAGGTTCCTGTTTTCTTAGCCTTTTAATTTTGAGACTGTACTCCAAAACACTGAATTCAATGTTTTTCTGGGCTTGTAGGAAGACTGGAAGCCAACTCATACTGACTTTCTACAATATCATGGTATGCAAATCCCAGTAGGGCTTATGAAATGTCATTCCTAATTGATATTGAAAAAAGCTTACATTATTCTACATTAAAATTGAGGTTATTTCATAGGATTGCCACAGAAAATTATTTGAATTACACAGTGACGCATGTTAATTTTTCATATCGCCACCCAATAGATTCTGCAATTAACCCATATCATTGCTCTAATATCATGTACTTTGGGGAAATCTTTTCAATTAGAAACTCAACACCAAGAGAGGAGAATTGGAAGGGATGCCTAAAATTGGATTTACTTTGCTTGTTTTCCCTTAAGGTTAAAATAAGTTTTTGAAAAAATGCATTTTGTCTTTACATCTTTTTAATGTGTTTTTTCTCTCCTTCCAATGGAATGAATGGATTGCACAGGATAGACAGGAATCAAAGAATATTTGTGTATTTATTAAAATAAGATATATAATTGGCAATAGTTATAAATGAGTGGTAACTAATTTAACCATCATTATAAATTGAAAAAAGACTTTTTTTCCGGTCCATTTCATTCTTGCAAGGACTTCAAAGTGAATAATTTTCTCTAGAAAACAAACAAACAAAAAAAAATAAAAAACCCGATGACACTACCAAGTCTTTAAATGTACATTAATTTCTATTTGTAAATAGCCACGATTAAACACGAGGTGCTTATTGTAACTAGGCTGTCAACAGAACTTTCTCCCTAGAGAGAGAAATAGGACATGTTTTCTATTTTAAAGAGCTCAGCACATGAGAAGACAAGTGAGGTAGTATTTACAGAGTTTTGCTAAAGGGAAGATATTAGGTGTTTGTGACTTTAGTTCATTGTTTTGCTGTGGTTTTGTTCTGGGTTTTTTGTTTATTTGTCTTTGGTTTTGTAGGTTTTTGGTTTTGTTTTTGGTTTTTTATTCTTTACTTACCTATGTTTTGTTTTTACAGCTGTTTTTACAGTTTTATTGGCACTGAGTTAGAAACTATTGTTTAAATCTGCAATTCTCATTAGTGTGTTTACTCACCCTAACCTGGGTGTGGTTTTCCACTAAATTAGAATTGAGGTCCTCAATATGCTTTTATAGTCTTGGTACTGTTTTTTTGTTCACATTCCATTTTCAAGTTCTCAGTCTGAAGAATAAAAGGAGATGTCATTGCCCTAGGTTTGGAAAACATGGCTCCAGAAATTCTGTAAGCTGGCTCCAGAGTGATTGTGGCAGCTTTGTTCAGATACACTACTTGAACAGCAGTCAATGGGAGCTTTTACATGCTGGGCACCAGAGCAAAAGAGATGTGCAGAACTTCATAATGCTGCTTTGCAATACTCCCTGTGACTGCTCTTGATATAGGGTATTCCCAGGATACAATACATTGGCAGTACAATAATGTTCATTACTCTTCAATACACTTATATTGCTGGCTATTAAAAGTTTAATTAGACTTTAGAGAAGACTATACAGCCCATTAAAATAATAAATGAATTCTGGCATTAAACAAACTTGGACAATAATCATTAGTTTTATGAAACAGAAATATATTTCTTTTGCCAAATGATATGGCAATCTCTGGGAAAAAAACCTCATGATCTAGTTTGTCTTGGATACAGGATTTCTCATTAGTCAGGAAATTATGTCAAGTTTTTGGGAAAAGCACCTAAGACTCAGGGTTGAGTCCAGTTTCCTTTCACATTTGTATAGCTCCTACATGGAAAAGTGACCTGTTAATAGTACACTATTGACAGCTTGAGATTCTGTGAGAGAAATTAAAGCATCTGTCTTCACTGTTCACAGAGCAAGGAGTCTATTTCAGAACTGGACAGGCCTTGATGACAAGAGTTTCAAGAGTTTGAAATTATGACTTTACAATACCAAGGGCTCAGGTACCTAGAGTGTGTGACATTAATTTAATTTATAAAATTTAAAAATTTATAAATTTATAAAAATTTATAAAAATTAGTCTGCTTTCTGTAGAGGTCATTCTGATCCTTGCGTGTTAATTTGTATCATGCATTTTTATATTCCTCACTTCAGAGATACTTTACAAAGAAATAAATCTGAAGGATGAATATGTGACATTAAGTCTAGTTTGAGAAACATTCTAACAATAGGAAGTCAAAGACTTTAATATGAGATACTGTTAATAGATTTAAGCATATTATGAAGACACAAATTGCCACACAATGTCACTTCCATGTTACTTATGATGGTGGGATTCTAATTTTTAGCAAAATTGTCACAGGTTAAGAAATTAAAAATTCCAATTAATATCAATTAATATTCCAATTAATATCAGCTGGGGATAATTTCCATTTTTTAAAACAAATATAAGAATAGTTAAAAAAATCCTAAATTCTAGAAAATATGTATTTTAAAATGCTGTAAATAATTATCTTTTTGCTAACAGTATCAAGAATGTCACTATATTTTTTTTTTTTTCCTGGTAAATGAAAAATAGATGTCAATGTTTATTCTTGTCCGGTACAGACTTTAATTGCTTTGCTTTCTTGTTATTTGCATTGCTATGCAAAATCCAATGACCTTTATGTTACATCAGAATATCGGAAAAAAATGGAGAGAGATGTCTTGAGATGAAAAATGCTATTTGTTTTTCATGTTCTGCTGTTGAGACTTAAATCCCACATGGATGCATTTTAAACTAAGATCCCAAGAGAAAATATTCTTATTTCTTCTCTCTCTATAAGGATGCAGATGAGTCAGAAAAAAATCAGTATTCATGATCATGCATAAAAAGATCCTTCAGGTTTTTAGTCCTCCTTTCTTGCTCCTTGAAATTTTGACAAATACATCCTGATTCATTTTTTCAGGACTTTCTGAGGAACACATATCAAATTTAAATTAATTTGGACTTTTTTCTAATTTTTATTTTGCATTTTGTATTAAAATTATTATCTATTCATTGGTATGCTAGCAGGAAGAAGCAGAGAAGGGTTTTTTTATTTTTTTTTACATTTTAATTACTATTGTAAACTGATTATGGAGAGGAGCTTGTCTATAGACCAAACTTTCCTCATTAATAAAGAGTGGCCTGTTGTCTAGCCCAATGTTGAGTTTTGGAATACGGACAGTGGCAAGAAATTGCAGTGTGAAATCACTAAGAAGTTCAATATTTACTTGTGCTCCAACATAAAAATCCTGGTTAACCCTCTTATTCTGAAGTTATAATCAGTGAGTTTAGCTTTCACATCTATTTTTTCTCTAGGCTTTCTCAGTACGCAGCTACATTATCCCCTGTAGTATGTAGGAAGCCATCTGAATTAATGCTTCTGCAATTTACAAAACCTCTTGTGCTACATAATTTTGCTGGATGGAAAAAGATGGAATTAGATCTCTTTTGGCAGCCTCAGTGCAACCACTCACATATGAGCTGTCCTGCTGTTCTCTCTCTGAAAAGCCATTGTGTCTCTATCATTGTAGACTTCAGTCTTGGCAAAACTACATTGCCACAGTGTGATTTCCATGGGTTTTATTTTAAACAGAATTATTTATGCTATTCTTACAGAATCTAAATCATCATGAGAGCCTCCAGAGTGAAGGTTAATTCTGTTGCCAGCAGCTGTAGCTTCACCCTCTGAAGCTGAATCTGGTGGTGGCAGCAATTACTGGCCATTCCTGTTCCGATAAATTTGTGTTTTCTCTTTGATCAAATATGTCAAGCTTTTAATTCTGCATAATCATTGATTGCATGAAGTGCCAGACCATCTTGTTTTATCATCATTCACATCTGCTGCTATTTTCCAGTCACACAGGTAAATTGCATTGACCTAGAACGTGCTGTTTTAACCTCAACACCCTTATTGTGAAAGATTGCCAAATGGGTCTGAAATACTATTCCCAAACACTGTTAATCTCGAGGTGGTGTACTAGATGAAATATTAGAAAATAAATAAATGAAAGTAATTAAAGTGCCAGAAACTAAAATAAGGCGGAGAAATTTTATCACAAGGAGGAACACAAGGCCTTTGATCTTTAAGTACCTCACATACCAGTTTCTGCTACTTATGATATTCTAAACAAAAAGACACTTTGTGTGCAAATCAACCTTCTCATTTTGAAAAAATGCCTAAATGGGACTTTAACTATTTCAGAACTGTTTAGTTTTTCTCTTCTATACACAGTGAATAAATTAATACAACAGGAACATTTCCTCCAAACTTTGTTTCATTAGACCTGTCTTTTCTGATCCTTTCAAGAAATTATATAGTTCAACAAATATAATAGCCAGAGAGCACCACAAAATGCTCTAATAAAATGGAGCCTTTTACTGCCCATTATCTCCCTATATACATTAGTTTTAAGCATTTATGAATTCAGAAGACATGAAACTCCAACACCAGGAGCAGGTTTCCAGTGCTTAAATTAATTCTATATTTTTGCAGATGTGAACATTTTTGCATTCTTAGTATGCCACAGTGCACTTTCAGCTCTTAAAGCCAAAAGTGCTAAAACGAAGCCAGGTTATATGGGAGGGTTATATTTGGTCTGAATTGTATCAATTCGATTTTTGCATTATTCACTCCCAGAATTTTGCACCTTGAAACCATAACTTAGAAACACAATCTTTAGATGTGAAGCAGCAAAATGTCATGAGGCTCCACGTGCCATATTTTCACACAAGAGAGGAAAATTGCTAGGCTCAATACCAGACTGGGTACTATGTATCTTTTGACCACATCCAGTAATGTATACTTCATTTTGTAGTAACTTCTAAGAATGTTGTACAAATTTAGCTCTTTAACAGATTTACTCTTTAACAAGCACTATTTATTGTGCATGACAAGTTAGAACTTCAGCTATTTTTCAAGAGTCTGAGTGATAAAACATGGTGACATTTTTGTGATGGAATTTTAGCACTGCAAATGTTCTAATATGAAAGGAGCTTTTTATCAATGGCAAAACTAGAAAGGACTACAAAATACATTTAAGATTGGGTAGAAATTGACAACTAATGTTTCCAAAAACAGGTGGTGATAGGAAGAAAATCTTGATGTATTTGAAAGTATTCAAAATAGTGTTCTTTGCTGTTTTGGTTTTGGTCCTTGTTGTTAAGCTGCACAGGAGCAAATCTGATAAAAGCATCAGTGCAAAGCAGAAAAGATATAACAACGACAGTACAGATATGGTCTGAATTACTTTTCGTTAAGCCCACATTTCAGAGTTTAATTATTCGTTAATGCAAGGAATGATATTTAGCCATTACAAATTGTCATCATTTTTTGAAGCATCTAATAATTTTGTTTGCTTACAGGAGCTATCTGGCTTTTTACTATTTCACTGGTCTGCTGTAAATACTTTTCAACACATTTTATATTCTCCTGTACTCTCAGTAGGGGCCATAACTAGACTTCAAAAATCCAAATAAGTGCCACACTGTGGTTATGCACTTTTCACAATATAGCAATAGTGCACTAGCACACTACAATTCAAACCAGAAAGTGTATTTTCATAAGGAGAGCTAACAAAATCTGTAGGTTTCCTCTGTGGGGTTATAGACATCCAGAGAGTAAACAGTTTTGTCACAGGAGTTTGACAGGAATTCAACAGTTTGACAGAAGTCCTTTTCACATACCTTGGAGGTGAACAGACATACACAGGTATCATTCAGTTCATCTTATGGTAAACAGAAAGAAATGTCAGAGAAATCATATCCTATGAGTACACCTCCATTCTATTAACAGTGGAACATGCAAGAGTGTAGCTCAGTATAGATGTACAAATTGTAGACACCAACATCAGCCAAAACAATTTCCACCCTTAATGTGTTTTAGTGCATAAATGGAGGCATCCTAGGGCAGGGAATTCTTTCAAAGGTATTTCACTCTCAGAGAACAGGGGACTTTCCTGTCAAGTAAACCTGAATGGCAGATTAGAAAATAACTTTCACTATCAGATATTAAAAATAGTGTCAGTGTTTTGTGTTTTCATTATCAGAAATTAAAAATAGAAAAATGTGTTTGTTGGGGATTTTGTTTGTTTTGTTTTGGTTCGAGTTTTTTTGGTTTGGTTTGTTTTTTTGTTTTGATCAGTTTTTGTGTTTGCTTGCTTGATTTTAGTTAAAAGTAAATCCACAAATTAACAAAAACTTAACTGCATTTTTTCAGGTTTATCAAATAACTTCCATCATACATCTAAAAGAAGATTTAAAAATACTTAATATCTAATTAATGCTTTTATTGACAAAATTTGTTAAATCTAAATCCATACCTCTCATGGCTTTTTTAAAAGCTGTTGCCTCTGTATTCTAGAACCAAAGCTATATTTTTATTTTTTTTTATGAATGAGAGGATGACATTTATTACGGAATATGCTAAAAATTTCTTTTAAAAAACACCTATTTGCCTTTAAATATATCTGTCACCTTTTATCTAAACATATACTTTCAGTGAAATAACTGTTCAGCATATTTTAGCTACAAAGTTGGTTTTTGGGGGAATTTAAGTTCTTGGTAAATTATAAATGATAACATTTACCTCAGTGCACTAGTTAGAAAATCACATGTAAAACCAATGAACATAATTAGGAAGATTCTTAGAGTTACTTTTACAAGCTTTCATTAGCTTTTTAACAGTATGTGACAGTACACACATGCAAGCACCTTGTGCACTCAGTTATTTGTTCAGCACTTATCTGAATCAGGAAGAAATACGAAATTTTAGCAGTATCTTCTCAATTAATATATTGAAAATGTAAAGAGACAAGCTTTTTTCTTTCATTCTTAATTTCAAAGACCTTTTTAAACAAAGAATGAAACAACTTCTACAGCAAAGCAAGATGTTTCCTCCTAAACTTGTCTCAAAACTGAGACAATGCAGCAAATGCAAGAGTCAGAGATGATCCAGGTCATGTTATCCTTTTGCCATTTCACTTCTTCTGAGGTGAGATTGTCACCACAAAATTAAAACAAGCCCTTTACCCACGAAGTTTTGGAGGATTTACCCTCTGATTTATTTCAAGAAGTGGATCTGCATGTCAAGAGCTCACACACACTCTCCTGCGCAGCCTCAGGGTTCAGCTGGACTGCACTGCTTGTCTGTACGAGACACACAGTGCAAAGCAGAGCTGGCAATGAGCCGTACTGCTAATTTCTCATGTGTGCACAAACACAGCTTTCCTGGGGGTTAGATTTCCTGACTTCAAAGGGGGGAATGATTGCACTTCTGATCACTGCAGGTGTGCTCTCAGAAAGTTTGGATACCATAAACTCAGACCTAACTCAACTACGCCCTGTATGCAGTGCACTGAATCACAGGATGGAGGGAAAATTCCCTTCTATCATTATTGCTCAAAAGATCTAAGATTCTCACAAGGACAATAATTTTAGAGCTGCTTCCTAGAACATGTGGACTGCGAGCAGGGCCCAGGAGAGGAGCCGATGTGGAGACTACACCAATCTGTCACCAGCAGAGGCCAGCAGCACCAAACTACTGCCCAGTCCAGGAGCAAGGAAAAACGGGAGGAGAGCTGCGGCTCCTGCAGGAACTCTTGGAGGGAGCAACAGCCAAAATGAGACTTGCACGGCAGTGAGGTAACCGCGGAGGGAGATTAGCAGTTTCAAAGGCGCCACACAAGGGACACTGCATATATACTAGAAGAAGAGAAAACTTTGAAGGAAGATACCACAAGCACTTGGCTGCCACTTCTTAGCAGGACACACTGATGTTCTAATGGGTAGGTGTAGAGCAATGAGCAGAAAAGGCTTGGACTACTTCACCTGGAACCATTGCAGCTTCCCTGACAGAACCTTTAGCAGTAAGCCATAATGCACAACATTATGAACTGCAATATAACACTTGCTGAAGTCATTGCTATTCACAAGAGCTGATATTGTAGAGGTAATTGACAAAAATAAACTACCTGCTACCGCCTTAGTGAAAACTACAAATTCTTTCATAATCATTAAGCCCTACAATAACAATTACCTACTGTTTAACAGAATTTTTTTTTTTTCTGAGTAAAGGGAAGACTGCATACATAAGAAAATTAGGATTTGCTCTTAGTCCAAATGCAGTTTAAAACTCTATTAGTGCAAGATATTTGATTAATCTAGAAAAGCCCTTCATAGGTAACACAAAAGTTCTTATTCACACTTCCTAATTAAAATCGTAATGAAAGATAAATAAAGTTGAGGCTGCCAGAGAGATTTTCTGCCATGCCAGGATATCAAATACTAGTAGAATAGAATTTTTTGATAAATTAAACCGAAAGTGGACAGGCTTCTACAATACATAACTTCTTCCCTGTCAAAATTTTATATACTTCTAAAAGCCATGCACTGTTTTTTTAGCAGTTGTTGAATATGGGGCACCATATTTATCCAATACTTTATATTGTGAAAAGAACATCATATTTTCTTAATACTGTTGTTGTTCAACTAGCACTGAGAAATAGGTAGAGTGGGACTTAAAATTAAGTAACAAAGAAGTAAATGTGTTCTTTAATCTTTCAGGTGGTCATATTAATTTCACTTCTGACAGAGATCTTATTTGATATTCATTATGGATGCCATTAGTATTATAATTGTGAGGAAATGTTGCACTGTAAGATAGAGGTAGATATAGAGCAGCACTTATTCTGGTTCTGTTGAAAGTGGCCCTTCTGCTTCAAGTTGATCTAAACTGGAATTATCTAGAAAGAGTTCAAGCTGTCTGGGAAAGGACAAAAAATGTCGTTATTATTGATGTTATTGTGGTGTGGGGTTTTTTTTCTCAGGGTGCAAATAGAATCTTTAAATTAGCATATGTTTTTGACCTATCTGACTTTACACTGATGGATAACTCTAGACTTCACAAATTATAAGTGGATATTTGTTCTTTCAAGCCTCTGTGGTACTCAAGATACCCTTTCCCATTTGTAAAATTTAATTACATCCTTTTTTTCTATGTCTGTTTAGCTATAGACAGTCCATATTTATACACCATGTCAAGTCAAAAGATAAAAAACAAAACAAAACCAGAAAAAACTAAAAACAAGAAAAGGAGGGAATAAAACCCAACAAAACCCAGGACAGCTAAATCAAACAGTTGTCAAGTTCATGGTGAATGAAGAAGTCTGAGGACCAATCTAGATTTTCAATGGGGTGCAAAACTATATTGAATATGTTAGATTTGAGAAGACAATTCACAGAGAAGTACTAAAGACATTGCATTAAAATGCACCTCAACGGCCGAGTAAAACCTTGTTTGAATGCTGTTCTTCTTTCAATGTACATATTGGGATCTATCTTGTAATTGTAAAAATTTCCACATCATACCACATAGTTTTATAGTTATCTGATAAAAGGTTTAATGGATAAGTCTATTGTTTGTCTATGCTATAGCTTTTAAAATGTAATCAGAAAGCCTTTGTTCCATCAGAGAAGATAAAATGATAAAACTAATATCCCAGTGGTGAAAATTGACTAGTAAAACTATACAAAGCTTATCTGATTGAAGAAAATTTCTCATTTTCAGTCCAGTAGAGAACTGACTCTAAACTGATGGAATTAAAATTTTTTATGCCTCTTATACACTGAATTACAGAAGGTAATCCCTTCTTTGTAGAGGAAAATGCTAAAATGCTACTCTTTTCCATAACCATAGAGGTGGAGTTACCTATTTCCAGTCATTCAGTCATCAGAACTGCCCAGAACTTTATTTCACATTTCCTTGGTTGCAAAAGGGAACCATCAAGACCCTAGGTTCTGCTGCAGCTTGCTCAGCAGCTGTCACTGTGCTCCAGATGCAGAAGTATGGTTAAGAATTAAGAAACTATAAGAACAATCAGTTTTCAATTTTTTGGATGCAAGCTAAAGAATCATCTCCCCACAATTAGATAAAAAGATCCCAATTAAAATTCCATGTAATTATTGTAAAAATTATTGTGAAAAATATTGAACTGCACTAGAAAACACAGAGAAAACAGGCACATATTTTGACCCAAGATCCTTTAATATATAGTCACAATGCTAACCCATTATACCACTGCTAACAGGAGCAAATCCATTAGTTGTTGGAAATAAGAAGTTACATTAAAGAGTATTGAAAATGTCATGGAAGCAATATTTATACCACAGAAATATATAAAATAAATTTAGTGGAGCAGTAACAACACCCTTCTACATTAGAACTATTCTAGGACTTCAAGGAGCAAAGAAGTATCTTAGTTAAATTGAATTATACACAATGTAATAAAAACACTCTTTAAATATAGATATTACTCTTAATTTCAAGATATGTTCACTCGCATGTAAACTTTTTTTTCAAATAATTAAAACTGCTTCTTAAAATGTTCTGTAATGAGTAGTGACACACTAATGCTGCACAGTTAAAACAGATTATTTTAAAATTGAATCTAAATGTACTGTAATTCACATTCATTAAAAGACTAGACATTTTTCAAGTAAATTAAACTATTCTATAAAAATCAATTCACTGTACAACAGTAACATATTACAGACCTGCAGTTAAAATTCAATCATTTAAATGGGAGAAATACTAATCCAGCAGTAATAATTCTATTGACTCAACAACACTTACTCAAATTTAAGGAAATAAAATACCCACCCTGCATCTGTGAGACAGTCCAGAGTATCTTTAGACTCAGTAATTGTTTATTAGCATGAAAAGACAGATTATTTTATAGACAGCAAAACTGAAACATACCTTGACGACTGGACAAAAAAAGTTACTTGGAGAAACACTTTTAACTTTCATCTATAGATTTTGGTCCCAGTATTGGATACTGGACATAAAATTAATGGTTTTGTGTAAATTTATTAGCTTAATGAAAAGCATCAGATCTACAGATATAATTGCATATGAGTTTATAATTAATGCTATATTTTTCTGAAAACAGAAGCTAATTGCAGAGTTTCAGTTTAAGTTTTCTTTAGGTATGATTGATTGATGAAGGGGAGTTGCAGAAGTGAATTTTTTTGCCTTTTTAATGCTACACTTTAAGCATCAGAAGGCAGAATTTACAAAATTGGCAGTTTAACATATTACTTAAACATATTAAACTATATTAAACTTTACTGTCTGTTGCAACAATTTTATTTTTTTTTCAGTTTTCATGCACAAAAGAATGAAAAAAAAGACAGAAAGAGAAGAAAGAAAAAGAAAGAAAGAAAGAAAGAAAGAAAGAAAGAAAGAAAGAAAGAAAGAAAGAAAGAAGTCACCCTGAAATCTCATACACTTCAATTATTTTATCTGAACCAGGTTAACTGCAGTGATGATTGAACTTCACACACTGAAGAACTTGCAGAAGTCAACAAGATCAAGAGATTTTGTAGCTTTAGTTTTCAATACTGTGAATCAACAAATTAGGCTGCATAAGACAGCAGAAATGTCCCAGCACGTGTTACATATGATGGATTTTTCTATTTTAAATGTGTAGTACATAAAGTTGCTTCAGTATTAAGTGCTTTTTGGACAAATGACATCCATAATTCTCAATAGGCATTGTCAAGTTCAGTTTCATCTGGATGTTACTGCACTTCAGAAGATTCCTGATACTTAGCTCATTCTGTGGTGCCACAACACTGAAAGACTGAAATCAAACTTTGCCAAATGTGGTTTCAGGCAGGCAGTTGAGTTTCTTAGGACCATTACTTGTCAGAAGAAATTTGAATTGTTACCAGGGTCACATCCCACCACAGATAGGAAACTCTTACACTTTTATATTCTAGTGGAGTTATCTCCTACCTGTGTTTAATATGTTTAGCTGCTGAGATAATTTTTCCAGGAAAACACCAACCTGCCTTTGGGTAGCTAAGAGGCAAATGAGGCTCAGCCTGATTAAAGAGTTCACTGTGAACAGACAAGCACTTACAGTTTGATTCTATGCTACCTGCCATTATGACAATGGTTGACAAGAAAGCAGAGTTTGCTTCACACCTACTCAAACTCATGATGACAAACCAACATTTATGTCAAGAACTCTTTAGGAGAAGCAGTCAACAAATTGCACTACACTTGTGAAAAAGAATCACTGTATTGCTTAAGGGCTTTGGGAAACCAAAGAAAGTATCTTTGTTTATATAGATTCTGACTGCAATTAGATGAAAGCTTCTTGATGACACTTAACAATAAAAGGATTCAGATAAACAGGAATGCAAATTGTCTGATGATCAGTAAGAATATTTCCATTAATGTGTGACATAGAGTATGACATAGAGTATAGAAGAGAAACTGAAATTGTGATGACTGACTGCTTATCTCATCTGCTGTTATCTCTACCAGATGCCCAGATAAATGATGATATAGAGTACTTGCACAGATTACAAGCATATCTACTACAGTGCAGGATAGTAATTTAGAACTACAGTTTAACTAATCTCATTCATCTGAAACAATCCCAAATATTTTCATTTATTTCTACAACAGCATTCTATTCTATTCTATAAAATGAACTTTTCTTACAAAATATTCATGACGGTCTTGGTCACTGTTTATTTTTCAATGGATACAATTGTTTCATGGAAAGCATCAACAAGAGTGGGAACAAAACTGTAACTATGAGAACTCTGCTGGTGGCCAGAATTGCATTTTGAAGTTAAAACGGTCTAAGTTTGAAGCCAGTCTTATACAAAAAAAATGCAGGAATTAATTTATTATAACTACAATATCTTCCTCAATTTAAGATGTGATTTTTTTTTGTTGGTATTCAAGGTCACAACTGACATATCTGCTATCCCACTGCCCTGGTAGATTATCTGAAATCTACAAACTCAATTTGAGTCACATATACTGTGAAAATTATAATATTTTCAACATGGAATATATGATGTCATTTTTTTCAGAAGATTGTCAAAATCTCATTTTTATCAGAAGGAGAAATTTTATACAGAGGCAGCAAAGAACATTCTGCTTTTAAGACAACAGAGAGTTTGAATGCTCGAATAAAACTTTGAAAAGATTGCTAACCTGTAAGGAAAATTTTGAAAATTCTCCTCTACAGACTTTCTACAAAGTTACAAGTTTACATGTCTTCCAGCAATTCAAAGAGCAACTGCTGATTTACTGCATGGATGGAGACTGCATACAAAGCAAGATATTAAATGTTAATGGATTACCATTGTCTTATCCTGAAAGATCATAATCATTACAAGACAAAGCCAAAAATAAAGAGTAAAGAATTGAAATATACACAGACTGGCATCAAATACCTTAAAACATACATTTGTGAAACTGTGAAAACCCAGAAAGACTATGGAAATAAAGTTTCACAGAGTATTTCTTTGCACTTGTTTTGACTGCTCTTTGTTTCATTCCTCAGCAATAGGAAAGATGGGCAGGACAACACTAAATTTTTCTCCCTCCTTCTTATTCAGATTCCCCAAAGTATTTTTGCTTTTCACTATCAAATAGACTCATATCACAGCTCTTGTCCTGCAGACCATACACTTCACACTGTATCATGAAATAAAAAAAGGTTTTTTTTGAAATCCAACAGAAGAACCTTTTTATGCGCTTCCAGCACTCGGAGTCCTCTGTAGCTGCAGTTGATCAGCAGGTAGGGAGAACAACAATTCTATTGAAGCAGATCACATAAAAGTGAATATCTTTGTTCAATCACCTAGGGAAATGATTGTACCTGTGTAATCATCCTTGTTGAGGCCATACCTCAAGTCCCATGTTCAGTTCTGGGTCCCTCACTTCAAGAAGACATTGGTGTGGTAGACTGTATCCAGAGAAGGACCACGAGGCTGGTGAATTGTTGAAAGAGTAAATCCTGTGAGGGGCAGCTGAGGGAGTTGAGGGTGTTCAGACTGAAGAAAATGAGGTTTAGGTGAGACCTTATTTGTCTCTACAACTCACAGAAAGGAGGGTGTGGTCAGGTGGGCTTGGCTTCTTCTCACAAGCAACCAGTGACAGGAGAAGAGGAAATGGCCTCCAGCATGCTGGGGAGGTTCAGGTTAGACATCAGGAAGAATTTCTCCATTGGAAGAGTTGTCAAGCATTGATATGGACTGCCTAGGGAGGTAGTAGAGTCACTGTGACTGGCAGTATTTGATAAAAAAATGGACATGGCACCTAGTGCTTAGTTTAGTTGACATGGTGGTTGGTCAAGGATGATTCTATGAAGGATAAGACTAGATCCTGCCTCTCAGTGTACCTTACATAAAAGAATTGTAATATCCAGGCTCTATCTTGCATGAATATGTAAAATTGCTCATCTCTTACTTTACAGAGACAGTGTCGTGCTTTTACTGGCCAGCTGTAATTTGGTATGTTGCTCTCTGCTATTCAGTGCAGAACATGGAGTGTGACAGGAACCTGACTCTAATCACTAGTCTTCTAAATAAAGAAAATGGAGATTAGCCATGTGTATCCTGAAAAAGTTGGTTGTTGTTCCTCATGTTAATCTTAAACCACAGGTCATTGCATGAATCGGCCTTATTAGCTGGCTAGCTGTTTACTGACTGTAATTACTTAGAATAAGATAAATTCTAACTTCTGAACAGTAAGATTGTCCAAAAAACTTAGAATGTTTTTACATAGGTACTTCTGAGTATAGGATGTGACTCAGTTGTTATTAGCTGAAAATTTAAGCAGAAGCCTTAAAATGGGATATGGATCAATATTTGTGACTGGTATACACATGATTAGCAATTGAAAGTCATCTCTACTGATGTAGCAGACTTACTATAACCTATACATGCATTTTCAATTTAGATATGCAATGTTTACAGAGAAAAGTCATCTGCAGCCAGAAATATTAGACATGGTTCTTAGCTTACGTGTTTGGAAACCTTTTAGCATGGCTGTGTTAGACTACAGAGCTCAGAGTTCCTGTTGGAGACCTGATGCCTAACATCACTGTGGTGCACTGTCAGCAGGTGTTAGCAGCCAAAATCCCCTCAGATTCCAAACAGACTGAACATGCTCCTTCCTATTCCCTGAGACACAGAGGGAATTTTTCCTGCCATCCTAGCTGTCCCCTTCTATGCATTCTGCATTGACTATGATCAGGCTTTAAAGGGGAAAGCACAGGACAGCCTCCTTGTTTAATTGCAGTGAACTGCTGTAGTTATTAACCTACACTTATTCTTAGCCTGAGATGAAAGGAAAGGAGCCTTCCTATCTGGAATTCAAAACTGTTAAAAAAGTGAAGAGACAAGAGAAGAGAATTTGAAAAGGAATTGATTCGGAAGATGATCTGGAGGTGTAGTGTGGGGGGTGATCATATGTTGCTAAAATTTTTACAATGGGCAAATGTGACTGCAAGAATATTTGACTTTAGGATCAAGGAGATTTTTAATGCAAAAAGGCTGAAAAGCTTTAGTGCTTCAAATTGTGACAAATCAACTCACTTTTCTACTACAAGATTTTACAAATTACAGGTTAGATAATGGTCAAGACAAATTTTATATTGAAAGGAGTAGCACATCTTATCTTTTTGCAATCCACATATAATATAGAAGGAAAAGAGTAATGACTAAATAGAAAAAAATTAGTAATGTTTATCCTTCCTTTTGTTCAACAGGGAAAAAATCAGAATAACAAGAAGATCTATGGTATTTCTGAAATAAATAAATAACATTTTGTGAAGTATAATCAGAGTAATTGAAACCTAAAGCTTGTTAGTCTACAGTGGTTTTCATCTTCAAAGCACTACAAACACTACAAATTCCTAACTATTTCCCAAAGCATGGAGTGTGCCCCATGAGAGGACTGATGAAGTAGAGGTAGCAGGCACAGAATGACCTCCAAATTGCTCTCTAGAGTCTCAGCTATCATTAGTCACAACAGAGTGTAGGTAACATTTTCAAAAATATCTCTGTGATTTAGGAGCTGCCAGGCTGGTAGATGAAATCTGGCAAAATTTCTTCAGCATCTGAAGATAGCAACACCCCACAGTGATCCGTTTCCTGCCTCAGTTCAGAGTTAATTCCTCTAAAACAACCTCAGATGTTAGCTTCTGTACACATGAATCAAAAGCCTATATTTTATAAAACCTTTCAGACACAGGAATATATAGATGTGTGTCCTCAAGGCACCAGTGTATACTGGGTGACTAAGTCTTGTTGCCTCCCATCATTCAGTCCCAGGTTCTCAAAGGTGTTTTGGTGTCTCCCTTTGGGGAAAGAAAAAGAAAAGGGACTAGACTTAGGAACCTAGAGGAAATTATTGATTTTCAGAAGCTGGCATTCAGTATTTTCAAACTTATCAAGCTTATGAATTAGAATCTCAGAAAACTGTTTCAAAGCTTTCCCTAGATAAATATGCTTTCTAGGAAACTAGTATGCATTAAATAAATCTACTTAGTGTGAATAGGAATCTTAGAGCCTATACTGTTGCACAGTACAAAATTATAAATTGTCCTAAAACCTACCCAGAACATTATGATTCGAAAACTCTCAGGCTTTCTGATTCTTGCAGTCTGAGAAGCAAGTACAAGGGCTTGTCCTTCTGCACCTGCCAAGGAGATGGGGTAATTCAGTTGCCATTTGATTAAAAATGGGATCAGTTTAAGGAATGCCTCCTTTATGTTCCCTGCATTACTCATTGTACTTTCTTCCAAAGGGAGAATGAAAGCCAAGGCCAGGTCTAAGAGGAGAGAGCTATCAGCTCAAACCTTCCAAGCCTGAAGGAAAGGACATCTCAACTTTCCTGACACAGCACTGTCCCTGCTGAGAGTTCAATGAGAGAAGTATAGTTTAGGTTTCTCTCAGGGCTTAGATGACAGATTAAAAACAGATTAAGAAACAGATTAAAAACAGTATACTCCTATAGTGTTGTAGTGCCGGTGTTCTTTTTTTTTTTGCGCAGTGTGTAATTTTAGATGTCTCTGAAATGTTCATATCAGCAAAGTGGAGTCTTATACAGCATTAGATTTCTGTGCCTATTCTTGTCTTAAACTCCTTTTAACTGTTGAATGTCTGCTAAAGTATTTAACATTGTGGTCATTTAGAAAGCATTGAAAAATGTTATTACATTGGTTTTTTCTCTCTATGTTTGCATAAATGAAATTACTATCAATTAACAGACATTTTAATTTAGAAGACAGAAAAAATACATGATGTGGACCTGGAGGTTTGCTGAATTGAATCAAGGGGCCAGGGTTTTCCAGATAAAAAGCTTTTTTTTCAGAAGTTTTCTTATTAAAATTTGAGCTCCTGACATGGTTCTGACTGCAGTGATGCTTTCTTGCAAACACATTTTAAAACATGAGTGAAAAACCTCTAAGGATACACCATAAAAATGAACCCAAAGATGATATTATTACATGAAGCTTTTGTTTCAGCTCTGTGTGTTACAAATACCTTATGGCAAAACAGAGAAGTTATGAAACTGTGTATAAGTGATAATCTCAGCTGCTCAGAAATTGAAACAAGATTTTATAAAAAGACTTGACTGGATTAAAATACCTGTGAATTTATTAATTCTTAAGCTCTATTTATTACATATTTTGTATTTGTTTTCTAAGTTTTAAATATTTAGCATATAAGCATTATTTTCTCTAAAACTCAAGACCAATAAATATTTTTTTTTATTTTGAAATTTAAACTGAGATTCTCTTGAAAGGCAATAATGTTGAAATCCACAGCTTTAGGAAAAGCCTCAAATATTATAACAATAAAATTATCAGCATAGGGAAAAGTATTCTTGCATAATAAATTTGCTACTCATAAAGTTCACTATATGGAAGTAAATAATGTACCTTTAATTACAAAAGCAGTTAAACGTTTTATAAACACTCACTTTCTTGGTTCAAGTGCTCCACAGCAACTTTATCCTTTAGAGCACCTCACACATTTCTTTACCATTATCTGAGAGATCATTTGAGGCTTGTTTAACTTTCAATATATATTTTTAAACTTTTTTTTTCTTTTTCCTCTTAAAAACTTGAACAGTTTCTATTATTCAACAGCTTAGTGGTAGGAAAGAATAGAAAATGCCTATGCATGCAGGAATTTTTAATCCTTTCCTGAAGACGAATATACAAATACATTCTGGAAGCAAGTAATGGACTAAGACATTTTACCTTCTTGGTATATATTATGAACCAAGAGTCTCTGTACTTGACACTGGGCACTAATTCACTTGAGGAATGTCTAATCAGCCTTAAAACACTGAAAACAGCTGTCCTATCAACACACAGATGCAGGCAAGCTAGATATGAAGAACTGGGAATTAGACGTAAATCCATGCAATACTCTGAAGGAAGCGAGGAAAAATTCAACCATTACCCTTGAGGCACCACTTGTCTTTTATATGCAACTTGTCAGCAAGGCTTAATAGCTCAAGATCATGCTAACTTGGCAACATGTCTTCTGGTTTGGAAATTATCCTGTCCTTCAGGCTTAGAATACATTCAGAGCACACTCATTTCCACCTGGAAGTAACTGTGCAGCTGTACCTTGCAGCTGAGATATGGGATACTAGGGCAGAAGGGAGATACTGCATTCCCTGGTTTGTCAGCAGCAGCTGTTTGGCTCACAGCAGTTGCCAGAAATCTAAAAGTTACTGTCAGTTTTCTCTCTGATTCTGTGTATCCTGTGGGGTTTTGACTGCTCAGGAAAATAAGACTCCCTTTAGCCATGCTGTTCTTTGGTTTTTACTACATCCACAGATCCACAGAAAGGATCTTTTATTCCTGGGGCTGTTGTGGCCATCACATAGCCTGTAAGTATGTCTCCAAAACTGATGTTAATCCCCGAAGACTTTTAGCAGTGTCACAGAACCAGCCTGGTGTATCAGGCTTGACTGAACCAGGGCTTTTCAGTTTACAGCAAAAAGATGTGGTAAAAAAATAATGGGTTATCAAGTGAATTCTAAACAACAACTAAAACAAATTCACAGTTTAAATAAATCAAAACAAAGCAAAACAAAAAAATAAACAGGACAAGAGTGAGCCAATCAGAAACTAATAATTAATTAAAAGAAAAAACTTACTGCAAACTCTATTCTATAAAAAAAAAAAAAAAAAAAAAAAAAACCACAAAAAAAAAAAAACCCAACAACTCTGAAATCTTGGCAAAAAGCTCTAATAATGTGGATTTGAAGTAGTTGGATGGTACATATTGGAAATGTTTTTGAAGGATAGGCAGTTAATGTGTCAGCGTACTGAGCACATTAGTCAGACTAAATGACCCCAGTCAACTTCACCTGAGGCCTCCACCCACAACCATGGGCCAGCAGCTCTATTTAAGCTCTGCCCTGGGCCTTTCCTCTCTCTAAGCTGTGGTGCTCTGTCTTGCTCAGCTGTGCCTGGCTACAGGAGCCTTGGTACTGTAGTTTAACTTGTGGCTGGCTTGACCTTGGTTCTGCCTGGGTAGGTCCAATGCTCATGGATCCTCATTGTGAGCCATGGACTGACCTCAGACCTGCCTTATCATTGCCCTATGACCCAGGCTTTGAGTTGAGTCACCATCTCAGGTTTTGTACTGGTTGGGTGCTGTGAGATGAGGCTTTGACTTCTACCCCACCTGGCCATGATATCCCCCTTGGCTTTCCAGCCCTTAGGGAGAAACTGGTCCTGCTGTTCCATGAGAGGACAGATGTCTATGTACTAAATAGTTTCTCACAATCTTCATCTAAATGTCTTTTAGTGATCTTTTTAGTTTTCATACCATAATTAACTGCTGTAAGTCAAGTAGATAAGAGGTCTGTTTAGCAAAATGGAAGGCTGAGTGCCTGAGATTTTGGTCTCTAAAAGTAGGAGTGAAAGTTTTGTTTGTAGAACGATGCCAGGACTGAATCCAGTCTTCTTCTGTTTCCCTGCAGGAAGCATTTCTGGTATGTAATGTAAGTATTTCATGTGTACTCTTTACTTCAGCCAAGTTGAGATGATGAAGAGAAAAGCATGCAGAGTTTGAACTGCTTCTTAGTTATTTGTCAACAGACATTCTTGAAAGTAAAATGAAAGCTAAAATGCCTAAATCTCTATGAGTCATATCAGTGATGCCAAAGGAATGTGTTAAAAATGTCTCTAAGTATTGTGAAACAGGAAAAACAGCTATTTGTTTGGGGGAGGCTTCATGGACTACTTCTGTATACACCAGGAAAAGCTAGATGACGGTTGAATTCCTGGTTTGAGTCATATCATAGCACAAGAAAACCTTGGCAATTCTCACAGGGATTAAAGGGTTTTAATAGCTTTGTTTTTTGGTTGTGCTGGTTTGGGTTTGGTTTGGTGTTTTGTTTTTTTGTGGGTTTTTTTTTTTGGGGGGGGGTTTGGTTGTTTGTTTTTTTTTTTTTTTTGTGGGGGGGAGGAGAAGTTGGGGGGTTTTTTTGGTTTGTTTTTGTGGGATTTTGTTGTTGTTGTTGTTTTTAGGATTTCCAGGAGGAGTTAGAGGTCTTAGAATAGGTGAATGATACCACGGGGTTCTCATGCACATCTTGGTGTGGAGGAGAGCAGGAATCCCACACTGGTAGCTGTCTGCTCTACCTCAAAGAACCATATTTCAGTTTTGCAACTACATTCAGGTGTGCTCTCTAATTCATGACCGTGAAGAAATCCCTTTTGCTTCTTTTTACCTTTGTTCTTTGCTCATTTTTTATAATCAAAAAGTCTGTTTCAGTTTGGGACAGCAAAGTTTTCTGCCAATTTTGATACTGATGGCTATGAAATTAGAGAAGAGTGTAAAGCACTCTTTCTTCAAGTTGATGTCTAACTTCTACTGAGTGTAGGAATTTATCCTTTCATAAAAATTTCCTAAGAAATAATTTGGGAGAATCCAAAAGATATAAAGGAGTTGGGAATTCATTTTCCTGTTATAATTTTTCATGCTTTGCCAAGGATCCTTTGCATCCTGGCTGTCTGAACCAAGGATAACAGTGAGGGAAAAAAACCATGAGTTTGGGGCTCTGCAGTGACTGAGAAACTAAAGAATTCTAATGAATGCTAAAAACTCCCAGTACTGAAAAATATTGTCCATGTTTTTCTGTTGCATCCGAGATTTCTAAGACCTAGACCGTTGCCCTAGTGGTCTGGATCATGATTTCTGAAATCTAAGGGCTGAAAAAAATTATGAGTAATTTTTTTGTGTTGTGGGTTCTGTTCTTTAAAATATGGGTTTGAATTAAAAAAAAACAAAACACATAATCAACAGAAAATATAGAAGTTGTTCTTCCTGAGCTGTATGAAAGGTTCTGTTATTTTAAAATGTGAAGATGGCCTTTGGCAGGGCAGACTGTAGATAAACTCTGAAAGTTTAATCAAAGTTTTGCTGAATATTTATACTTAGAGTTTTGAAGTATCTGTAATATAAATCTATTTTTAAAAGCTACTGATATTATCATATGTTAGCTTTTTAAGCATTGTTGTAATAGAAGCAGCAGGGTCAGAGGAGAATTCTTGATATTTTGCTAGCTATTCCATTAATAGTTTCTTGTGTGAAGACTACCAATTGTTATCTTAAATTTAAGGTTCACAAACAAAATCATATTTCATTAAGTCAGTATAATTAGAAATAACGAGACTACTATTTTAATTTCCATTTCTTACTGAAGAATGAACTGTCCAAAATAGCAGTGCCCTCTCTGAGGGTGAGGGAATGTTAGATGACTAACTTTCAAAGTCAGATGAATTAATTTAATGTTCAGAAATGGTTGTATATCTTGATAATCACTTTATTTTGGAGCTTGTACAGGAAGCAGTGTGAATCAGGTCTTTGACCTGCAGAAATCACCAGGTAATAGTGCAGTCTGTTTACTCTTCTTCCTATGTGTGTCTTACTAATTAGCCAATTCATCCATGATGTTAGTGAGCTGGACTCTATATAACATTCTATATACATTCTATATAGTACATGGAACATCTTAGGCAGGTAAAACAATTTAGCTCCTCCTATCTCTGATGTTAACATGCTTTAAAATAAGCTGAGTTTACTGCACTGGACTCAGCTTTGGATTTTTCATTACTGTTTTTTTTTTTTCATATGCTGGTGGCATTTGCATATCATTTTTACCCCTACAGAAAATACCTCATGAAAGCTCTAACACAATATGAATCTTTGAAGCTCTATTATAAGCCTAGAAAGCTTATAGGGGTGATGTATATCCAGCAAATGCTGCCAGATACTTGATTGAAGGGATGCAAGCCACATCTCCTCTAGTACTTGTTATTATGTCCCAGGAAAGAATAAACAAACTTGAAGGTGAAAAAAAAAGTATTAAATCGGGGATTTTTTTTTTAATCCTTCATGTTTCCAGGTCTCCTTTTCTCATGAGCCAGTATTAAATCAGTAACTGTAGTGTTGGTAGGCATTTCTATGATTGCATGATAAGACACAGCCTTTAATTTATAATATAATAATGTAATATCATCTATAATTGACATAATATTCCATCTATAATGGATATCTATCATAACTATTATTTCAATGTCTTGTTTTATTGCAGTCCAACACAAGATACAGTAATATATAATGATGTAATTTTTGAAATATTGTGTCAGGAATCTACACCATGAGTACTTTAGTTACCCACTTAGATGTGCACTCGAATCTCAGCTGTCTCAATGAGTGACTGCTCAGTGGATGACTAAGAACATCTAAAAGGAGAATATCATTGCTACCCATCAGACTGCTATTTAATTTTAATGTCCTTTTGCAGACATTCATAAACATTTTACTTAAGATGGACACCTATTTTGTCTCATCTTTTTTTAAGTACCTACCAATACAATGTTATCTGGAAATACTTTTTTTCTCCCACTACCAGGAAAATGAAGTCTAAAAATATGGTCTAGCTTAACATACACGGTAAAAGGCAAAATATCGGTTGCCAATAGCAGCCTGAAAAATGGCTGTTGACAGCAGTATGATGATTGGATTCCTAGAAATGCTACTCTGTAAAATTTTCATTGCAGGAATCTTATCACTTATGTGCAGTTTTGCTATGCTTGAAGCAGAAACATGTTTCTGTTAGCTTTCCTGGAACCTAAATTTCATGGAATAATGGTAGCAGTGATACTACTTTTTATGACCAAAAGAAATCACTTTACATATGTAAAGTTAATTTGATATACCTATTAATGTTTTTGTACTAATCAAGAATAGCCTCATCAGCAAATATCAACCAAACCAAAAAGGCAGCCAACCCATAAACTATTAAAAGTTCCAAATCCTTGTGGGCTGAGATAAAGACAGCGGAGCAGGTAAAAGGTTGGGGATGAAAAAGCAACCACAGCCTTTGCCAACTGAGATGGTGACTGGGAAGTAATCTTCTTGGAAAACAAAAGTCCTCCAACTTTGTCCTTTAACTAGGTTTTGATACTGATCATGCTACATGATATAGAATACTCCTTTAACTGATTTTAGTCATCTGTCCTGAAAGTGCCTCTCAATTTCTGGCCCACCTGCAGCCTAATTCAGGGAGACCACAGTAAGGGGAAAAAATATCTTATTGCTGTGCAAGCATGGTTCAGTAACAAACAAAATACTGTTGTGTTATCAACACTGGTTTAGCTATAAATCCAAAATACAGCACCAGATGGGCTGTTATGAAGAAAGCAGCTTTCCACACTGACACAGTTCAACTTGTAATGGTGGAAATCACTTTAACTGGGCTGTAATTGTGATTGGCAGTTGAGTTGAGGGGAAAAATTTTTTTTTTTTGTTACACTGCATTTTCACAAGGTGCTACAGAGTTCTGCTAGAGATATTTGAATATATTAATTTTCATCTGCTTTTGTTTCTGCACTCTTTCTGACTTCTCAGGAAGATTTTACATTGTGAGCTCTTTTAGTGAATGTAGGATAAATGTAACATAATAATGAACAATCCCCAATCTTTCAAAAAAAGTACACTTTGAATTAAGAAGAATTAAGAAGGAATTCAGGAAGGAAAAAAAAAAAGTGGATCCCATGAAGCATTGTTTTTCATACACTCAAATAAAACAAAGTAGTTGGAGAATCAATATGATTGTAATACCTTGACAGTATTCTCAGCGCTAAAAATATGTATTATCTACAGCCCCTTTTGGCTGTAAGTGAAATTAGTATCAGGAAGCTGATAGCTAGAAATAAAGAAATAAAAGTTTTGGATCTCATGCTTCATTGCCAGGTCGTCATTGAGAAACTGATGAAAAATGCTTGCCAAGAGTTAAATACAAGAAAGAGTTCATGCTCTAATTGACATAAAACCATTATAAAAACCAATTATTCTAAGGGGTCGGAAACTTGCCTCACTTAAAAGATGTTTTTACTATCATAGCCTTTATGAATTCTCAAGATACTTTTTTCAAAAAAATGCATCAGTGTCTCACCTTTCAAAGAATAAAAATATAATTTTGAAATTCTCTTTTCAAAATGGAAAATCACAGGGGAAGTTTTAAGATACTTTTAAGAACCAGAATAAATTCAATCCTTCTGCTTTGTCACAAGGACATAAAAGACTTTAAGGAGTCTGTGGTGATTTTAATCATTGTTATGGCTAATGTAAATCATGTAACAGAGCTAAATTTAAGTCTTGTTGGATAACTTTAGGGGTATCAGGTAGGATTATTAGACATTAAATGGTACATAATTGTGGTTTATATATAGATACATTGAGTTTTATGAATGGAGAAAAGTCACCAAGTGAGTTAATTTGCCCATAGATAAACAAACACATCCATTTCTCATTCAAATTACTAATCTCTAATATTAGGCCACACACATTTTAAATTCTCATTACTCTTAATACACTGCTTTAAGAAGATAAATAAAGTTTAAAACCACTACAAATCACTATTATCTGAGCATTTTGCTAGGCTGGCATGTTAATCACATAATGGGTAAGACTGGAAAAGACCGCAGTGGGTCGTCAGGTCCAACTTTCCTGCTCAAGCAGGGTCATCTCAGAACACCTTGCACAGGGTTGTGTCCAGATGGTTCTTGATTGTATCTAGTGAGGGAGGGTCTACAAACCTCTGTAGGCACTCTGTTCCACTGCGTAGTTACCTACACAGTTAAAATTTCTTCCTCATGTTCAGGCAGAACCTCCTGTGCATCAGTTTCTACCTGTTGCTTCTTGTTGTATTATTAGGCATCACTGAGAAGAGCCTGGCCCATCCTCTTGACAGCCTTTCTTCAGATACTTGTGAGCATTGTTGAGATCCTATCTCAGTCATCTTGAATTTGAACAGGCCCGGCTCCCTCAGCTTATACTCAAGCAAGAGATGCTCCCATCCCCTACTCCTCTTTGTTGCCTTCTACTGGGTTTGCTCCTGGAGCTCCATATGTTTCTTGCACTGGAAAGCCCAGAACGGGACATGACATGATGGATGCAACCTCGTCAGGGATTAGTAGAGGAGTAGGACCAATCTCTCAACTTACTGGCAATGTTCTTCCTGATGTGCCCCAGGTCCCTGTTGGCCTTCTTGGGCGCAAGGATACTTCTGGATCCTGAACAGTTTGTGTGCACCAGAACCCTCAGCTCCTTCTCTGCAGAGCTGCTTTCTGGCAGGCCAGCCCCCAGCCTCTACTGGGGCATGGGGTTATTCATTCCCCAGGTGCAGGAGCCTGCATTTGCCTTTCTTGAATTTCAGACAGCTCTTCTCTGTCCATCTCTCCAAACCGCCAAGAACTTTCTGAAGGGCTGCACAGTGCTCTGGAGTATCAGCCATGCCTTCCAGGTTTGTATTCTCAGCAAACTTGCTTCAGAGGCATCTGCTCCTTCATCCAAGCCACTGATGAATCAGTCAAAAAAGTTTGGTCATATTATTATATGTGTACTCCTAGGTACTGAGAAATTCTTAGGCAGTGGACTCCATTTGAATGATACTGCAGGGATTTTTTTTGGAAAAAAATATTATAATTGGCATGGCTGTTATCAGAGAGCTGTATGAGAAAAACCTTAACGAATTTGATTTCTTTGTAGGCATTTGTCTGCAAGGCCTATAGGACACCCTTTCATTTCATCTATAATATTGGGGTTATTTTCTGGTGGCTTACATGCATTTATGTGATTTGCGTGCCCCTAGTCTGTGCAGTATCGTGTGTACAGTGCTAGCAAACACATGGTATAACACAAGGCTATACTAAGCTAATCATCATAACAAATTCACCAGTCTCTAACCACCTTTCAACCAAAGAAATTACAGGATATCTTGCCATATTATTACTTATGTTGTAATTCCTCCCTTATTTTCTTTTGTATGTCAATTTTCCTTTATATTTTCCAACATTTCAACCCTCTGCACTGAAGACAAGAGTCTTTATCAAATGTGTTCTCTTAATATTGAAATACTTTTCAATGTCCTTGGCAAATTCAACTAGCTAGCAGAGGCATTATCGTAACATCCCTGCTGCTAGTGATGGTTATGATATTAATTTAGACTAGTGAGAATATGCATGGTAAATCCTGCTTAAGCCTGGTTTTCATTCCAATGTCTCTAAGTCACATCTTCTGTTGTTATATGTACTTCAAAAAATAAAGTTCTTCTCTGTGTATATGTTATTTAAGAGGTATAACTAAAGATAGTGTCAACCTAAAAATACAAAAAAAACCATATTAATTTCTTCTACAATTAAGTAGTCAGCACCTCCTTTTTATAATATAAACCTAAATCTTCTTTGAGGATTAGAAAAGCTTACAGAATGAAACTTCATTTGTCAGTAAGTCATTTACTTTCATTCTCTGTATTAAAATACATGAGGCAAAAAACTATAGATTTTTTACTGAATTCAAAATGTGTTCTAGAAGCAAATAATTCTGTCTGGTTTGCTAGCATGAAGAATACAAGGACTTTATTTCTTTTTACTTTTTTTTTTTTATTATTGCAAGTTGTTAAGTTGTTCCTTTGTATATGTGGAAAAAACACCTAACTTTTCACAGAAAAGAGAATGAAAAATACTGAATAAAAAAATTGGAGGCCAGAAAAATGTATTAAATCGGGGATTTTTCTCAAAAAAGCATTTCATGTTTCCAGCTATCCTTCCCCCATGAGCCATTATTAAATCAGTAGCTATAATATTTTCAGGCATTTCTATGATTGCATGATAGGACACAGCCTTTAATTTATAATATAATAATGCAATATCTTCTATAATTGACATAATATTCCATCTATAATCGATATCTATCATAACTATTATTTCAATGTCTTGTTTTATTGCAGACCAACACAAGATACAGTAATATATAATGATGTAATTTTTGAAATATTGTGTCAGGAATCTACACCATGAGTACTTTAGTTATCCACTTAGATGTGCACTCGAATCTCAGCTGTTTCAGTGAGTGACTGCTCAGTGGGTGACTAAGAACATCTAAAAGGAGAATATCATTGCTACCCATCAGACTGCTGTTTAATGTCCTTTTGCAGACATTCATAAACATTTTACTTAAGATGGACAGATTTTTCTCTCATCTTTTTTTTTAATCTTAAGTATCTACCAATGCAATGTTACCTGGAAATACTTTTTTTCTCCCACTACCAGGAAAATGCAGTCTAAAAATATGGTCTAGCTTAAAATATAAGGTATGAGGCAAAATATCAGTTTTGCTGGGCACTGCTTATGCTTCCTTGTGAAGCAATTTACAACAGTTTTTGTATGACTGTATGACCGCTATGACTGGTCTCATTAAAAAAAAAAACAACAACAAAAAAATAAACCCAAACAAACAAAAACTCAACTAAAATAATCCATAATCTTTATAATTCTTCTGTGCTTTATTCTTTGCAGCTTTCTTTTCTGACAATAGTGTTTTATAGGACATTTCTTTTTACTTCATTTTCTTTTTCCCAAGTTAACATATGTATGGCAAACAAAAAAACAAAATCATCAGGATAAGAAGGCATATATGTAGAATGTGGTATTTGTAGATCTAGTTCACTTAACTCCCCCCCATTTGTTAGTGGCTGTAATAAGGGACTGTCAGGTGGTGGGTTTAGTTTTAACTAGAATTATTCTCCAGCCTGTTAAAACACTTATAAAACATGGATAATGCATTGCATAGGAAACTGCCTGCTCAACTATGTTTGTCTCTGGGTAGGTAAAAAGGGGTTAGGGCCACAGGCAACTTTATTATTGCATTGTTTCCGGGCTTGCAGCTGGCTTCATATTATTGCCCTTCTCACATTCATTTTGGTTAATCTAGAGGTATATCCTCATTCCTATTATAAACTTTTCTGGCACAGTGGTTTTGGAGAGGATTCTTGCTTGCAATGGATATTTATTTTCTCTTTACAATGCAAGAAAAAGGAAATTCTTTCTTTAAAGGAGAAACAAGTCACTGCAACATTGTGAAAAGACTTTGAAGCCAGTGGCAAAGAACTATGACCATCTGACAGTGGCTGCAGATACTTGACACCTTTTGCTCAATCATAACTGTTTTTTTCACTGTGTGATGATTTTGCTCCATGTAGCTGTTCAGCTAGGTTCTGGTGAAGTATGCCTCAGCCAGCTTTGAGAACAGTAGGCTAAATCTCACTACAGATGGAGTCTGGTGGAGAGCTATTAATCAAATAGCCAATTAGCCATCTCTCATGATAGCAGGTTCCAACGCCATGTGATACAGCACATACCAGCTGTATTATACAGGACTGATCATCTTTTGGGAAAAGTTGCACACAGCCACTGAAGTCTTAACACCCAACCTTCCTCTACACGTGACATCTTACCATCCATCTTCCTGCTGCGATCAATTTAGTAAAATCATTGCTCTTGGAAAGTATCATCCATTTTAAATTAAAACCTAATATGCAGAGTATCTTGTTAAACAGGAAATAAAGAAGAAAATTCTTTAGGGTTCTTTTTAACAAACTGGAAAGAAAATTTCTGCTAAATTCTATAAATATAAATTCTACAATTGTTCCTTAGAAATACTTATTTTTTTTGTTATTAAATTACTTGCTTAGTCAAAGGCATCCACATAAAGAAAATAAAAGCATCATATGGGCATCAGTACAGTGGATATAAAAAGAAAAAAAAATACAACTTGGAGACATGAAGATTAAAAGAGAGAGATGTGGGGAGAACAAAATAAGGATTTATTACTATGAGTAAAATAAGAAAAAAATTAACCAACAGCCAAAGAAAGAACCACATTTGCCTGTTTCATCTTTGGAGAAACAGTGGTAACAGGAACAAAGAGACCTGCTGTAATTATTCTACTCGAGGGAAGTAGCTGTAAGTTCTGCCAAAGGCAGTACAAGAGATGCTCAGAAACAGTCACCCTTCTCTGTGAACTCTTTGCCCAAAATTTTTATTTAGCTTTCTTCTTTTGTTTTCACTGCCTGCATCCCTCAGCAAGACTATATCTTGTTTCAGAAGGAAAGATGGGGAATGAAGATGTTTTACAGAGGATATTTAAAAAGGAACAAATTGTATCCTACTATATAATGCCCTTCTCATGTTTTTACCCTGTTCCACAATAGGTTGCCTCTTGCAGTTTCTAATGAGCTCTTTCTGGAGGATACATACTTTCAGGGTACAGACTGCTCCAGGTCCCATACAGGATCACAGTTCCTGCCAGAAAACCTGTTCATACTGGGTTCCTCTCCATGGGCTCTTGCAAGGGATTTCCATGGTCTGCAGCTTCCCCCAGAGCACAGCCTTTTGCTTCAGGGGTGTCCTTCACAGGCTGTGTGTGCACCTCTGCTACACCACAGATCTCCATGTGCTGCAGGGGAACCTGCTCTGGTGTCAGGAACACCTTCTCCCCCTCCTCCTTTACTTTTCACTGACCTGTGTGTCTACAGAGCTATTTCTCACTTACTTTTCTCTCTTTTAACTCACAGCTGCTCTACAGTGCTCTTACTTTTTCTTAAATATGTTTACAGAAAGGCACCAGCACTGTCACTGTTGGGCTCAGCTTTGTCCAGCCAGATTTGGAGCTGTATGAAAATGTTTGTGTCTGACATGGGGGCATCTTGTGGTGTCTTCTTACAGAAGCCACTCCTGCAGCTCACCTGCTATCAAAACCTTGCTGTGTAAACCCAATCCTTAAGCAAATAAAGTTATAGAGACCTAGTATCAATTTAAGTGTATATTTCACAATCTCTTCCAAAAAAAGAGAGCCATATGGAAGTCAAGGATTTTATCACAATACAGGCCTGATTTGACTATGAGAATCCTGTGTGAAAAAACAATGGCCTGACCCAAAGCCAAATGAACCCATTAACTGTGTTTCTGATTAATGTAAAATACATTCATATAAATCAGTCCATTATTTTTTTCACTGCCTCAGGTAATTTTTTTTTTTTTTTAATTTCAAAGAATTGCCCAAAATTCCTAAAAAAACTTAAATAAATCATGTTACTACGCATTCCTAAAAGGGTAACCATAGAAAAAAAAATGGTATAGAGAAAATTACACAAGTAAATTATTTGCTATCCTTTTCCCACAGGGAACAATGGCTCATCTTGAAAAAAACAGCCACCTGGTATCAAAAGGATAACAGGAGTCCCTAAACCATCCAAAAAGTAAAGTATGAACTGCAATTTTCTCTTTTTGCAATTAAAACTAATTGTTCATTTGGCCCTAAAGTCTTGATTTTTTAAGCTTGTAATCTACTTACTTTCTATTCTCTCTCTGTTGAAAAGAAAGAATAAAAGTAATTATTGTCAGAAATAGAAAACTCATATTAATCACAATTACAAGGAGTAATGTCTGATTACAACTTTTAATCAATCATGCTATTCCATGTTTAACTCAGTAATGTTGGGACCACTAGAGTGGACAGCCATCTGTGCCTATGTAAAATTAGAAATATGATGAATTATAGCTACTGGTAGTTTAAGACTATACTATGCATACAAATCATTAGAGCTGTGGCAATTGTAATATACTGCCAAATACATTTTATCAGCTGTATTTGCTGTTCTCCTCCTGGGACAAAAAAACCCAGAAAACCAAAAAAACTCCAAACAACCAAAAAAAAACCTAAGAGAAAGATCCATGCTTCACTTATCAGATTTTAATAATGATTTACAGTGAACGAAAAGACAAAGTTCCCCTGACTTTGTTTAAATATAATGACTCCCTTTAGCCATAGTCAATGCTACAGTCTGAAGATTACAGTCTGCTCTTATCTCAGATGGTCACTACCTAAAATCTGTTAAGCTTCCAGACTCTCAAATAATGTATCTCAAGTGTTACATTCGGTGAGGTTGCTGCATCACCAGTATAGCTGAGAGAAGAATCAGATCTCTTTGGAATAGCTGAATTCACTGATTTGTCAAAATTATAAACTTAGGTCAGCAAAATGATAAAATGGCATATGAAACAGAATATAAAATACAGTAATATTTTCATGACCACTTTAAGTGTCTGCTGTTATTTCAGAGAATAAAAGAATAATTCAAGTTGAAAGGGACCCTAAGAGATCCCCTGTTCAAACTCCTACTAAAAACAAGATCACCACAAAGTATGTGATCAAACGTGGTTGATCAGGGACTCTTTTACTCCCAAGCACAGACAAAGAATCCACAACAACTCTGGACAGCCTATATCATGGACTGAGTGTCCTTGTGGGGAGAAGGTTTGTCCTTATAGGCAGCAAGAAACTCCCTTGGTTCAATTATTTTCCCTTGTCTCTGTTGTCCCATCTTGTACTACTGTGCAGGGCCTGGCTCTGTCTTCTCCATAGCCTACCCGTGCAGGGGAGCTGCTGTTTGCTGTACCTAAAGCTGTCCTTGCTCCAGGATGAACAAGGTCAACTCTCTCATGATCTTCTTATAGGGAAACTACACCAAGCCTCGACTGCAGTGGATCTATGTGCACTTGGTCCAGTTTGTAATGTCTTTCATGTACTGGTAGATCAAAACCAGATACAGTACTCTAGATGTAGAGAACAAATAGATGCTGAATGAATGGAGGTAGTTAGGTTCCTCAGTTTATCAGCTGTGCCTCTGATAATACAGCTCAGGATGTATGTATATATATACGTGTCCAGTGGTTACTGTTTTCAAATCCCTACAGGCATGCAAAAACACACTAAAAGCACATCTGTTTTTATTTGTCATTCTAAGTCTCAAAATAAAGATGCTGCCTATTCTCCTTCCAAAATACTATGAATTTTCCTATAGATTTTCTTAATGACATTAATAGCTTTGTTGCCCTAATTAAAATGATCAATATAAATATGTACATTTAAAACAGACATGGAGAGCAAAGTTGTGGGGAGGAAATTTTCTCCAACAGTATTGTTTCAAATAATTGGTTAAATCTAATCCCATGAAAAAGTTAGACAATAATAACCTTGAACCATTTAGAATTTAACAGCCTTTCTCCTTGGTGCATATGGATAATTATTCAGGATGATGTTTTACCAGAAAAATTAAACATTTCTGATATTATTAAAAGGAACTAGAGCCAGTATTTTAGAACAGGATCCCTAAATGTCTTAGCTCCTGACAAAGCTGACAGCTCTCTTTGAGAATTTTAAGATAATAGAGATAGGAACAGGGCTAAATATATTACTTTGTACCTTATTTGTGCAAAATTTATTATTCGAATAAGAAACTGGACTCTAATCTTAATTCTGTAAACAAAATAATTCTGCAAACAGAAGTTTTTCACCAAAACATATGACTACATTTAGCTCCAAATTTCATTGTGTCAGTTCATTTGTTCATTTAAATAAAGAGCTTTAGATAACTGGATAGTTCAACGTCAAGAAAAAGAGAGACAGATGTAAAGACATTTGCTTTAAAATAATTTTTGGTGATCCTTAGTAAGTAAAAAATTTAAGGACAAAAACCTAATACATAATATCTTAATTCTTGGAATGAGTGGCATCATATTGGCTTCATTCTTTTCTGAAGCTTCCTATAGCAACTTCATTGCAAGCATAGCCATAATATATGAATTTTGCAAGAATATATAAAGGAATCAATGAAACAAAAAAGACAAAAACCCAATCTTTATAATCAGTGTTTTCAGCACTTGCCTGCTATTACAGAGAAAGATGTCTTCTTTTCAGTCTGTGTTATGTTTCACCATAATGAGCACAAAAAAATGCAAATATGAATCGATTTTATACAGAGGTCAGTACAAAGGACAAGCAATCTGTGAAAAAGTTAGCAGTCCTAAGTAAGAAAAGTAATTAGAAAGATGACCATAACCTTTCATTAATGAATAGCAATAATAAATTACTTCCTTGGTGGTTTTGTGACCCTGTCAAGCTAGCAAGGTGGTCTTTCTCAAGTGGGTCTGTGTTTCAACCCCTTTTGAAATCACAGTCTCACAGCTGTGGACAATAATACCATTTATTAATTGATCTCTCATTGCTTTCATCTTCAGTGGGCAAGAAGCACTTAGTTTCATTTCCCACTGTTGTGAAAGGCACTTGGGGAAAAAAAAACAGGGATATTTATCAACCAGAGGTCTTGAAGGTTGTTTTTCTTACTTCTTGGTATTGTTGCTTGAGTCATTCACTTGTCAGTGTCACAGCAGGCTCAAGAGCAAGAGAAAATTACAGTTTTAGCAGTCAGGTCTACTGCATGAAACCCACGAAAAATGTCCTCCCAAAACTAGCACTGGTGTTTTGAGTTTCATTAAAGGTATCACCCAGTAAAAGATATATTTAAGCAAATCTACTTGTGTACATTAATTTGAGGTTTTTCCGGCTAGCACAAATATCTATTGTGAAAGACAGCCATTGGTTAATAAGCACTGTAATTGGCATTGAGTACTTTGAGGCTATTTACTCTTGGGGAATCTCAGACAAATACAGTGATTGGAACCTCTCTGCCTGGTCTGGATCAGAGAGGCTCTTACTCCTGTGAGATAGGATGCTGCAGTCATTTTAGCATTGCATTGAGGCATAGGGGGAAAAGAATAAAACAACCTACATCCAGTTTATTTTCAAGCAGTACATCCCCTCATGCAGTACCTGAGAACAGCCCGTGCAGTAATACATCTGATTAATTCAGGGGTCCTGATTTCAAAGCACTTCTGTCTACAGGCTACTACTTAGGAACTTTTATAGATTTCGTGACTATGTTTCCTAGGCCATATTAAAGTGTACCTCCCTCACAGGTTTTGAGACAGACCTTTTTCCTGGTATTAGCATCTCTAGTTCTACCTTTAACAGAATTATAGGCGGTAGCAAGTTAGAGATAAGATAATCATCCTATGTGTATTCAAGATAATATAATAATTAAAAAATAATCAGAGAATTATAGAATTAAATTGGGGAAATTTGGTGCTCCAACCCAAACCTTTTCTGGAGATCTGAAATTGCATTTTTAGACAGAAGGAGTACTGAGTAATCATAATCACTCTGAGCTAGGATATATGCAGGAAGAATATCTAATTGCAAAAAGTTAGGAGCAGAAAATGGAAAGTACAACTTCTAAGTGATTACATCTCTGTTTATATCTGAAATTAATCTATTTTGTGGCTTATATCTTCACACAACTACCAAAACAACAATAATGATTGAACAATTACCTCTGATAGATCAATTCAACATTTACTAATGTATACTGGAATAAATCTTTCATTCTTGCATTTCTGAAACTACCATCAATGTATAGATTTTCAAAAACTGATAGGGAAAAAACTTTTTCTTTAAGTAAAACTTGATCTTGGTCACTACCTACTACAAATGAGAAGATGAATCCAAATTTCTGAAATTATTCTGATATTTGTAGATGAAAATTTACAGTATCTATTTTTAAGAGTTAGATTCACAATTGGTGAACTCACACACAAGTTTCCTCCCATTTGGAGACAAAAGTTCATATGAACAATTTCTGAGATTTTATTTAATGTAGATATGAAGTAATGTGTCGTTCCTTTAGAGAAATTAATCCCAGAAATTCTCCATTCAGGGCACTTAAATTTTAAGGGTGCGGTAGAAAAATCTATATAAAATTCTAAGTTGCTATAAAGCAGAAATTGTAGATTTTACCAGTAAGACCTTCCCACCCCCCAAATTTTAATTAAAAAAAATATATATATACTAGCAGAATAACTGGAAGATTTTTGGGGAATTTTCTCTCCAAGTCACATCCTCAGTCATATATCTGGCTTTAAAAATGCTAAGAGACACGCTAAATATCTTCATATTTTATTGCAGTCTATGGGAATGACCTGCAAGAATGCATTTCCAAAATACAATTATTAAATTCTGTAAACATCAGGGGATTTAGAATCTTTTTTTAAGCTGCCAGTCTTGTTGTATGGGCGAAGTCCAAAAGCCCATCAAGAATGTAAGTGTTTATGTTCGATGAGCTGCCAAAATGTAATTAAATTTTTTGGGATACTTACATGTTAGCACATTTGAAAGAAAAAAGCATGATAAAGGAAAAGGGAATGCAATTTATCATACTAAAATAAGTACACTGAAGAAATGTGGGCTTTATATTAGAGACACTGCCAACAACCAGTCATGCATGTCTATTCTTCTGCCAGTGTTAATCATGTGCATTGTACTTTTCTTTCTTTCCCTTTATAATTTTTTTTTCATTCTATTTGAAAAATACAAAGAAAAGGAACACAGGACATGTGGGTGGAAACAGGCTGGGAAGAAGTATAAGAAAAAAAAGGAATCTCTGAAACAGAAAAAAAAAAAAAAGGTGGAAGAAAAGGCCAAGTTAAAATATTTGGGCTAAGAAAAAGTCACTTAGATAAGCATCAGTATTTCAGGTTTCTTAAAAAAATTGTACTTAATCTAGTTTCATAAAACTGAAAAATCTACTTCCTTGCAATCTGCTTTTGTTCTTCCCTGATATTTTGTACAATAGAACACATTCCCACTCACATTTTGGTAAGTATGCCAGGTGCAAAGCTCACAAGTTCTAATTTCATGACTTTTTTTTTTTTTTCTCTGATGTATGCAGATCTTCCTTTTAACAACAAAGGAGAGAGAAACACTATTTATTCAAAGAAGAGATTGAAATGTGACTAACTCACATAAGTTGCCAGGGCAAAGTTACAGTCCCTTAAAGTACCTAAAACATCATTGTTTCCAAGTGTTTAAATGTATAGCAATCAAAAGGAAGGTCACATAATGATAAAGATTGGAAGGGACCAGTGGAGATGACCTAGTCCAATACCCCTAATAAAGCAGCTTCACCTGGAGCAGGTTGTGTGAGATTGCATTCTGGTGGATTTCCAGGGGATACTCCATGACCCCTCTGGGAAGCCTGTTCCAGGATTCTATCACCCTCAAAGGAAAATTATTTCCTCATATTAAAGATGACAGCCTGTATCTTTCTGGATCCCCCAGGAAGATTGGAGTGACACTGACTTTCCTCCAGTCCTAAGGCTCTTATTGCCACATCTTATTTTCCATGAATTTGCAAAGATTATGGATTTGTGCATGTCTTGTTTGTCTGAACAGTCTCTAACTCAATCCTCTTCAAACAAAGGAAAGTCTTCCTTTCTCCAGACTTTTTCTGTTGCCACCAGGCTCTGGTATTCCCGAGGACTGGCCTTAGCAGTAAAAACCGGACCAAAGGAGGCATTCAGTAACTCCTCTTCCTCTGTGCTCTGTCACCAGGGCATTCGCCTTCAGCTATGGATCCACATTCTCCCTAACCTTTTTTTGATGCTGTTGTACTTGAAGAAGTCCTTCTTGTTATTCTTGACATCCTTTGCCAGATTTAATTCCAAGTGGACCTTAGCCTTTCTATTGCATCCTTGCATACTCTGACAATGTTCTTACAGATATGCTCTAGTCCTTTTTCTATAAACCTTCTTCCATCTGAATTTTTCCAGAAGCTTTTCATTCACCATGCATGTCTCCTGACCCCTCTGTGTGATTTCTTACTCAGAAGTATGCACCACTGTTGAGCTTGGAGGAAGTGATTTTTAGATATTAACCAACTCTTTTAGATCCTGCTCCTGACTTTCAGATCTCTGACCCTTCAGATTTCTCCAAGGAGGTCTTTGAAGAGAGCTGTCAAGAAGTCCGGGGTCATAACCCTCCTTTTTGTCATGCTTCCCCCTCATGGGATCCTGACCTCCACAGTCTCATGGTCACTTCAAGCCAAGTATGTCCCCAGCCAGACCTTTGTTAATATAGGTCCAGCAATACAATTCTCCTTGTTGGCTTTTCCATCATCTGTATCAAAACATTATCATCAGCGCTCATCAGGAAGTTCCTGACTGTGTGTGCCTGGCTGTGTTGTCCTTCCAGCAGATATCAGTTCCCCATGAGAACCAGTGCCTGTGATTCTGAGGTTTCTTTCAGCAGTCTACAGAAGGCCTCATTGACTTCCTCTTCCCGCTCAGGTGGCCTGTAGTATCCACACAGCTGTGTCACCCCTGTTAGTCTGCTCCTTAATTTTTACCTGTAAGCTCTCGACTCATTCTTCACACTTAGGCAGATCTCGATGTATTCCAGTGGCTTGCTAACACAAAGAGCAACTCCAACACCTTGCCTTGACTCAAGTCTTGATGAGACTGCCATAAACAGCTATGATCACCAGATAAAAATCTGACAGTGGCTGATGCAAATACCACATAGTAGGTGCAAAAATTGTGACATGCAGGTTTCTTTTAAAAAGAAAAGGAACAGCTTTTTGTTTTACTTTTTAACATAATAGATTTATTTATGCGTTTAATGCTTTTATCAGAATCACCATATATGGATCAGCCCAGAGTTTGCAATTTTTGCTCCTAGAATCAGAGTCAAGACCACTGATGTCTTTAAATAAGAGTAATGACCTACCTTTTAATAAAGACTCACAAGAATTAGCCACAAAGACCAAGCTATTAATTTATTAATTATATCTAAGTAATTTTCTTACCCAATTTCAACTATCTTGCATTCCTCTATAAAGGCAAAACTTTGGATTTTTTTTTTTTTTTAGATTTTTTCTTTTCTTTTTCCCCTCCAGATTATTTACATGACTTCCTATCCTGATATAGATATAGCTAGTTACCTAAGAGGTCAAATACAAAATGTTTCCTACATTGTACGATCATTTTGCCCACAAAAGAAAAAGAAATGTAAATGTGTTTTAGTTGTATATAGGTTAGTATTTAGGAATCCAAGGTAACCTTTAAGATCAAACATGAGTCAATCGCTGTATATTTGCTTTCCTGAAGTCATAGAAGACATTTGGGTATGTTCTTTCAGCAATTGTTCCTCTCTGGGTGCAATCTGTCTCTGATCAGCACCAGAGATGGAAAAAAAAAAAAAAAAGGGATGGTGTGATAAAGTCATTCAATTTTATTGGAGTACCCATCAGTATACTGGGACAATGTTAGTCCTGTTCCTGGTGCCATGGATGACAATTTTTGAAGGTCTTTTCTTTAGGCAGTGTTTTTGCAGGGCCTCCAATATGTTCAAGGAAAAGTTTGCTTTGTTAAGGAGGTCCAAGCTAGCAAGGCTGGTTCTTGAGAATGCATGGTTCTTGAGAGCACTGAAAGATGGCAGAATAAGAGAGAAGAGAGTAGAAGCTGATTACAGCTGCAGCAACAGCAATGACATTTTAATTATACCACTGAGCTGTCAAAAGACAAAATATGTGACAGAGAATCTCTGCTAATCTTGGCTAACTGAATGACAGCCACAAAGTTCCATCTTAGAAGATGGGAATTTAGCAGCTATCTAAAAAACAGGAAAAGAAGTAGTGGTAATCTAAGACATACTGCTTTCCAAGAAACGAACTTTTTTGTACCTAAATATGGATAAAATAAAGCTAAATCCAACAACTGCCTAATGGCTTTGGGTTTTTTTATTGAAAAAAGTATGATCAAAGTAAAATCCAACTTCTCATTTATAATCTGTTTGATCTGTTGTGGAGTGCTTTTACGCATGAGACTCTATATGTGACCATTAAAATATTGAGATTAAATAGAGAATTAAAGATGTTGTTTCTGTGGATGCAATTGGAAACTTTCTCCCAGTGAAAATCTCATATGAAAGGGATTTGCATAAAAATCACACAGAAAATATTTAAAAGCCACATAGCAATTATATCAGCTTTAAATTTTGTGACCAGTCTAAATTTATTTTCTTTTTAATACCACATTAAAGTCACATGGGAAATTGAGACCCCAGGTCCTCTCTGAGAATATTCAGTTTTGCAACACCTTTTACCCAGCTGCAGCTGGACCCCACATCACAGGATCCTGACACAGATTTGACAAACAGTTTAGCTGGTCTGCTGACACCTGATGGGATGCACTTCTCTCAGAGGGGAAAAAGAATTCTAGCACAGGAGTTAGTGGGGCTCCTTATCAGATCTTTGAACAAGCTTGGGAGGGGAAAATGGGGGAAAAACCAAGCTCAACAGTGATGAGCAATGGGGTGGTATGCCAAGGCTTGAGGAAAGGAGCACTAATGGCATTCCTCAATCTGCTTTAAGAGGTCTTGGCTACAGTGTACAACACCTGAAATGTTTTTGCACTAATACACCCAGCAGGAGGAGCAAACAAGAGACCTCAAGGCTTTGGCCCAGTCCCAGAGATCTGGTATTACTGGCATAAGTGAAACTGGAGGGATGAGTCCTGTGACTGGAGTGCCCTGTTGGATGGTTACAGGCTCTTCAGGCAGGGCAGAAAAGGCAGGGATTGGCATTGCAGGTTATGGAAGAGGTAGAATGTATGGAGCTCACAGTTCACAATGGTAAAGTTGAGAGCCTCTGAGTAAGAATCAAGGGGCAAACAAATAGTATGGATGTCATCATGGCAATCTACTATAGACCTCCCAGCCAGGACAATGACACTGATAAATTATTCTTTGAGGAGCCAAGAGGCTTCCTAGTCAACTGCTCTTGCCCTTATGGGAGACTTCAATTTGCCAGAAATTAACTTGGAAGCATCACATAGCTGGTACAACCCAGGCCAGAAGAGTCCTAAAAACCTGAAAAGGTAACCCATCCACTTGATCATTGTGGGGGAAGTGCATGTAAACTTTTCATATTTCAGTAAAGCTTTTAATATTGTCTCTCTCAGAATCTTTCTGGACAAAATGTCCAGCCACAACTGAATAAACAGATGGGTGAGCAACTGGCTCACAGGTGGGGCACAAAGGGTTGGAGTGAGTGGGGTGACAGCAGATGGTGACCTGTCACTAGTGGGGTTCTGCAGGGATCCATCCTTGTCCCTGTGCTCTTCAACAGCTTTGTAAATTACAGAAATGGATCCAGGACCAGAAGGGATATTAAGTAAGTTTGCAGGCAATACAAAGCTGGGAGAAGCTGTTGACTCCTTCAAAGGCAGGGAGTCCCTGCACAAAGACCTCAACAAATGAGGGGACTGGACAAGAGTCAACCAAAGTTCAACAAAGGAAAGGGACGGATTCTGCACCTGGGCTGGGGCAACCCTGGATGTACAGACTGGGCAATGAGATGCTGGAAAGCAGCATCATGGAAAGGGATGTGGGGGTGCTGGTCAGTGAAAAGGTGATTATAAGCCAGCAGTGCCCTGGCAGCTGGGAGGGCCAAGCATGTCCTGGGGAACATCAGGCACAGCATCACCAGCTGGCAAGATGTGATTTTACAGGGTGCTAGTTTATCTCATCTAGGCTCCCTTTCTCACAAAAGATCGCACCAGATGATCTTCTGAGTCCCTTCCAACCTGAGCTCTTCTATATTGCTATGATTATAACTTAATGTACACATTCCATATGACAGAATTGCATGGATGCAGAAAGTCAGTGGCAGATCTGTTGCACCCTAGAAGAGATGATCCTACCGCTTTTGGGTTAAATCACTTAATGTTTGTCCCATCACTCATTGGAGGATACTTCTTCCATAGCCTTCATTATTCAATCTATTAATAATTTTATTTAATTTTGTAGCTCCCATATAACTCATATATAACAGATAGTCTTTAAATATTGCTCTGAAACCATGGTGAATACTTTTTAGTGTATCCTGAAGGAAGAACCTTTCCAAAAGTTGTAAATATATTGCTTTTAATTTCACCAAATATCCCAGGGTTTTGTACTGTCAGACTTGAAAAGAGCATGCAATTCCCTTTCCCTGTAGCATTCAGTATTTTGGTATTTTGTGGTTTTTTTTTTTTTTTTTTTTTTCCTAGTGTATTCAGTCTTATTTCATCTAAAGCAAACAGCCTCAATTTTGGTTATATCATGTCTTCGGCTTCCAGGAATGTCTATATTTTATATATATTTATACATAAAATATGTATTTCATATACACATCAATTTATTTATAATCTAAACCATTCTAGTTCATCAGAAAGTAATAGGCAATTGCAAGGCATAGAACATTTAGCCAAGGTAGGCAGCTGAAATACATCATAAAAAGTACTTATTTCTCTCTGTTGACTATGAAGAAGAATAAGTGGATTAGCTTAGAAACAGAGGATCAGAAATTGAATGAATTCATTCTGCTGCTTCAGCAAAATACAAGACAGATTTACCTGTTTTTGCTAAGGATTTTGTATTCTCAGCCAGTACTTCAAGAGTGTGGTGTGTAATACCTTGTGTATCCACATGTTAAAGAACAATGGACTGGATGCCATGGTTCCTATTGTGCACGTCGGTTTTTGCTACCCTTCGTCTCTTTAATGGATCAACCAAGAATTGCAGAAAGCCACTAAAATAATGTGGAAGAAGGCCTAATTTGATGGCTATGTGTAATAATTTATTACAGCAGAAGACCTAAAAGTGTCTCTGTAACTGAGAAGGTTGGTTTAACTACAATAAACAAATATAAAGATGTGTGGTAATGACTTCTCCGGACTTCATTTCAGAGAGATGGGGTTTGGGTTGTTGTTTGTTTTTTGTTTTTTTGTTTTTCTTTTTTAAACAATGAATTATGAAAATACAGGAGAAAAGATTCTTCACTAAAATAAAATTAAATGTAATGAAACATGAAATTTAGTGAAACAGAAAATTCATATTGAATTACTGCAAGAATACCTTCTAATGTATTTTTAAGTTTTCTCTTTCTGGTAAAATTATCTCAGAGACTGCCCAATTCAGTAGTGCTGTTCTTACCCTACTAACGTCAATAGATTAAACTAACAAATATTTCAGTTCACAGTGAATATCAGCAGTATTTTGTAATTCCCAGAGCATGCACATCTAAGTAGGACCTTTTATCAAGGAAGCTTGTGATTTCACAGTTGTGTTGCTTTGGAAAAGGGTTTTTTTGATTGTTTGGGGGGCTTTATTACTTTCTTTAAGAATCTAGATACATATGGCTTTCACCAAATCACATATTATTCCAATTAGAGACTAGACAAAATTTCAGTAAGATATGTCAAAGGTCTTTGAATCTCTTCCTACATAATGCACAGGAGCAAGTAACAAAACAAATTAAACAAACTGATAATAGAATTATTCATCTCAGTGCAGACTCATTTAGGCTGGAAAAAAACCCTTTCAGATACTTAATTACAATTTCTAGAATAATGCATGGAATATGAAAAATAAACCAAAATGGCAGAAGAAAGCCTTGAGTATAGCCTTCAGTATAGGCATTAAAAGGAGATAGTAGCTGTAAAAAAAGTATTTAGATATCATAAACTCGGGCTTTTTTGAATTGCAGATATTTAAGTGGAGGCAGATCATTTAATTTTCCATTCTCAACTATGCCAGCTATCTATTACAAAAGTGAGAAAGCTACATATCTCCCTTTTCTTATCTTTTTTAGTTACAAAACGTGGTTAAATTACACTCCCCAATGGATGTCTTTTTCCTAGCTCTTCTGCAAACACGTAACATCAGTATATATCTTTATATATTTTCCCTTCATTCCCTCATCTCTGCACTGCAGGTCCAGATACAGCCTTGATATTTAAGGAATGTATCTGGACCTGAATTTAAGCAGACCTGGAAAAGTATGGAAAATGTATGTGAAACAACAAAGGGAGAGACCTCGAAGGATCAACAAGAAGACAAGAAAGAGGTGATTTATTTACTTTCCTGCTGAGGAGGCAGCTATGATGTTTTGATTAGCCCGAAAGCTCATAAAATATTTTTGACATTTTTAAAAGTTTGAGGATGCTGATAAAGCAGCAATAAAGTACTAGGGGAGTATAGCACTGAAATTGTAGTACTAGGGGTAGAGTTGAAAGTACAGCTGGGAATATTAAGCACACTATCTCCTAAGATCTCCCTGCAGAAAATTTGAAATCTCTCAAAAAGCACAAGGTACTAGAAATGGAGTCACATTCCATATTGATAAACCCTTAATTTTATTTTTGCTTCAAAGAAAAAGCATGAGTCAACAAGAGAAGAACTTTGAGCTACATAAAAATGTTATCTGTATTAATGGGGCAAGGCCAGCAAAAATGAAGGCTGGTAGTGCTGATAAATAGAAGGTAGTTTAAATTATGCTGATGTGTCTATTCCATTTTCTCAGCAGACCTTGAGCAGCATAATTAGATTGTTTTTTCACTCTGCATCTGAAGGGCATTCATTCTTTGTGTCCCTATCCTTTTTACAGCAAGTGTCTGGGAGTGGTATCCTGTAATATTAGCACTGTCACTGGAAAATGAATCCTTAGTCTGCTTTCAGCTGGAGTACAACTTCCTTCACCTAAAACCAGCAAAGATACCTACACAGTCATAATTATCTGAATTATGCACTCTGTGAAATATGGGCACATATCTCATTTTCCTTTGAACAGACATAGGATCACATCTTTAATTTTATTTTTAATTTCAATTTTAATTTCATTTCCTCTGCCTTACTTTCTTTTGCCTACTCTAACCTGTAACTTATAGATTGCTCAGCTTTCATCTGCCACTGAGTAGGAAAACATGAAGAGCCCAGGCAAGTCTGTGTGCTCTCCCACTGTGACTCAATTGTGAAACTCCTCTTGAAACAAACAAATCAATTAATATTGGAAAATTATAGGATTTTTAAGGTGTTTTAAGGTCTACATGGAGGATAATTTGAGATGGGCTTTGGGGGTGGGTGGTGTTGCATATCAGTGTGTTTTCCACATTGTCCTCAGCTGATACTTCATAAGGGTTCAAGATTCCCTCTAGTATCAAGTTGAGCTCCAAGTATGCTTCAGCTTGAGGTTAATACCTAAACTTCAGTAACCATTTGTAGGTTTCTGTACAAGAGCCAGTTAATAGACTCAAGCTAATGAGAGAAGTCTGAAAATATCTGTTAGTTGATCACAGCTAGTGCTGCTTGAAAGGCCCAAGAGCACCTGGGACATTCATGTGGCACGTATTCTATGGGTCAAAAGGGAGAGACACTGCTGAGTATCTCGAGTGACACTGGCCAGCTAAGAAAGTTATGTTCTGATATTTTGGCTATATTAGGTGACTTTATTTTGGGTGCTCTTCTGGAAGTCAACTTTTGTGGCAGCTCAGTCATTTGATATGATCCACTCACTGTATTGACTAGGTGTTTAGAAACATGCCTATAGCCACCCACATGAACACATGGCACTACAGATATTGAACTGAAATGTCTATTGGGATATGGAACTACTTTGTAATACTGACACAAAATTTGAAAGGTGCACTCCTGTACTATGAGGTTGATCGCTACAAAATCTACTTAAGTTTACACAGAGAAATCTACTTAGCTTATAAAGTTTTGCTTAAAAAAATTCTGCATTTCCCACTGAATAGGCAGGTTAGAAGATGTTAATTAAAAATCTGGGATTACTTTTTTGATAGATGAGATATTGGAATGCAAGCCAGATGTAAAATCCAAGAAATAATGGGCTAAGGTGTTAACATTCCTTTCATAGTTTTCCATAACCAGTATGATCAGTTATTACCTATATTGATTAAGTCATTTTCTGTTTCTCTTCAACAACACAGTTTCAGGAAATAAAATATTAATCATATTGGGGAATAATGATAATTCAAAATTACTGAGGACTAGAATTTTTGAAGAGCAATACCACTTTATTGTGGTGTGAATAAAAATGCTTGACTGGTACTCCTTTACAAATGCCATATGCTGAGAAAAACAGGGCTTTCTGCACTTAAGGACAGGAGTCTTCAAATGAGAAAACTCTCAATTTTCAGAGACCTTGCTCCTAACCAAATGAAAGTCATGTATGATGCTCAAAATTACAAGTGATCTGCTGTTTCCAGCAACCACTTTCCAGCAATCACCATACTCATTGCAAAACAAAACAAAACAAAACAAAACAAAACAAAACAAAACAAAACAAAACAAAACTAACTAACTAGCTAACTAACTGACTAACTAACTAACTAACTAACTAAACAAAAATATTATTATTTTCATTATATTGCTAAGAAGCTTGGTTTGAGTATCAGCATAAAGAAGTCCTGATCTGGCCACAATCTGAATGAAAACTTGTCAAGACCAGAATCAGTGTTGCCAATAAAGCACCGATCTCTCTAGATGTCTTCTACTATGGCCCCCTCTGCCTCAAGACTCTGCATGATGATGCATGAGAAATCACATGGACTACACAACAAGGAAGATTTTGAGAAGACTAAAACCTCCAAATGAGGATCCAACTCAAAACAAAGCTGAACTATTTGTTGCTATGTTAAGCATCTCAATTAATCCCAGGGGCATTTTCTTTCATTTACTTCTGGGCATACATTTCCAATGTCAGGTTCTAGACCCTGAAACCTTAAAGCACTATTTTACACTGTATAATGGAATGTAGGCCAGCTAATACAGCTTTGGGCATCTGCTCTATATTTTGATAAAAGATGGCCCAGAGCTATTATTATGGCTAGTTGAAATATTGTGTATGGATGAAAGGCAAGATGATGAAATGTTGCAAACAGCCACAAGACATATCTTTAGCTGTCACATTAGTTCTGCAAAAGGGCAACTTGCAGAAAGATGATCTGCTATAGTGAAGATGCATCCTAGCCTGGGATTAAAAGCTGTGAAACACAAGAGGAGTACAAGTGGCTTACCAAGACACAAGACAGCTGTGTCCACAGCAAAAATCTAATTTCCAAGAGAAGTCATGGAAGTTGAGTACTTTTAAACCAAGCTGATGAGAAGCTATCAGCCTAAGAAGGACTTGTATCATCAATACAAAATTTAGAATTTAGGCCTCTGGCACAATTAGCAAATGGAACTCTTAAGTTTGTCATAGGAAGTTTATATCACTGTGAAATCATATAAAGGAAAAGATATTCAGGGGTTTTTTTGAGAGTAATCTTAAGACTGCACAACTTACCATACCTCCATTTAAGTCAATTTTTAATGTGAACAAACCTATGAATAGAAAAACCTGCTATGGAACTTGTAATTGGTATTTCAGCTGCTATTTAGAATGTTCCCAACGTAATTTTTAAAATGTTTTATATTAAGTTACAATTTTTAAATTTGTCCAGTGTTGTAAACTGAGATATGTAATATGAAGTAAGTTTATAATATTGTCCATTGGTTTACTTGTATATTATTGTATAAGTGTGAACTTCCTTCATCTTGAGCATACCACCAGACTTTCTGAAAACATCAGCATGTTTATGTGAATTTAAGAGGTTTAGGGTAATGTGAGTTAAGCTGCGTTCACTTTCACCTGAACCATGTACAGGGTACCCCACTTGAACTACAAAATTTCAACATCTCAACACCTCATATAAAGGCAAAAATAGAGGCAGGAGATTTCATACCAACAGGTATGAAAACAATTAATTATATAAATATACTTCAAGTAAAAGATACTTTTCTGAATACTGGAGATATTAAATTCAAGTATTGAGTGAAGCAAGAGCTCTTTCAAAATAGTAGTGTATGATCATCTAATTGAGGCGTATTGGGCAGCATATAAAGCATAAATTATGAGAAATTATATACAGTTGCCCAGGTGAACAATTTTTTCTCTATCTTGTAAGGGTTTGATTTTAAAATGTTATTATATTTTCCAGGTATCTTCTGTGTGATAATTTATGTGGGTCATTTTTCTGATATTAACATTTGCTGTCTCTCTTTCTCTGTAGACATTATCCACATGATATGCCAAAGTTCAGTGTAAGGGAAGATTCCTGATTCTATACTAGATTTTTTGTAAAACGTCTTCCAGAATCCAGTCCGATTAGATAAACATCTAGGATTTAGCAAGCTTGTTCACCATTTATTTTATATTCTCTCAATTAAAATTGATTACCATCTTCATAGGAAGAGGAAACCCTTGATTCTACCTCTTATTTCCCAAGAGTCTGCAGCGCCTCCAGCAACAAATAGTGTGTATACAGCTGGTTATATGATATCAGAGGTGACAACACTGAGATACAAAGAATAAACACTGAGAACTAAGAATAAGGAGATATGCTGAAGTAGCTGTTACGCCTCACACAGAAAAAAAAAATCAGAAAGAGGAAGGCTGTTTATGTTGTAGTGTAAGAGGTGAATATGTCACCAGCTCCATTGAAAGAATCTTTGAGATTTCTACAGCTGATTTGTTAGTTGTTCATAGATTTCTTTTTTTTTTCTAGAAAGGTACCCAGTGGTCTCCATAGAAATATGGCTCTGACTGTTGTCCTATTGTTACAATGGATAAGCAGAGGGTAGAAATACCATGCTGGTTTGCTAAGAGCTGCTTTGTCAAACTATTTACATCAATTATGGTTATTCATACAGAGCTGGAGCTGCAACACTTGGCTATCTCATCACTGAACATTGCAGTACCAGAGCATTGTATTTTAGGGGATTCTCACAGCCTTTCATTATGCATCCAGGTTCTCTAGACAATGTTTGAGGAGAGACAGGCAGCTAAAAGATAAATCAATGTTGCAGTCATTTGTATGAGTGCAACTTATGTAAAGAGACAGAAGTTACTTTAGGAAAGCTTTGGTATAGACAAGGGTGTAGCCATCACAGCACGGAAGTCTGACACTGTTTCTGCATTTTGCATTAAAAAACCACTAGATAAAATGAATAAATAATGCCATGACTACATATCAGACCCAAAATTTCCCTTGCCAGGAAGTGGCCTCATTTCTGGGCCATGGAGTCATATTCCCATTTTCTTATTCACTCAATCTCTCCCCTTTGAAACTTGCTTTCTGATCTACTAGTATGTATGGTGAGGAGAAGGATAATCACCTTTCTCTTTACAGCTTCCAAGCAGCCACTCTGTTGAAGGACAAGAGAGATGTGGGTCAGTTCCCTTAGGGGGTTTTCACCTCCTTTACAAACACTGTAAAAACTAAGTATCTAAATCAATTAAATATAAATGGTGAGTGCCTGCCAGACTCCTCTAGCTGTGCCTGAGTTTGGATAATTTACATAGCCAAATTACTGACTTTGCCAAAGCACCTGAGTCAAGAAGAGAGTTAATTATTTTTAATATTATTTTAAAGGTACAGTTATCTCCTATTGTTGATTATATTATGATTTAAGCCATTAAATTCTTGATACAAAATTGCAAAAAAAAAAAAATTCCTAATGAGAATCTTTTAGGGAAGTAAAATTCTTCTTGCAGCAAACTCTTCATAATCTGCTATAAACTAGCTTAATCTAATCCTGTGGACTGTTCCATGTGTTAAAAATTCCTCTCTCACACTTGGAGACATAAATCCAATTGGACAAATTGGATTTATGAATTCTCCTCATGAGAAAATATTATGAAATTACTAAAAAATAGGAAAGGCAGTTATCAACTTCCTATGTGCTTGTGTAGATCTGCCCCTATATTGCCCCTCTGAATCTGGGCCTCTGAGAAGGGAAAATTGTGGTATATTTTCAATAGCCAGGCAAGGGAGCAAAGAGCGTGTGCATTGCACTTCGTATTAGTCATGTTTCAGTTCTCCAGACAAGAATAACAGAAGCCTCAGGGCACTGCTTATGCTCTTTGTGCAAGGGTTCATGCCAGTGTGTGCAGGTTGTTGCAGGAGTATAATCTTGCAAAGGCTGCTGTAGTTAGCTGGCTTGTCCCAGGGTACCCTCCCTGCAAAACAAGCAGGAGCAAAAGGTAATGATTTGCATTTTGCAGTACACAGCCGTTGGATGCCCCATGTCCAGAGCAAAGCTACAGTCAAGCTGAAGTCAAACAGCAATTCCATGTAGGGAATATTCTTTATAGTTCTGACAAACATGATAATCATGGACTATCCTAAGTTGGAAGGGGCCCACAAGGATCATCAAACAACTCTTGGCCTTGCACAAGACAGTCCCAAGAATCACCATGTGCCCATGGGCAACAAAAGTGATTAAGGGACTGGATCACCTCTTACAAGGATAGGCTGAGAGATCTGGGCCTCTCTACTCAGAAAGACTTAGGACTTGAGAACAGAAAATTAAGAGGGAAATCATCAATGTCTGTAAGAATCTGAAGAGAGAGTGTCAAGAGGATGGAGCCAGACTCTTCTCAGGATGCTGAGAAATAGGACAAGAGGCAATACCCAGTTTCACCTGATTATGAGGTAAAATTTATTTATAGTGTGGGTGACCATGACCTGGAATATATTGCTCAGAGAGATTGTGGAGTCTCCCCCACTGGAGATATTCAGGAAACATCCGAACACAATTCTGTGCAATGTGCACTGGGATGAACCCTCTTGAGCAGGGAGGTTGGACCAGATGACTTCACTGTGGTGTCTTCCAACTTTACCCATTTTGATTCTGTGATTAGCCAGCTCTTTGAATATTCTCACATGAATCCCATCAGGGCCCATGGACCTACAGGGATCCAGCTGGAACATCAGCACAACTTCAGGGTTAACTGGGACTTTTTTTTTCTCACAGCCATAGTACTCAAGCAAAGGGTACTGGAACCCCCTTAGCATAGAAGACAGAGGCAAACAAGAATTAAACATCTCTGCCTTGCCTATGTCCCTGTCCTCTGGACCTGTTTGTGCCATCTGTGCAGTGTTAAGATCCAGCAACTTCATGTACTCCATAAGATCAAGGGAATTTGATTTGGAAGTGTCCTTTAATTCCTTGAAGAATAATTAATTGCATTCATTGTCCTGGCTGGGAGGTCTACAGTAGACTACCATGATAGCTGGCATTATTTATTTGCCCTTTAATTCTTACTCAGCCATGCCTTTTCCAACTGTAAGCTCCATACAGCCCTTCTGTTACACCACAGTCCTGCCTCACCCACCCTGCCGTTCAACATGGCACTTCAGTCGCAGGACTCAGCCCACCAGGTTTCACTTATGCTTATGTCATCATCTCTGGGACAAAGCTTGAAGCTCCTCATATTTGTTCCTCATGCGGCATGTGTTGGTGTGGAAACATTTTAGATGTGGCTCATTTTAGCTGACACATTGCGTAGCAGATTGAGTGATCCCAGTAGTGCTTGATTCCTCAAGTTTTTGCATTCCCATCCCATTGTTTATCACTGTCAAGTTTGATTTCATCCCTTTCCCTCTTCCAGGTTGGTTTAAAGCCCTATCAATGAGTTCTGCTAGCTCCTATGCCAAACTCTTTTTCCCTTCTGAGAAAGAATGTTGCCATGAGGCAACAGTAGACCTGATGGAGTGCAGACCATCCCATGGCCATAAAACCCCACAATTTTTCCAATGTCATTTGGAGCGTTGTGTTGGTCTGAGGAGTCTGCCTGTCCTGTTGATATTCTTCCTTGCTACTGGAAAAATTGAAGAAATCATTACTTGTACCCCTGTTTATTCAACCAATCATCCCAAGGCCTTGAAATCTCTTTTGCCTTCACACTTGTATTCATTTTTTCACCAATAGTGGATGATAACCAGAGGGCTGTAATGGACTGGACAGTTATCCAGTAGTGACCCTCACCCAAGCCCCTGATAGACAGCAGAATTTCCTCTCTGAATATTGGGCCCTCTGTCTCCTTGAGAAGGGAGTCAGCTACGATAACTATCCTTCTTTTTCTCTTAACAGTGGTGATGGTGTAGGGGGTATACTGTCTTGCCCTGTGTGGTCTCTCTATCCCCAAAGCACCTTAGTTCCCCTCTCAGGTAAAACTGTCTTTGGCAAAACTGTCCTAGTTTTAAAGCCTCATATCTGTTGCATAAATGCCAGTCCTACTTGTCATTGTTAAGCTTTCAAAAAAGGAGCAGCCCTCCTTTTGGTATGGGCACTTACAATCTTCCATCCTTCATGTTCAAGAGATCCTCAATTAACTACTTGACAGGGTTCTGAGTTCACCTGCATCTCCACTACAGTGGAGGTTTGAGGGTCCTGAGATTGTAGCATCTCTGAGAATAACCTACCAATTTCTTGCTCATTCTGTTGAATACTGCACAGCCTGTTTACTTCCTCCTGTAGTTCATTCACACAGCTCATTGACAGTTGCACACTTTTTCCTAAAGGCATGATTGTAAGTCCCAACCTCATAGAGAGTCATCAGACTCCCTTGTTAACTTGAGACCTGGTGAGCTACATTTACCAACAGAAGGTATGGCTGGCTGGAGGTCTCTGACATGGCAGGTGCAGTGACTCAAGCAGCTGTGGGGGAACGAGCTCTGCAACATGTCAAAACCATACCTGAGAGAGCAGGCAAGACAGGAGATGAAAAGATCTCTTTGTGACCTCCTTCACTAGCTGTAGGGTTTGCTCACTGCCTCTATTGGCTGATAAAAGAGGGTTGAGGTTATTGACAGAGAGCCCAGTAAAAAAAGAATATAACTTACACTGTCTATAAGAAACTAAACTTTTTTTCTGAAAGTCACTTTGTAAAATCTGGCAAAGATCACTCAGGAGTACAAAAGTAAGCATGAAATGGTGTTGTGGCTGTATTACCCATCACCAGCTACCAGCTCTATGGACCTATATTGGGAGAAAATATCAAACAGTATGACCTTTATCACGATTTTGTTCTGTTTTCTAATCTAAAAGATTATACTTCAGAATCAAATTTGAAATCATCATTTAATTATATGCCATGTTTCATTTACTGTCAAACAGACACATGCAAGCTAGCAGAGTATTTTGTCCATCTGCTATAGCCATAAGTACTTTAATCAACAATGTCCATTGATTTTCTCCTTCACAAAATTCCTTGTCAGTTTGTTTGACCTTCTTTTTAAAGATATCAAGCTATCCCAGTCTTAGTTTTATTCTAGTGTGTTCTAGTGAAAGAAAAAAAAAAGTAACATAATTTCAAGACTATTTTACAAAGAAAGAAAGAAAGAAAAAAGGTGTGCAGCTTTCTCTGGTAGCTGCAGAAAGTGGCTTTTTTTTCCCCAGTGGACCAACGGGGTGTGTAAAAAAACAGGAGCTGAAAAACTAATCCTTCAGAAAAATTGTAAGTAATAATTGCAAATTCCATGCCACTTCTCAAAGCAAAACATGGTACTCTGGTGCTATTAAGTAAAATTTAGATAATATCCTTTGTTTACTATAAAACTAATATTTTGTGAGTTTATTCAAGCAAACAAATATGTTGACAAATGCAATGAATTAGTGTGTGCAGAAGAAGCTATTATCAGCTGTAGAAGGAAAAAAGAAAGGACACGGCAAATTAGTCAGGAATTCAGTGCAGGTGGCTGCCCTTATTTGGGTTAAATAAAGAGTCTCCAGAGGTGATGACATTTCATGAACTGTGAAAGAAACCTTATCAAAGACATAAAGCATAAATCCCTTGTATGGTTTAAAGTCTGAGTTTCAATCTATGACTTGACAGAAGACTTGGTTCAAACTACAACTTTCAAATGGCAAAAGAAACAAACAGGACATATTTTAAAAATAATATTAGAAGAATAAACTCACTTTGCTGTAATTTTGAGAGTTGTTGCCAAGATACATTTTTCATACTGTCTGCAATTTCATTTGCTTCATTTTTTCTCTTTTCTAAGAGCAAAAGTCATATGGAAACAAGTTTAGGAAACTGCATGGGGGAATCTTTCCTGTTTGGTTTCTGATGAATTTGAATATATTTGCCCAGAAGTACTATGCAGAGCATGTAGAAGAAAGAATTAATCATTGAGAACTTTCTAAGTTCAAGTTGTTGAATAGTTTGCCACACCATGCTGATAGTATTGAGTTTTCATTAGGTTTTACAGGATACAACTCAGACAGAATTAAATCAAATAAAGATAGGTTGACCTCCTACTGCTCACACTGGCCTTCACTTTTGTTTCTGAACAGTAGGAGAAAATCCATTGTAAGCACTTGCTTTTGCAATGCTCTGTTATATTATTTCAGCTGTGCAACTGCTATAGGAACAGAGAACTTTCTTGCCAAAACCAGAGTGAAAGCACTTAAAATTATCTGTGGGAAGCCTGATGAAAATTTACAACCACCACAAGCTGGTCACACAGATTTGCATGTTTACACAGCAGAAAAATTGTACTGAGCCCAGGCTTCTAAGTTTATCAGCCCAGAATGTGTTCCCAGAAAAAAAAAAAAAAACCAACCAAAAAAAAACCCAAAAAACCCAACAACAAAAAAACCCCAACAACTTCTAACAACTTCTACATCTGCTATGCAGGTAGGCAAGTAAAAGTTTGCATGCAAAAGTCTAAACAAAATAGTTATGATAGCAGTCACACTAGTTCTTCATAATTTATAACACTTTAAATCCAAGGGTCTTTCCTGTGTTCTAGAAATCTATTAACCGTTAAAGCATGGTTTTTGGGAGAAAACTTACACTTTCTTTTATTTAATCCTTTATTTAAAAAGGCAAAAGTCTGAACTGAAGTCTGTGGTTTAGACATTCAGAAGTTATTTATTTTATTAAATCTACTTTCTTCACTCACATCACCTTTCCTGTCATGTCCACTTTTGAAAATCAGTATGTCTTTCAATTCAATAATGATCCAAAATTAGATGTGTAGAGCTCATAAGCAATTTACATAGCATTTTTTTCATAAAAGCACATAAATTTCTCTCCTGCAAACTGTTTTGTTGTAGTCTTTCTAAAATTTTCAACCTTTAACTAGCCCTTACTTATATAAATCCAGGCTAATTTGTGTGTTGCCCAATAGCCATATTGCCGCAAGAAGGCCCCTTGATGAGCCAAATATGTGTATAATTAAAGTTAGAACTCATTGGTTGGTTTGCTGATAGCTCACTATATTATGTAAGACTGCACTCATATAAATATATTCAGTAAGGAAATATTTTCACATAAACACTGGGTCTAGTTAGATGTTAGGTCAATAGGCAGACAGAACCCACTCCTTTCTCCATGCTGTCCATACTGTAAGCAGTGTGGATTTGTGACACTTAAATACTTTTAGAGTCCATGTATACTTCTTATTTGAGAGGTGCAGAACATTTTTATACTAGCTTGAGAATCCAGCTAGGGTCTTTCTTCTCCAGGTTTTTCCTGAGCTTTGCCTACAAAAAGCGGAGAACTCGTTATATAGTTGCAGCTATTTTTTTCCACTTTGTTCTTTCCATTTCTTCTTCATCATTACATTTTCTCTCATGTCAGAGAGTTCTTTTTGTAATTGCTGGCATAGCTCCTTTATTCCTCTAAGAGAATCAAGAGATATAGCTCATCAATAACCCAAGGTGTCAGTGCTGAACTGGCAAGCACTGAGACATCTGTCTCCTTCAGTATGGGAGAGGATGGACAAGGTCAGGCAGTGTACCAGTAACCACTGCCTTGAACTAGCATTTCAGGAGATGCTGACTTCTTTTACGCACTTATGGGAGCTACTGATTCCTGCACCTACCCAATCCTTCCATTGTTTATGGCCCTTGTCCTCTTCTTAGTTTAGAGTCAGCAAAAGCAGAGTAAACATTGGTGCCGCCAAGGCCCTCTTTTTGAGTGCCTCAAAACATGATCCAAGATTCCTAATGATTTTTCCATTACAAATGAAAAGGCTCTGGCTGTAAGATTTTAATGGCATGGTATCACACTTCAAATAATGTCAGGTAACTTTTCACATTACAAGAGTATTATGTTAGCACAAGACTATTAATAACAAGATACATATCCTAAAGAGGTAAAGAAGGAGTTCATAACAAACATTTCAAATTTTTCTTTCCATAAATCATCAGCTATAATTAATGAATTTATAATTCACAACACTCTGGTACTATTAGGTATAATTCAGTAACTACAACTATTGTCTACAAAAATTGTTATTATTAAAAAATATCAGATGTGTATTTTTTCTCTTGAAAAATCTTTATAACATCCCTCTCTTGAAGTAGAATAAAAGAATAAATTATTGTATTTTAGAAATGAAATGTATTTAAATTTTCCTGTGGTGGCCAGCATAAATCTACTTTAACTCAACATATGAATTTAAATATGCAAATTTAGGCATAAACACAAAGCAATTGATAATAATTACTCAAGCACTTATCCTAATATGTTCTTGGAATTATAATGAAGGAAATGTGGTACTTTAAATGCCATGAGTGACATCTCTGAAATTAAGTTTCTGTCAAAAGATTTACAGAGTAGTAGGCACATGCTCCAGTTTGCCATGAACACAGAACAGAGCTGAATGCTTTGAAGATTCGACAACCAAGTCAATGACTACAACAAATGCAAAAGATTTTGTGTCACTATAGAATTCCCAACACAGAGATTCCAAAACAAATTTCTGTTTCCACCCTAAACTCCTGTTTTCAGCCTAACCATTTGTCATAAAATTAGTTTTTCTAATCTTGGTCAAACTGACTATTTGCAGAAATTTTCCCGTACGAAAAACATAGTTTAAATTATCACTTAGTGTTTGCATGCTTTCTCTCTGTCCCCCAATAAGATATTAAATGAAAGGATAAGAATATTTTGAAATGGGAACAATGATTTAGTTACAGTCAAAACACACTGATTGCTTCTGTGTCTGCTTTTACTAAATTTATTTTTTCATGATTTTGGAACAGAAGCAATTTGCACCTTAATATATTACTAGATAGAGCCGTTGAAATATAGAGAAATAATGGAGGAAGAGAAATAAAAAAACTCTCAAAGTGCATAAACATTTTACTCAAATGTATGCTGGACGAAAGTATTCATAGAACATACTTACATAGCCACAATCAAAAGGATTAGGATACCTCCTAGCAAACTAGACATAAGTTTGCATGCAATAAGGTGACAAAAGACTCCCTGCAGAGACCTGCATCATCAGACACTCTGCACTGAGATAATTCTTCTGCTTTACAGACTATTGCCTTTTTCTAGAGGTAGCCCACAAAAAGTACAACATGCAAATAAAATACAAAAACAAATGGTCACATTAAAGGCATTAGGATGAGCAAAGATGATATAAACATTTCATACCTAGTAGCCTTAACATAACACTTGTTATCCTCTGAGGTATTTAAAAGATCCTCTCTTAGTTGCGCAACATAAGCCATGCTATCTCTCCCAGAACAGTTTGTTCTTTTACTGTGTTTCCAAGTCCTTCCTAGGCCTCACCTTACCTCAAAGGAACTATAAATGCATCAAAACCCAATAAACCAACCTGCTTTCACCAATATCTGAAATAACTTCCTTCCTTTGCTCCTCAACAATGATTTTTCTGCTTCTATGTACTCTAACATGATACCCTGGACTGCAAACCCCTGAGAGCTCTTAAGCAGTAGGAAAGTTATCTCCAGCATAGGTGAGGTGCCAGAAAATGTATCATTACATTACACTGGTCACAGAACTGCACAAGCTTTCCAAGAGCACATCTGAGTAAGAGAAGCTACCAGCCTCAGGCACGATAATAAAGTGTATGGAATTTTATGAGGACCACATCTCACTCTAGCCTCAGTTAGCATGGATCACCCACTTCTGCCTACGGAATAGCCTTCATAGACCACTGCAAGGAAAAAGTTATCAGTTGTGGGCATATCATTCCTGAGTTCCTGTCTTCACCATTCCAGGTCTCAAGAAGCTTCCTGTTTTGCCTGATAAAACACTCTGTGTGTTCATCAGCTACTTGGCAATCTGCCCTCAAGGTTGTCTTTCTGCAAGATAGTATTACCATCATCTTGTCTGCCTATCAGCAATTACTGCCTGTGACATACCTGTATTCAATGAATTCTGGTAAAGCAGCACGTCCAACTTCGCTGTGACCATCAGTGACGGATATATTCCGAACCAGTAAATCCCCAGTGGATCCTAGCAGATCATTAATGACAGGCATCCCCCTGTCATAAGACCAGAAGTTACTGGTATTGAAAGGCCTTCTAGGATCTTACCCATCAGTTCAAAAAATTCAGACACATCAGAATCATCTACTTTATAGTATTCTTCATACCTGAACATTTGACTCTCCCTGATGCAAATCACATCTTATTTCAGTGCAAAATAACTTCTATGTCCAGAAAGCATGAATCTACATTCTTAGCAATGACAATTGTCTCCACTGTCATCTTTCACATAGCTCTGGTTTGGTGATCAATGTAGAAAAGCAACTGGTCTAAGCTCTGTCTCAATGACCCTCACAAATTCCATTGAATGTTTTCTAAGAGATGCCTGTGATAGCAAGTAGATGCCAAATTGAGAATATAAACTGAATCACTATGCATGTACTGAAAACTGAGCAACATCTTTGTAGGAAAGCCTTGAATGCAGCCCTAATCTCCTCTTTGAGCAAAATATACTAAAATTTGACTTAATAACAATAAAATTCCATGAAGTACAGTGCTTATGAATCATTCTGTTAATGCAGAGATATCCAACTCCTTTTTTAGTATCTTCCTCTCCCTCTTTTCCTTCTTCAAATACAGTAATTTCACGAATACAAGCCGCACCAATTTGACCAAAATTTTGGTGGAAACCCGGAAGTGCGGCTAATATTCTGGGGCGGCTAATACATTAACAAAATTCTAAAAGCTGCCAACACGGAAGTGAGAGCCCGCGGCAGCCCCAAGCCAAGCTGGAGCCCGGCCGGCCCCGGCAGAGGTGGGAAAGCCTGGCAGAGGCGGGGCCAGCAGTGCGGGGGGCGGGCGGCTGAGCCTGAGCCAGCAGGGCGGGGCAGGGGGGCGGCAGAGCCGGGTCAGTAGGGCGGGGGAGCCCGGGAGAACTGGGGCTAGCAGTGCAGGGGAGCCTGGCAGAAGCAGGAAGGCCGGCGGGTGGGGCTGCCTGGCAGCGGGGGAAGCCCAGCAGAATCGGGGCCAGCAGCATGGGGGAGCCCGGCGGTGTGGGGGCCTGAAGTGCCGGCCAGGGCGAGGAAACGCGGCGACGGTGCAGACGGGAGGGGGCGGCCGGCGAGCCCGGCGGCGGCAGCCCGCCGGCAGGGCTAGGGAACGCGGCAGCGGGGCGGTGCTGACGGGAGAGGGGGGGCCAGCGAGCCCGGCGGCGGCGGCAGTGGCTGGCCCGCCGGCAGGGCTAGGGAACGCGGCGCGGCCGGCGAGCCGGGCGGCGGCAGCCCGCCGGCAGGGCTAGGGAACGCGGCAGCGGGGCGGTGCTGATGGGAGAGGGGGGCCAGCGAGCCCGGCGGCGGCGGCAGTGGCTGGCCCGCCAGCAGGGCGACTACGTAAACAGCGCAGCGGCGAGGCGGCCGGCATGCCTGCCAGCGGCGGCAGTGGCTGGTCCGCCGGCAGGGTGACTACGTAAACAGCGCAGCGGCGAGGCGGCCGATATGCCTGCCAGCGGCGGCAGTGGCTGGCCCGCCGGCAGGGCGAGTACGTAAACGTAGCGGCAAGGCGGTGCTGACGGGAGAGGGGGTCCAGTGAGCCCGGCGGCGGCTGCAGCACCACCCGGCCGGCCCCGTCAGCAACCATGAGCGGGCCGAGCCTTCCTGGCCCCGCCCCGAGCCAGTAAAGCCCGCTATGCCGCGATCCTGTTACTAATTGGCCAATTTGTGAAAGCTGCGCACGGATTCTCGCGACGAACGAAAGTGCGGCTAATATTCGGTGTGCGGCTTATCTATTGACAAAGACAGCAACATTGTCGAGGCACCGGAAGTGCGGCTTATAATCCGTGCGGCTTGTATTCGTGAAACTACTGTAATTTAGTCCAGTTTTCTCTGCTGTCTCTAGCCTTTTTGTGAAGGGCAGACTTTCACTTCTGCTGTGATGACAACAGCAGAAGCCTGGCTTTACTTACTGTCACATGCCACACTTCTCTGTACCTCTAACTGAAAACATTTTCAGATGAAAATGTTGATTCCCTCTCATTGTTTGCCATCTGGCAATGAGTGGGAAATATACTTTACATTGAGTACCAATAACCCTTCTTCCTTATCAGAAAAGGCATTGCCCAGTGTTTACCCACAGGAGTTTTCTTAACCTGTACTCCACGAGACAGCCTTACCAGAATGGACACACTCGAGTCTCTGCTTGTGCTGGGTGTGGCTGGGATAAAGTTAACTCTCATCACAGCAGCCTGTGTGTCACTCTGCTCTCATTTGTGGCTAACAATGTTGGTAACACACCTGTATTTTTCCCATTGCTGATCAGTGCTTACACAGTATCAAGGTTTTCTCTTTGTCTCACTCTGGCCCTGCCCTCATTCCCCAAAAATGATGCTGGGGATAAGAAAGAAAATGGAAGCACTACAGTGGGACAGCTCATCTGAATCAAAGTAAGGTCATATGCTATCATGCTCAGCAAAAAAACTTCAGGAAAGGAGCTGTAAGGGAGAAACATAGGTGCTTATGTTGTTGTCTTTGCAAGCCACTGCTGCCTGTGATAAGGATCTGCTTTAGAGGAAGTAGCTAAATATCTGCCTGTGGATGAAAAATAGTCAGTAAGTTTCTTATTTTGCTTTACTTGCCATATAATTTTGCTTCACTCATTAAACTATCCTTATTTCAACCCACAACTTTTCTCACTTTTGCTGTTTTATTGTCTATCCCACTGAAGGGAGGACAAGAACTAGTGACCAAATGTGTGCTTAGTCACTAGCCAGGGTTGGGCCACAACATTACCACATTACCACATATCCACAGAGGCATACACAGAAATATTTTTCTGTCTTCCTTGCACTGTATGATTCTGTATTTAGCTTTCTTCCAATTTTTATGGTTAAGCTATGATGCATCGAGAAAACCATGTAGATCGCACCTGTTATCTATAGGAAAGCAAAGGAAGTAGCTCTCCACATTCCTGCTGAAGAGAGTAACAATCACCATTGATGCTTTCATCAGCCTCTTTAATGAAATCTCTCTGCTTTACACCTGTACTCATCCTTCTGTAGACATATGACTTTGGATTGGGTAAGAATACCTAGAATTTGCACTTTCTTGTGAGAGGATGATAAAGAGAAGGGCTTCCTAAAGGGTAAACAAGACAACAAGACTCCATGACAAGAGACATATATTTTATTGCTACCAAGTTGCGGTTTTCTTCTTGGAAAGTATAGCAATATTTCTGATCACATGAAAGGTTAGCATAATAAAATAAAATCTGAAATCTGCAGCCAAAATAATTCTCTACTCAAACTTAGGTAGGAAAGGTGTCTCAGGTAACCTTGAAGAGTGTACCAAAGTCTACCTGAGGATGCTGGCTCTGGAAGATATAGAGCTTGTTTTCTTTTCACAGAAAGGTCATGAGTTGAAGAGAAGGAACCGTAACAACCCTATTATTAAATCAGTTTTTCAGGCAATAGAAATCTGCTGTAAGTTCACACCATTTGGGATCCATGGTGGTATTTAATTTATATCTGTGGATCAGGAATTTAAAAGGAAATGGAGCAACACACTTGTAAATCTCCAGCCTGGCAAAGTTCCTATCAGTCTATTCACTCTGCCTCATGGTACAATGCAATCACCCAATTACAGTTTCTTCTAAAGTTTCTGGTACTGGATATTATCAAAGAATATATATGAAGATTACTGAATCACATGCCTGCTTCAGAATGAGTGTCTTGTGTCAGTGCTCTATGACTATTTTTTACTGTTTAGAAACAAGGAAAAAGGAGATCTTATTTAGCACTCAAAGTCTCTGGGATTAATAATAAGGAATAACCACTAAGACAAAAGGAAAGGTGAATACTGTGGGGTGGTATAACTATATATATCAAGCTGTGTTTGAAGATCTCGAGTAAAGTCCAGTGATTCCCAGTGTTTAAAAGCAACTAAAATAAACATGCAGGGATACAGAAAATAATCCTTCATCATCAGAAGAAAATAAACAATTAAACAAATCTTAACTGTAATTTATGTTATTTTGTCTTGCAATGTAGCAAAATAAATGTCATATCTATTTCATGGTAAAATAAATGCCTCTTTTGTCTTGGTGCTCAGAGTTAGAACTACAAATTTCCAGGTCAAACAGTAAAAAATCTGTCTTTTTTGCTAAAAAGAAAAAAAAAAAATCCACAAAAAAACCAACAAAACAAACAAATGAAATCCCCCAGGAGAATAACGTCCCAAAACAGTAAAAAAAAAAAACACTCCAGAGATCATTCATACAGTTTCAGTCTCATTCCAAAATACACTTCCAGCAATGAATAAATGAACAGACTAATAATATGTTGGATTGCATACTAAAACCTGTGCAAGTTATTTTACGCAACCTTCTTCAAAGTATTGTTGATTGAGTAAAAATTGGATTTCTCCTCCAGCTGATTATCTAATGTGATAGAAAATACACAGTCCAAGAACAAATTTAGATTTCTGTGGAAAATTAAACTCTAATATGGGGTTATCCGCTGAGGCATTAAATATGGCTGTATAATTGTTTCTGAAGATGACAACTGCGATATGACTGAACTTCACCTGGTTTCCAATGAAGATTTACAAAAAACATGTTCACAAAGGACAGATGCTTCCTTTGAAATATATGGAGGGGAAAATTGATTTTCACAGTACACTTTTCATAAACAATCACTGTACTTCCAAGTTCTGAAGAAGCAACTCGAGTGTGAAAGTTTCTGCTACTGAATCACAAAGGTAAAGAAGAGTTCAATGTATGGTCATTTTCATGAAAGAGAGTAACTGAAAAGCTATAAGCAATTTGAGTAATCACCATTCAATATCACTCAGAGCATAATATCCTTTTTTTTCCCTTTTTTTTCCATTTCCTTTAAATGAAAAGCTGCCCAAATATATTATTATAGAACAACAAGCTTTGTTTTCATCTAGGTCAAAACACCAGTAAAATTATGTACCTTTTTGAAATTAAAAATATTAATAAGAAACATATACACAAAATGTAAGGTGATTTTTCATCAGCTCGAGAACATAGTTAAGAAATAAAACATAGAGAAGTGACTTACAACATCTACATATTTATTAAATTGTTACTTAGAACCAATTCAAAAGCCAGTATTCTAATTACGATTTAACAGATCTTTTCAAGAAATATTCCGATTATGGTTATGATGTACCATACTTCACCATCCATCTTTATTTGAGTTATTATTTTCTGCTTTTCTATTTTACCACACTAGTCTCTTCCATGTGTGTGACAATCACAGAATCATAGAGTCATTTACGTTGGAAAAGACCTCTAAGATCATCAAGTTCAACAGTAGGGTGGTGAGGTAGGCTGGAGCATAAAAATAAAAAATATGTGTAATGCCTATCTGGCAGGGATAGAACACCTTTTAAAAGATTTATGATCTTTATGCTGTTACCAATGGCTAAGAAGGGGAGTATTAGTCTTATTCCACAAATAGCATCCCTACACATCTTTTAATGCTTTTAGAAGTTATAATGAGTCCCTAGAGGTACATGTGTGGTGTTTATCATAAACTGGGTTGTGTTACTGCTATACTCTTAAGATGACTGACAAGGTGCAGTGCAGTAATGAAATGAGAAAAACTGATTTAACTTAAAACAATAACAAATATGTCTCCAGTGAGCTACACAGTGGCAGGAAAATTAGGTAATGAAAAAAGAAACAATTCAAATACTTACAACTTTTGCAGAACATTTTTTGTTGCTATTGCAGAATTTATTTTCCAGTGTTGAGATTTTTTGCAGCTCTGACTGAGTCAAAAATGTGACCCTTTCTTGTTTTCACTCAAAAGTCTGTATAGAGTGTAAAAATAATTACTATGCTTTATTGATGGTCTTAGTAACTTGAAATACTTGAAATACACCTAAAATAATTATGTTACACATCTTCACACAACAAAATGTTTTTTAAGCTACTCACAAGGAAAGACATATAAATAAGTATGGACCTCTTGTGAAGGTATTAGATTTATATAGCAGCAAGATATCATCATTAACACCAGAAAAAAATAGCATTTTTTCAACATTAATACCATAAGTGCACCTGATAAATCACATAGCAAATATTCTGGATTAAGAAAATGACAGGCAAGAAAAAATGTACTGCCATGGCCCCTACTAGGCCATACTGTAAGAACACAAGGTGTACAGTAGAGCTACTATAATATAGTAATGGAGAATAATTTCATCTGTTAATATTAGGGCTAGTGTTGTGAAAGTTAGATGCCTGAAGGAAGTGAGAAATCTCTAACTTGTATGACAGTTTCAGCCGCCTCTTTTTGTACCTGGAACACTCCTCTAAAAATTGCTACCAGGGCATATAAAAGCCTTGACAGCTGTGAATGGAGTTAAAGACAAATGCTAAAATAGAAAACATAAAGCTAGACATTTCAGTCTAAAATTTAATAGTCAATGTAAATCACAGCTTATTCTCCTGCTATAAATAAGGCAAAGTACATATCAAAGGAACATAATGAGCTACACTGGAGGCTGATGTAATTTGAGGTAGCTCCTTTGGAATCTAACTGGATTTACATCAGGCAAGGATTCTTTCCTACAAACTGCTTTACAGACTTAAATAAAACAGACAAAGCAAGCAGGGGGTATAAAACATAGCAGGGGAGTACATAACAATAGATTGATACAAATAAGGAGTCATATATTAGACTTAAAAGAATGTGATTTGTTGAAACTCAGCTTTGCTGACTCTGCTTTCTGGTATGACTATGAAAGGATCCTAACTCCCACAGTTAAGAAACCAGAGATGGTGAAGTGGGACTAAGATAGGGATCAAATAAGGAACATATTAAGTGAAGGAAACACCTACGGACAAAGAAATCCAATTTTCTGTCATAACTCATTTTATCGCAAAAGAAAAATTAGTTAAGATTGATGAGAAGGAAAGACATGGACAGATCTACATAGGTATATGGTTTGCAATCGCTTCTGCTAATTTTCACAGGCTGCAAACCAATCCCTCATCTTTCTAAACAGGAAAGCTTATCAAAGCTTTAATTAAAAAAAAAAAAAAATTCTCCAGAAGTAGTTCATGCAGAAGAAAGCCTGGACCTGGTGGAGTCAGGTGTCAGGTGAAGTGATTACACTGCTTTTAGCATTAACGTATTTCTGCAAAAAAATCCTGTCTACTTCCAAATATCTCCTGCCTTCTACATGCAGAGTGGTTTCCTCCAGTATTATGATTTCATATGGTTTCACAAGTTTTGTCAGACAACTTCTTAGATCCACTATTTTTGTTAACTCATCAATTGCTGTGGTGTTTCTACACCATTTCTAAATTGGTATAGTTATATTTGTTTTTTCTAATAAGTACCAGTCTCTGCCCATTAGTATGAATTCATATTGGCTCTTGATTATTAAGAATGATTATACTTCAGATTATTTGATTTTAAAGAAGAGACATTGATAGAATACGTGTAGGAGTTTTTTTCATATTAAAGAGGGAATAACATTAAATATCAAAAGAACTGCATTATGGGCATAATAATCAGCAAAAGAAACGTTTTTCATATTTACTGTGGGTATTTATCTGCCTTGTAATGAGAATATTTTTAACTTTTAAAAGTTACTTTAATAAAATTTTAAACTTAAACACAGTATGTTAAATATAGAAGTGTCAAATGGGTTGACATAAAAGAATTAAGCTCTGTCAAATTGGAAATTGTCATTTGAAAATCAGATTTGCAGTTATTTATGTAGTATTTGAAAGGAAATTATAACCCTCTGAAATGCGTTATGATGTTTTTTTTTTTTTAAAGTCCTTTATGCAACCCCAGAACAGCAGAGTATTTTAACTGTCCTAAATACCTATACTTCAGCCCTTTTGGCCAAACATTGTGTTTTAGGTACTGTAGTACCTTGCTTTTCTGTACCATTCCCTTACAGATGATGTTATTCAAGCTTCTTCTCACATGTAGTATAAGATCATTCCAACCCTGTTTTAAACCTTTGAAAAATGTCCAAAGAAACACAATTCTGTGCACTACATTTGAATTGAGTACCTTTGGCATATAAAAAAATCTTGGATTGTTAAACTACATGTATTATTTTGCAAACATTCTTAAACGTCTGACATCTGATCTGAGGAGGTCATTAATGGGCAGGGCTTAAACTATCCCTTTGTGTCACAAGAACACACAACAGAGAGGCTGGGAAAAGTATTTTTTCAATCAAACAATTGACACTACTTCTCAACTCCAATATTTTTGCTAACATATCAGTGATTTATTTTGGAGCACCAGGTCTTTTTTAAACCAAAATTACAGTAATTTCACGACTATAAGGCTCACCCTTCCAAATAAAATTTTTCCCCGAACCCGGAAGTATGCCTTATAGTCTGGTGTGCCTTACATGATGTACAAAGTTGCGACATTTGCCACCCCCGAAGTGCAAGCCCGCAACAGTCCCTGAGCCAAGCACAGCCCACCCGGCAGCGGTATCGGGCCAGCGCCGGACTGGGGGCGAGCCTGGTGGCATCGGGGCAGTGCCGGCGCAGGGAGAAAGCTGGCAGCGGTGGAGCAGCCTGGGCTGGGGGGGAAAAGCTGGTGGCATCGGGGCAGCGGCCGCACGGGGTGGGACCGCTGGCATCGGGGAGGTGGCTCCGCGGGGCGGTCCCGCTGGCATCAGGGTGGCAGCTGTGCAGGGGGTGGAAAGCGCGGCGGCGTAGCCTGGGTGGGGGGGCAAAGCCGGTGGCATCGGGGCAGCGGTGGCCCAGTGCAAGCCTGCCAGCACTGGGGAGGTGGCCCCATAGGGCGGGCCCGCTGGCATCGGGGCAGCGGCGGCGCAGGGGGAAAGCTGGCGGCAGCGGAGCCGCCTGGGCGGGGGGGAAAGCCACCGGCATGGGGGCAGTGGCGACCCGGTGTGGGGCCCGCCAGCATTGGGGAGGTGGCCCTGTGGGGCAGGCCAGCCGGCATCGGGGCACCCAGAGTGCCAGGGGACTCCCGGAGCACCCGTGCAGCGCAAGGTTCCCGGAGCACCAGGGGACTCCTGGAGCGCACGGGCAACGCGGGGTTCCCGGAGCGCCAGGGGGGCACGGGACATCCGGAGCGCCAGGGAACTCCCGGAGCAGCAGGGCCCCGGGGACGCTGCATGGAGCAGCTGTGAACATAGCCCAGCCCTGGGGATGCTGCACGGAGCAGCGACGGGCATAGCCTGGCCCCGGGGAGGTGACACGTAGCAGTGGCGGGCATAGCCCGGCCCTGGGGACACTGCATAGAGCGGCGGAGGGCATAGCCCGGCCCCGGGGAGGCGGGGCCAAGCAGCGGTGGGCATGCCCCGGCCCTGGGGATGCTAGTGGTGGACATAGCCCGGCCCCGGGGAGGTGGCACGGAGCGGCGGCGGGCATAGCCCGGCCCCGCCGTGTACGGACGCGCCTGGGGGCCAATGGCTGCCAGGTTGGGGCAGGGCCTCGGCGAGCAACCACGTGGGGGGAGCTGGGGGCGGATCCTTGCTGAAAAAAAAAAAGTGCGCCTTGTAGTCCGGTGCGCCTTATATGATCTACAAAGTTGTGAAATTTGCTGACTCCCGGGGGGTGTGCCTTATAGTCCGGTGCACCTTATGGTCGTGAAATTACTGTAGGTTTTACTGTGAGGCAGATAAGGCAGACTTTTCTGTTAGGTACATATGGAAAATGTAGAATTATGGCAATGCTTTTAGTGCTTTCAAAATCTTAGGGGGAAAAAAAAGAAATTATTATTGACTAAGATAATATTTAAGCAGTCCAGATTACCCGATTAATACCTCAAATATGAGACAAAGTTATTGAACACAAACTTTGGGTCCTACTGTCAGTGATATATCTTTTTCAAGAATCAGATTTCTCATCATCCTGAATTCTTCAAATGAGAGAATGCAGGTCCTGGGATTTATCTTTCCTTGATCTTGGGTAGTTTGAGTTTATTTTTGTTGTCAGAGATTGCTCTGTCCTCACTGTAGCCCAGTTAAAGTCTGGAAATGGCCCATCAACCTTTTTCTAGATCAAGTGAGGAAGCTGCTGTATTTTGAGGGTTTTGACCCCTCAGTTTGTCAGACTGTTCCTGTAAACAATGTTGTCTAGCTCAGGCAGGTTAGGCATTAGCAAGAAAAAAATGAACTTATTTTTCTAGCCAAGATGAGTCCAGATGAGTCCTCAGAACCTGTGGACTAAAGTCAATTCAAGATTGGAGGCCTTTTATTAGCAATGGTTCTATGCTATTCAGGGATTTACATTCTATTTTGGCCTAAGCCTGGCATAAGGAGAAAAAGATTTTTTGAGAAAAACTGGCCATATTTATCAGACAAGTATGATCAGGTGGATGCATTCAGTCAAGATGCAGGATTTCCATTTGAAAAATATTATAAAGTGTGTTCAAGGAGCATATTGAACCTGTTCTCTGCCCTGGTTTCCTTATTCTACTACTTGAAAGCCATTCAGTAGTAGCTTTGAGGCCTATGGGAACTTAGCCAAGGATTTCACTGGGCAAGATCTTTCTTAAAATGCATTTATTTAAAAGGATGAGCTGAAAAAATTTGGGAAACAACAACACACATCAATGGCATAAATCAGGTTCTAACACAGGACTGGCTACCTCACAAGATGAATTTTATTTTATTTTACTTCTGATGTTGTAAATGGACCTACATGATTCAAAAGAAGCTCTTTCAAAAGCAAGGACTCTTCAGGCATCTTACAGAGAGTAGCAAGCATAGTGATGTTTAACCTATCTTTGAAGTGCATTTGTAAGTACAGTAATTTCACGAATACAAGCCGCAGCAATTTGACAAAAATTTTGGTGGAAACCTGGAAGTGCGGCTAATAGTCGGGGGCGGCTAATCTGTGAATAATTTTCTGACATTTACAACCCCAGACGTGCCAGCCAGGGCGCCGAGCCAAGCACCTGCCAGTAAAAGCCGGCATTTCGCGATTGTTACAAATTGTTACTCTGTTGCCCTGGCTCCCTGCAGGCAGCACGGGGGGCAGGGAGAGAGGCGGGAGAGCTCTCTTCTTCCCTCCTCTGCCGCAGCCCAGGGGAGGAGGGGGGAGGGGCGCGCCACCATTGCGGCGGTTCGGGGAGGACGGGGGGGGGGCGCCGCCATTGCCGCGGCTCGGGGAGCCGACGGGGGCCCTGCGCCGCCATTGCCGTGGCTCGGGGAGGACGGGGTGGGGGGCACACCGCCATTGCCGCGGCCCGGGGAGGAGGGGGGGTGCTCTGCCCCCGCCCTCCGCCACCGTGGCGAGAGCAGGGGGTGCTCTGTGCCCGGCCGGTGCCGCGGCATGAGCGGGGCGCTCTCTCCGTGCCCAGCCGGCACCGCGCCGGGAGCGGGGCGCTCTCTCCATGCCCGGCCGGCGCCGCGGTGGGAGCGGGGCCGGGGCGAGTGAACCCAGAGGCGGTGGCCGGCCCCGAGTGGCAGCGCCGGGCTAGGCCACCTGGCCCCGTCAGCAGTCCCTAGCGGGACGAGCCTGCACAGCCTTAGTTGAGCCAGTAAACCCCCCGCCATGCCGCGGTTCTGTTAGTATTTGGCAACTTTGTTGCATGCGGGTCCTCGCTGCAAACGACAGAGCGTCTTATATTCAGGTGCAGCTTATTTATGGACAAAAAATTAAATATTTGCCAACACCCAGAGATGCGGCTTATACTCAGTGCGGCTTGTATTCATGAATTTACTGTAATTAGTTCATATGTGTGTATGCATCTCTCTCTCTGTCTCTGTCTCTCTCTCTCTATGCCTGTCTGCCTCCCTCCTTCCTCCCTTCACCATTTCTCCCACTCCCCACCTTTGGAGGGGGTTTTTGATACAGCTGAGAGTGCCTGAAAAAAGTCAGAGTGACACAGGTGTTTACAGAGACTTGCAGGCGATTCTAATTTTTGTGCATACTCTCTGCAAGAAATGAGAAGAAATCCTGAATAGTCTTATTTTCTCTTGCAATAGTGAATTCTAGATGGATGGCTGTCTGCTAGAACTCAGCTATTACAACTGATCAAGGTATGGAAAAGATGGAATGGGATTAAGGTAATCTTGTACTCATGAGAGAAAAAAACAAACAACAAAACAATTTAAATCCCATGCTGTCTGAAACAGTGTGCTCTAAGGTTCAAGAAGTGAAAGACAAACTCTGTTCTCAATTTCACTTCAAAATGGGATATAAAACCAGATATACATGAAAACAAAAATCTTTTCCATGAATGTGAGCACATAGAAAATTACAATAATAATATATTGATCTTATATCCAAAAATCATGCTGAGCCTTATGTGCCATAATGCCCACAAATCCTCACATAATTATTTTTGAGCATACAGTATTTATCATCACTTACTTCCTTTTTCCTTTCCAAAGTAGTATTTTAAGTACAAAATCATCTACATTTTCAAAGTCTTCATTATGCTTTTGTTATTAATATTATAAATTAAGTTGGAGGGGTACATTACATCCAATTTTGAGCTAAGGGTAATCATATGGAAATATATTCTTAAAACATAGATTTGATTGAATTTAAAGATTGGTATTTAGGTAAATAAAAGTACTTCACATTTTTTATCTTACTTTATAGTGTTATTTAATCAGATTTTTTTTATCCATGTGATTTCATTTAACACTAAAAGGTTTCACAATTTGCTTCACACAATAAATGTGTTTCCAGAGACAGACTTCCAAATACAGACATTGAAAATTAATGTAAACCAAGAAATAATGCAAGTACAAATGGACAGGAGGGCAACAGAAATGTCTTTTTAAGCTTTCAAGCATGCCCAGTGAGAACTACATAATTATGAGGAGAAGCAGGGTAAATTCGAGGTGAATGAAGTAGTGCAACTATTAGATTTTTTTTGTGATTCATCCCATTGCCAAATATGATTTTATGCTAAAAGCTGAGTTCATAGAAAATGAACTTGCTAATGTTTAGGTTTTGAGGTAATACTCAGATGACTTTTCTTTCTTGACATCTCACTGTGGAAAGTCTAAAGTTTTGTATCTTGTTGCATTTTAACCTCATACAACTACACACCACTCAGATGCTTGCTCACTCGCCACCCCACAAGAGCCGGATGGGTAGGATAATCAAAATAGGTAAACCCCATTCATTGAGATGAAAAAAGTTTAAGAATTGTATTGTTATTATTATAAGGAGACAACAAAAAAAAGGAGATAGAGAAATAAAATCCGAAAGAAACAAGCAACAAATAATACAATTCCTCACCATCTGACTGACTGGTGCCCAGCCCATCCCTCAGTTAAGATCTGTTCCTCACAGACAACTTCCCCAGTTTATACATAGTGCATCGTGTTCTATGTTATGCAATATCCCTTTGGCCAGTTTGGATCATCTGTCCCAGCTGTGCTCCCTCACATTTTCTTGAGCCTGTCATTGGAGAGACATTGAAAAGCCCTTGACTTAGGGTCAACACTACTCAGCAACAGCCAAAACATGTATTATCAACATTAGTCTCATAATAAAATTTTCCAGTTGCATGACAACTTTTTTTGAAGTTCATATCACTTTTGGGGAAATGAATTGTTGTTTGTGCTTAGGCAATATATGATTCTGTTAATTAGGGATTTATTAAAACAGATAAGCAGAGTTTAATTTAGTTTCAGTCTAGCAGATCATGCCCCAAGCAAAATGCATTCTACTACTTTTCTCAGCTTCAGGAGTAAATAGTTAGAGCTGAGTGTTCGCTTCTTTCTCTGAGAAAATGCTCTTCAAAACCTTCTAGAAAGAATGTATCCTATTATGGATTAAAGTCTCAAAGGAGATGGGACATTAAACACAGTGTGTTGAAACTAGATGAAACTTAAAATTTCTGAGTCAGAAAGAAGAACCTAGATGAAACTCTAAGATTTATGGTTAGAGTGTGTGTGCTGGCTGAGCAAAAAAATCCTTAGTCCTTGCTTTACAGACTACAGCTATGAGGAGTGTTGTTTTGGATGGAGGCTGAGGATGTTATTAAAAATATAATACACAGCACCAAGATGGGGGATCAGAACTTGTATTTAACTACTTCATGTGTAAATGGATACCACAGGATTATGAAGCTAAAGAGTTAAAAGTTTTTTTGCTTTATGCCTAGCATAGCATCTTCAGAAGAAAGCACAAAAAATAACCCAATTCAGAGTGCATATTCTGGGTTTTAACACATGGTATTGGAAGGTGAAAAGGAAATGTGAATTAACACCACCTATTAAATAGCTGCACAAAAGATGAAGAGGGTGAAATCATATTTTTATAACGTATTTTCTGGAAAAAAGCACTTATTGTAGTTTTCTTGAGTGAAGAAAATGTATGAACACATAGCTTACATGATAAGACTTCAGACTGAGAATTAAAACAAGAAAACAGGATTTATGATGTACCTCTGTCATAAATTATATTTGTTGGTTTGTTTCTTTCTCCATTATCCACTTTAGGTGCTTTTTGTTTCATGTGGTTTTAGGTGAATTCTTACTCAATGTACAAGGCAAGGAGAATATATTCTTCAATTTTTTTACATTCTTTGTGTACTGTACAGAAAGTCCTGCAACTTTGACATTAATAGCTCTTCTGTATTTTTGCATAGGTACTTGAAGGTACAACATAGAAATTTTGAATGAATTCCCATAGTGTTTTATAAATTGCCTAATAACTAAGAATTTTTAGAGGAGCTTAGGATAAAAATAAATATTTTTAATTATCTGGACCACAATAATTAATAAATTCTTAATCCTTAGGTTTTTAAAACCTATATTATTTAAATTAAGAGAAAATACTATTTAGTTTTGTATTTTAAGATCACTTATAAATATATCATGGTCCTTTCCTTGGAAGATATAATCTTGAAAATTCTACTTTAACACTACATTGTGTGTCTGTATATATATGTCTTGTATGATTTTCTTAAATGTCAGATAAAGGTTTTATTTTGCCCCTCGAGATTTGTAAAATTACCCAAATATTGTATTTCTTCACCCTTTTTGAAAGCCTTCAAGATTCTGGACACCTAGCTAGTAACAGATGACATGATTTCTTATTCTCTCATAAATACTGTACAGTTCATGAAAGAAAAGTCAATTTAATGGTTTATCTCTTTTCCTATTCTCTTTTACTCTGTATCTTATTTAATCTTGAAATTTTCAACTTCATCCTTCACCGATCTTTTATTTTGCAGTGTTCAAAATGTTTTTAGAAAGGTGTTTAGCATTTCTTAATACATATATCTATTTCAATTATCTCATTCCCTTGTAATAACCCCTTTATCTGTTTTACTGTTTTCATCATTCTTCTCAGATTTCTAGTTCATCTTTTTCTGCATTTTTAATATCCCTTTTGTCTTTTTTGTCTTTTTAGCATTGTTCTGAAGGTCTGCATTTCATAATTTTCTTTTGTCATTTGATAGCTCTTAAAGAAAGATTTATCTAGTAATTCTGGACTGTTTATTTCAGTTGAATTGATAATTATATGACATTAAGTTATTACCAGTTATTACCAAAACCATCCACTGTAAACTTTTTAATACACTAAACATTTCTCCTTAATTGTTTCCTTCCCCAATATTATAACATTTAATTGTAAATAATCCTTTCAGATATGGCCTGCTTGAAATTAAACATTCATTCCCATACTTATGCCTGTATGAAAAAGATTTGGACAAACATGCATGAAGTGACCACAGTGTAATTGAGTAGTTGCACTATTTTTGTTTTATATACTGCATTCACTATGAAAATGGCAACCTCTATTTGGGTCACTTTTTCTGATGCTGAGGACACATTGCTTCCCTATCTCCTCTTCCTTCTAAAACTCCCAATTTTAATATATGCATTTCATATTTAATATATATGTTTCATATTTTCATTTTACATTATTTCAACATATGTCTCTACTCCTAATGTCAGTTATAACCTAAACTGTATTATCTCTATAAAGCATCAGTACTTATCTGAAAAAATAATAGTCTTCTATATATTTTATAGCATTTAACTCATAACTCACCTCCATTTGTCATGTATATCTGTTCTTTCTGTGACATATTTCATATAATCCTCCCCCACCATTAAGTCCATGCAACAGTTCTGTCTTCAGTTTCTCAATGAATGAAAGTAAAAGTTTTGATATTCTTACTTCTTTGTGAGTACCTTTTTTTTTGGTGGATTTACATAGAAAAAAATCAGTCACATCATAGCTGGCAATGTCACCCGAAATCTTCCTTCAAGTCCTTGTGCCCATTCTTATCCTGAATTTTTACGTGGTTATGTTCATTACTGGAGTCTATTTTTCTATTTATAAAATTAGTGGAGTTTCCAGTTGTCCCCACTAATGTACTCTTGAGCACTTGTACCTGGCTTATATCTTTTCAAGTCTGAAATACACATACATAATTACATAGATATGCATATTCTTACTGAAATTTGTGTAAAATATTCATGCAACTTTGCAGGATCAACAGATAGATTCTTCTATCTGCTGAAGGGACTTCAGGTTGTGGTAGGTGCAGGATGCCAGGGGCCCATCAAAGCTGCTCTATCACTTGTGCTCTTAAACTGGACAGGGGAGGAGAGAAAATAAGATGGAAAACTCACTGGTCAGATGAGTGAGATATTCACCAATTACCATCATGACAACACACATTCAATTTGGAGGAAAATTATTTGAATTTGTTACCAGTCAAATCAGGGTGAGATAATGTGAGATAAAAACCAAATCTTAAAACATCTTCCCCCACTAAGGTTCTCTGCACTTTGTTCTCAAGAAGTGGTTATGAAACACAGAACAAATAAAATTTTAAATCTCTAAAATGTTTTTTTGGGGGAGTACAGTTGATGTGGAATCTTGGGTGGAGCCTTCTTCCTCGCAGGAAATATTTGTTGGAAATGTCTGCCGACAGACATTTCTTTTGTGTTATGGTGCTATTTTTAGTATGTCTAGATTATTTCTCTTCAGACACTGTTCATGCCCAGCAAGCTCACCTCCATGAAGAAACAGCTAAATTTATACATACAGCCTTCTTTATGTAACAGCTTTTAGTCTTTTGAAAACTTTCTAAATGCATACAGTGAAACTATGGAAAAGGCAAAGAACATCAGAAACTTTCAGCTGGTGGTAAACATGTAATTTTTTTCTACTCAAAGACTACATGAAAAGTAAGCATCTGCAATGACTGACTTTTTTTTCTTCCTGCTGTATCTCTGAGACTGCAGTATCAGACATTCTGGTCTGTTTACATACATTTTTTTTTTAAAATTCTGCAGTTATGGATGTGTCAGTTATTATATAAGGTACAAATAACATTATTGATACTGTTTCCATATTTAAAGTTTACTATAGGTGTGGCTTCAGGTAAAACCACCACAACAATTTCAGGATCCACAGGTACAACCTGGACCATTTAAATCATCTGAGTCCAAGGCTGGTGACAGCTTGTTTCATCCAGAAGGCTCAAAATGTCTTAACCTTCAGGAAACTAAAACTAGAGGAAAGTAAAAGGTTCTAAGTAAGAGATTCTCTTTCCAATAGCTTAAATTCTGCTTCTAGGCAAAGACCAGTGAGTCATAGAGTCAATGAATTAAATTACAACAGCATTCTGATATCTGTAACGATGTTATAAATACTAGCAGATTGTTTTAAAAATAATCACATTTTCTTTTTATATGTAATTTCCTTTAAAAAAGAAAGAAAAAAAAAACTCCACTGTTTATTAATCAAATTTTTTTTTCTAAGATTTTTCAGCAAATTTTGCAAAAGGATACTACATATGCAACCTAAAAGAGTCCAAACCCACAAACCTAAAAGCAAAACCAAATGGCATATCTAGATATTGCTAGATGAAAATAACCTTTCAAATCTTAACCAACGCTTTAGCTAATTAGCTTCATTAACACTGTACTACTGCTTTCTGTCTTCTGAAGTCCAAGAACAGAGTTTTCACTTGGAATGAAATATATTTGAATTATAAAGAATATTATATCAAGCACCCTCTAGAAATGAAGCCTGTTTGATTAGAGTTAGCAAGCCCAAAGACCACTTTATGTGCTTGCAAATCCTAACCCTCTTTTTTTGTGGAAATAGTTATCAAGGAATTTGTCATGGTCTAAAATCTTAAGGGGTTCAGATTGTTCCTTCAAATGCGTTTAGAAGTAAATACACTTAATGACTCAAGATGTCATCCTTTCCAAAGTTAAGTACTGAACATTTTAGGAATAGACTATGGTGTGTTTATAAACCTCTGTTCTCCAACCATCAAGTTCAAATAGCTTTGTTGTCTTAAAAGTAAGGCTAGGTTTAGTAACCCATTTTATAAACAAGTATTAAGTGTTGTTTTGTGCTAAATCCTCTTGGAGGACAGAATAAATTGATTTTAATTGGAAATATATCAGCATTTTGTGAATTCTGTTCTATCTATAGTAAGAATAAGTGAGGACAAAGAAAAAAGCATCAATAGTTCCTGCCTACATACACATGCATTTAACTACATTTCTTAAGTGTTGCAAAATGACAAAAAAACCTTATAATATGGAACACTTGGTAGAGATGGTTTCCAAAATTAATTAAATTCATCCTTGTTTTCTAAAAATGTCATTACATGACTTAGATCATTCAAAACTATGAATTATCATAGAATGAATCATATAATTGCATGGGTTGGAAGGCACCTTAAAGATTATCTAGTTCAAATGTCCCTGCCATGAGCAGGAACAGCATCTTGCTCAAAGACCCTGGCCTTGAACTCTTCCAGGGATGGGATGCCCACAACCTCTCCAGGAAACATGTTCCAGTGCCTCACCACCCCTACAGTAAAGAGTTTCTTCCTAATATCTGATCTAACCTTTCTTTCAGTTTGAACCGTTTTATTACTATATGCCTCTGTAAAAAGTTTCTCTCCATCTTTCTTGTAGGCTACCTTTAGGCACTGGAAGGCTGCTATCAGGTGTTGCCAAAGCCTTCTCTTCTGACTGAAAAATATCACCTCTCTTTCCTCATAGGAGAGCTTCTCCATCCCTCCAACCATCTTCATGGCTCTACTTTGGCCTCACTCCAACAGGTCCGTGTCTGTCTTGTGTCAGAGACCCCAGAGCCGTATGCAGAACTCACATTGGGGCTGTAATAATCTTTTGTGATCAAGTCTAAGTTAACTTTTAACCAGACGTGTTCCACTATGGATAAAAGACACCACACGTGTGGAGTCAGCAATTATGTTGTGTATGTATGTGTATGTGTGTGTAATTAACATCTAAAAAATCTAACTAAAATGCAGTAAATAGTCACCATTTGTGGACTTAAAGAAACACTAGGACTTTGAGTACAAATTAAAATAGAAAACATTCACTGTTATACTGTAACTTGTTGTATAGAAGTCTTACTAGTATCCAACACTTATTTTTATGCTATTCTCACTCACAATGTTCTTCCAATGTCACGGTTCAGTAAGGGGTAACAGAAAGCCTTTGGTATCCCAAGGCCCTCACTAGGAGGGATATGATGTTCATCCTGGTCTAATTTTTGTTTCCTTGCCCTGGACTGCTGCCTTATGGCACTCCACTGAGTGTGAGCATGACCCTGCAGCCTCCTCAGGCTCAGCCTCTTCAGAGACTCTTGTTTGTTGGACTGTGACTCCCTGGGTTTGTCACTCATCCCATGAAGGCACTGACACAGCTCAGGCTCACACAGGGGAGGCAACTTGGCCCTTACATAGGAGCTGAGACCAGCCCAGCCCTGCTCTGGCCCTGAGCGCTGGGCACTGAAGTCTTTAACTGGCTTTTAAATCATAAATTGTATATACTGCTATCGTAAAGAGATCTAGACAGCTCATACAGGCACCACAGAAAAAAAAATAAATTAGATATCCAAGTTCCAGGATACCAATGTCTTTTTAGATATCAAGGTAGTCCTCCTTTTCCTTTCCTCCTTATGCTACCAGACCATCTATAATATGAACAATATATGATTCAACATATCAAGAAAAACAAAATAAAACAAAGATAAATCCAGAAAAGACCAAAGACTGACAAGGAAATCAACCCATAAATAAACCCAGTTTATTTATTTTTTTTTTCTGACTTGTTTTACCTAGTATCTCACGTCCTGGATCTTCAATTTCCTTTGGACTGAGTTGTATAATTAAAAATGAAGACACTCAGTGGAAAGCTTATCTATTCACCCAAACCTTCGTCTACTGCCAATGGAGAGAGATAAGTTACATCTGTGCTGTTAAGTTAGACAGTGCCAGGAGGCAAAGTCAGCATTAGACTGCTGATCATCCATACTGCTTAAGCGTTTGCATGCTCCCCGGCATATTTGAGCCATTCCCATTTGCTTTCCAAGGCATTGCCTGGGCATGATTTAGGTGTTAACATATGCTAGGGATCATTTGTCATAGATGATATGGATAATAATGCACTTTCTCTGCCCTACAAGGTCCTCCAACATTAGCCCAGTTGGTTTTGTATCTTCAACCACTCATTATATGATTCCACCCACTCACCAAGGCTTGCCAAAAATATTTTGACAAAGTTATTAACTATTGGAACCAATCAATGTAAAGGTTAAATTTAAAGAACAGGCATAGTATGTGTAGTATGTAAAAGATCTTATGTAATGATGATTCAGCAGAAGAAGTATATAAAAGGGATGGGTTGTATTTGTTGAGTGGGATGTATCTTGGAGGAGCTACCCCCATCTTCCCAGCACCCCCAGTAAAGAGGGGTCTGCATATTCACATCAAATTGGTGTTGGATAAGTTTATCCAATTTAGTAATACTATAATTTGAAGTCTTTCAATTTATCTTTTTTCAGCATTTGTTTTCATCTGTGTATATGGAACTGGAGAAAATGAACAAAAAAAAATTACTAATAACTTTCATACATTTCGGATACATAATTTTGATTCAACTCTAAGAGTGGTCAAGTGTGATGGAATACTATTTACTGCTTTTCATATCTTTTTAGAATAGTCTACTTGAAAGAATATAAATGATCCAGAGAACTGAATTAATTAACTAGCTCTCAGCTTCACCATTAATCATGCACTTTATTTTCATTCTGATTTTGGTTAATCAATGATATATGCATCATTTTAATCAAATACTTGATTAAAGTATTTAATAAATACTTTTTCAAACTTCAGTATTAATTGCACTGCAACTGTTGGAGCAGAGAATGATCTTATGGTCATTCAAGTGGTGTATGCACAGGAAAATGTTATCTTTTACTGTTTTGAATATTCCCATACATATTCAGCAAATATTTTGGAAAAGTCAGACATAGAATTCATTTTTATCTCATAACCAGCTTACTGGAAAACCATTCATTATAGTATAAGATTGTTCTCTTTTTGGTTTAAAATTATCATGATGGTAGCCTTAGTTCAATTCAGTGAGATGCCTTGTACATCACATGAGTCAATGTCATGTACATCTGAATATTTAAGACAACACAGGTTGCTTTCCAAAAAGGCAACTACTGACTAGTTCATTGTACTGCCTGAATTTTTCAGTAAGTTGATAGGTGCTCATAGTTTGATCATCACTGGCCACAGTAAAGTTTGTGTCTCCATAATCCCAAATTTTTCACATAACAATATATATTACTATATTACATTTACATTGAGCAGATGACTTGAGAAAAAAATTTCACCATAGCTGAAAGCCTATAAAAGTAATCCACTTCTAGTTTAACACTGAGACACAGTCTCAGAATCAATCCGCAATCTATATGTGTACAAACATTTAATTTATAATTAAATAAAATTTAAATTTAATTTAAATTTAAATCAGTCCAAAGCTCTGAAATACAATATAAACAATTGAGAAAAAAATTGATTTATTTATAAATTTCTAATAACTTTATAATAACTATGAAGTTTTGATCTGTCTTTTACTTCAATACCAGTGTTTTTACATATCTTTCTGGACTCATTTATATTAGTTAATTAACAGGTCTTTTAATCATTGATCATATAAAAGAAACCACTGTTGTTCCTTCATATTTAACCAGATTTCAGGAGAGGAGTAGATGACTTAATTTCAGTTTAGTGAGAAGCAGAAACACAAAATAGAGGAGAAACTGAAAAATTCCTCACTTTTGTTTTGATCCCTAGGTAATAGTTTCTCTTAGACAAGAATGTAGCTTTTATTTTCCCCCTCAGTTGTGGAACTCTTTTGTCTCTAACCATTTGCATCTCACTTACTAGGTGGCTTCCTGTGTTACTTTTGGTTGGAGTAAATTGTCTTCGCAGTAGCAAGTATGTGGGTAAGTTGAGAGTTTATGCTGGCAGCAGTGCAGATAACGTAGAGATGCTGTAGTTACTGGTGAGCAGTTCTTGCACAGAGTAAAAGCCTCTTCTGCTACTCACCTCACACAACTGGGAAGTAGGTTTGGGGTGCACAAGAATTTGGGAGGGGGTCACAACTAGGGCAGCTGACCCCAGCTGATGCAAGGGATAATGTAGAGCATATGGCATCATGTTTAGCATGTTCAGGCTTATGGCATTTGTGTTCCCAGTTGCTGTTATGTGATGGAGCCCTCCTTTCCTGGGGATGGCTGAAGACCTGTCTGCCCATGGAAAGTGCTAGAAATTCTTTATTTTACTTTGCTTGTTTTTGTGACTTTTGCTTTTCCTATTGAACTCTCTTTATCTCAACCCATGAGTTTTCTCACTTTTACTGTTCATGTTCCCTCTTCCAACCCATAGCAGGCAACTGATAAGTGAGTGGCTGTCTTGGGCCTAGTTGCCAGCCAGGGTTAAATCACAACACTTTCTCATTCTATTCTGGCAGCCCACAATAATACAATCCAGAAATTAATTTCCTCTGACAATTAGGGGTTTCCAGAATGAAGTATTGTAGCAATACCATTTTTCACAAGAGCTTGCAATCTAGGTCTTGTCTTGTCAATTTAGTTACTAAATTAAAAAAAAAAAAAGTGAGACCAGGCATATAAACGAATGCTTTTATAAGGAATCTAAGCTGACTCTTTGCCATTGATGTTTACATAACAGAGAACTGGAGATCACTGCTTCTGCATTAATTCTGGATATCTCTTCCATATACCACTTCAAGTGTTTGCTGTTACTTGTAGATGTGGTTGCAAATTCATATAGTGTAAGTATATTATTTTCCTAATCTTTGTTGCAAAAATTAGAGCCTAGTAAAAAAGTTTTCTGTTTTTTAAACTCACTGAAACAGCATAATTTCACTGTCAGCAAGAGGATTTTAGGCTTATAATGTAGTACTGATTTAGGGAAAATCATATCTCTACTGTAAATAAAGAAATATTATTACACTTTTGCTATCATTATTATTATTCAAAATAAAATCAACATACTTTAAATCATATTTCAGAATAAAATATTTTTCTTGAATCTTATTTTAATAAATTATTGTGTTCTTTTGTCTCTCCTTTCAAAATCTGATTTATAACTTCATTCTTTAAATGTGGTTCTGAATGGCATTTAAATGCCTGATGAAAGTGGTGTTGTGAAACATAAGTGACTGTCTCAGTCTTCAAACTTGTAGTTGATGAGGTAAATACTGCTGAGAATCTTCAGAAGGTTGCAACAGAATACTAGAAACCACTAGAAGGACTAAATATGGATGAAAGTCTTAGAAGGAAAAAAAATAGCAAGGACTTGTAAGGGACAATGGAATCTGCTGTAGGTGTGGTGAGTTGAGCTTAGCTGGTTGAACTATGCCCATCCAGATGTTCTCTCACTTCCCTTCTTCCATAGGATAGGGGGAAATGATGAGATAGAAAAGCTCCTGGGTTGAGATAAAGACAAGGAGGTGCTTTACCCTCACTGTCCTGAGCAAAACAGTCTGAATTTGGAGTAAATGTATTCAATTTATTTTCAGTTAAAATAGAGTTGAATACTGACAAAGGCAAAATTAAAACCTCTCCCTATCCCTGCTTTCTTCCAGGTCAAGTACTGACCTTCTGACTCTTCTACATCCCTCATCAAGTATCACAGAAGGTATGGGAAATGGGAGACTGTTGTCAGTCCATTACTGTTCTTTTCTCATTCACGTTTTTTTGTGCTCCAGCATGGGTCTTCCATGGGATGTAGTTACTTCAGGCACCCACTTCATAGGGTCCTCCATGTGATCTGTTCCACTGTGGTGTCCTCCACAAACTGCAAGGGGATCTTTGATCTGGTGTCTGGAACACACCCTCACCTTCCATCTTCGCTGGCCATAATGTCCATGGACATTCCTCACTGACTGGGTAGCATTTCGACTTTTCCTAAAAATGTTTACACAGAGGCACCACCAGCTTGGCTGATGGGCTCAGCTGGGTCCTGTGATGGGTCCTTTGGAACCAGCACTGCCCAGCACACCCTGGCCACCTCTTAGAGATGTCTCCAGCATCCCTGCTACCAACACTTGGATATGACCACCCAGTACAATATGAATAACAAGTCAGAAATTTCTTGCTTTGGTACTATCTAGAAAAAGGCTGTAGCAAAGAAATTATTTGTGTGATAGATTTCTGTAGATGTGTCCTAGTTTGGGGTAAATTTAGGGAAGAAACTTCTGAAGTGGACTCCTCTAAAAAGCATATTTCAGTGGCCCCTCCCCCAACAAATTCATGAGGAAAATCTCCTTCAGGAGAATTGGAAAAAACTGAAATGAGTAATGTTAAAAAATGAAACTTGTTCTGAAGAGATGGCAAATCCAGAGGGAGTCCTTGCTGTGGGTGTAGCTGTGTTCACTCATCTCTTATCAGTCCCTCCAGCACTGGGAAATGCTGCATCCCAGCCCCGGTGGGACACAGTGTTCTGGGTTTTTAGCCCACAACAGGTCTGAACAGTTCCAAGATAAAGAAAAACCACAGTCTGGGGAACTTCTCTGCCTCAGTTGGCTAAAAACTAACTAAAAGCAAAGGGAGATCTCTGCCCTACTGTCTGTGCTGCAGACAACACAGTCTGGGAGAAGAAATGCAGGGGAGCAAGTGCAGTCTCTGAAAACGAATTTTGTGCTTCTTTTCCCCTCCTTCACTCTCAAAATCAGTCATAAAGACACTAAACTCAATATCCAGCATAAGCAGAATGGACAGTTGGGGATAAAAGCATCATAAAATCACCCTAGGGCAATAAGGAGGGACACTTTGTTGTTTGCAAATATATGGTTCTGTACGTTTAGCCCGTTAGTTAGCCCTGTCACAAGATAACACAGATGTTTGCTGTCACAATTTCTACAGACTTGAGATACAGTCCTATGCCTTCTAAGGTATGTAAATGCCATGAAGAAAAGCAAGTAAAACCCCTTTTACACAGGAAGAATAATTCAGTCTAAGTTTTGTGGGAACATAATTTGCATTATGTGGCAGAATATGGTAATCGGCTCCTTCTCACATCATGTTCTAAGTAACATTTCTTTTTGTTAGTGAGATGTGAAATACAGATATATATTTGGAGGTAATTCTTTATTTTCTAAAGAACTAATCCTTATCCCAAAGTCCAATAAAAACAATATTATACTGGAGAAAATAATTTCTTTCCCTTGCTTTATTTCTGTCTCAGAAGTATTAGAGTGCACAAATGAAACTGTTATGAGATGTAGTTAGTAGCATTGGACCTGACCTGGTGCACTAACTGGGTCAATTGCTGTTTTACATCCCTTTGCTCCCTTCAGTAAGCTTCCTGTGCTTTCAGCATAATCCCATATGCTAAATGTTACTGTTTACATCTACAAATAAAAAGAATGGCCTAGAAATAATAATAACTAATTTTTGCTTGTAAAATGATAATTTAGAAAATATTCTAAAATGGTAACTTGTTTATCCTCCAAATCACTTGATAAAATATATTACCTTGAGTTTAAATTACCCAACAGATCTCCAGAAACAGATGTAAGTGTAAAAGATATGTTTATTAACCTACACCAAGGCAAAACATTCCTTCAATTATTTAAATAAAGAAGGGATACAATTTTATTTCCAATTTTTTTCTCCCATTATCTTGGAGGACTTAATAGAAATGTATTTTAGGAGGCTTTGTTTGTATTGGGTTTTGTCTATCCATGATGACTGAAGGGTATCATAGGGCTCAGTGATAATGGTGGTGTTTCCATCTCTGCATTCTGTGACCATGTCTGTACAAATCCCTGCAGACAAATTGGCTCTCAATCTTCATGCTTTGGACTGTCTGGATTAAATCCAGTTTTATAAATCTGGTCTTACATCCATAAAGCAGTATTAGCGTGTCTTAGCCCTCTGAGAATCAAGACCTATTTTGTAGACATCAATCTCATTGTCAACATCCAGACTGCACTGGAAATTCCTTTGGACAAATTATATCTAATGAAGATGAAGACCATTGTATCCATCATTACCTTGGCAAGACAGCTTTGGCAGAGAGAAAAAGGGTTGGTAGTTCTGGGAACTAGCATGCTTAGACAGCTGTTGTAGGAGACAAAGATGCAGAAAGGAAGAGGAAAGGGCAGAAAGCTGTCAATATTCCACGAACCTTGATCACTGACAAAAGAGGTTGAGCCTGTCTTAACTTAATGGACAGTTGCTTCTTGGAGTTCACTGAAACATTTTGAGGTTTTTTTTTCAAAGCATACCATTTATCTCTAAAAACGCTTCATGATTACCAAACCACAGTATCTGCAGTAAAGGAACTTATGCGAGAGTCTTCCGGAGATTTCTCAGGTAGAAACCTGACAATAATAATACTTAAATTAATAAAAAGTGTTGTTTTAGTGTTGGAAAAGAAGTACAAGAATGGAACATAATCGAAGAACACCACATTTTCTAAAGGAAACCTAATTGATATCCACTGGCTGTAAATCAGTTTACATTATCTAATTTAAAGGGTCATAAGACATACCACTTATGATTATACTAAATTAAAATCAGACAACACCTGTAATTTATAGCTTCATTATCTTCTTGGAAACTTGATATACAAAATACTGTGTTTTCCCCCTCAAGTGGATATTGAAACAATTAGAAATAGTGGCAAATGGTTCATGCCTGAGTATTTTATTTAGCTATTGGGTCACCTACTGTAAATAGTTCATTGCTGTAGTCAGAACAGTTTAATCACCTATCTGCGACTATTTATTTTGCTTTGAGGACATCTTATTTGGGTCTTTCAATGAGATAGACAACAATGAAGAGTCTAGGCCTATTGGCAACCTCTGAAACATTCGACAGTTGTGACACCAATTCTTTAGTTTAGTTCTCTATGAAACACAGGGCAACTGAAAAAAACAAAACAAAACAAAACAAAAACATCCTTTTCAATAGGTGTGGAACTAGAAAAATAATTAAAAAAAAAAATCCTCTACTCTTAAGACTGCATTTATGTATCAATTTCTTTTTACCAGAATCACTTTTGCAACTCGAAGGACACAGTACAAGTGATCCAATAAGTGATATTCTATCTATTTCTTTGACAGTATCTGATTTGTAATCCTTTACCTCTCAAATTTCCATTAAAAATTCCTGCCATATAGGAATCCAGCAGAAGAGTTCTTCACAATAAGTACTCAAAAAACCTTGCATAACCTACTGTGCATAATGAGAAAGAGTCAACATAATTTTTTTGTAGGGTTGAACAATCTCAAAACTTCAATTCTACCCACAATAAAGGATAATTTTTAAGTTCCTAAGGAAAAGGGTATAGATCAGCAGTCATGTCACAGAGAAACTGTTTCCTAAGACATATCTGTGCTCTTAAGTAATTTTACAGCCTTTATTTAGTCAGATTTCATACAGGTGTCGGTCATGAAAAAGACAATGCAGTTTTAACAGTCAAGTAAAAAGATATATTCAAATTTCTATTTTTGTATCTCCATCTTTCAAGGGCAGTTCTGGTTTTGTTTTAGTGAGTTATTGAAAGCTGGAAATTTCTGCCAATTGTCAGCACCCAACTAATATTTGTAATGCATACAATTCTTTTCCTGTCAGGAGGAAAAAAAGAAACAAGTTACCTTTGATTCCATGCTAAAAACTAGACTTATAACTCAACACTAGGAAAGAAATTAAGCACTGCTAGCTTTGACATGTAGTGATCTATGTTTATATATTAACTTCTTAAAGAAGAGTGGAAGTACCTAATGAAATAAACACTATTTTGATTCAAGATCTTGTTACCAAAATAAAAAATAAATGTTTTCAATGGAAAGAACTTATTTTAAACTTTGGTTAGAAACATACTTTTCATTTCTGTATATTTCTTTCTGGGGTGGGTGGAGTTTCATTCTTTTCTCTAGCTAGACCTTTCAGAATTAATAAAGGAGTGATCATGATCACACACTGAAATGTACTATAATCTTTCTACAATCACTATTGTAGATATTTTACTTCCACTGTGAGCAGGACTAAATAGCTACCCAAATATGCAGAACATAGAGATATCAAAGTGAGATAAAATGAGCTTAATTCTTTTCTGTAATCTACAGAAATCTGACTAAAATAAATGTGATTAGAGGTCACTCTTTTTCAATCAAGTATCAGACAAAGCAGAATTGGACTAGATTGAAGCACTGAAAAGTGCTTTAAAGGAAAGTTCCATTTGACACTTACTATGCTGCAATCAGTAACATCCCAATTAATTCTCCAATTTACCAGTATAAATAAAGGGTTTAGTAAGTTTATTTCTAGAAAATTTTAAGTGGCAATAAACAAATAAAGGTTGTTTTTGGGGTCAGTGATATGAGCAGAAGACTGAGAGAAGATAAGAATGATATTTAAAGGTCTGTGAGTTATTTTCAAGTTGAACTCAAAAACTTTATGTACCTGTGTTTAAATTTCCAAATTCGTGAAAGAGGGTTAATGATATCACAAGAATATTTTGTTGTGTAGTAACTGGTTGTAATACTTTTCTTAAGAGTATCAGAACAAGATATTAACTTCACTGCAATAATTTGAGTTCCAAGGGCATATTAAATGTGACCCACAGTCTCAAAAACAAATATTTGATCTAAGGGAAAGTGTGCAGGAAAGAGTTATGATATGTTGAATAATATGAGTTGTTGGGATTATAACAATATTATTTCTATTATTATTATTATTGCTTCTGGTCCTCCTGTAAACTGGAAGATAATTCCCATGTAAACTGTTATGTTTACTGAAAAGGCAGGCAGTATACCTGAATATTTATCTGCTATCTGTAATCTGCTGTTCATGGAAACTTTTCTAGAATCAGGTTTTACAAGAGGTAATTTTTTGCTGTTAACTCTTGTACTTCCATGGTTTGTCCCTGTCCCTCCAATACTAACAGAGTGAAACAACTGAGGGTTTTTTTAATGTGAGTTTGTGTGCATATGGTTCTAGAAAATAGAAACTTGAATACATCTTTTTACTTGTCTATTAAAACTGTGTGGTCTTCACGGCAGGCATCTGAATAAATAAAGTCACAAAAGTATATGCAATGTCAAACTAATATAATGATGTAAATGATTTTTATAAGTTTGAAATTCAATGGAGAATAACAAAACATTATAGATGACTGTTATATTGCATGGAATTTTAATGTTCTTTCTGTATGAAACTGAACTGCCTGTCCTACTGGTAGATTCCATTCCACATTTTTTTACATTATTCATGAGTTCCATTTTTATATACTTATGTCATGTGTTTACCAATACAGCCTCTCATACGTTTTCAACAAGATACATCCATAGAAAGATAAAGTAATTCACAGTTTGAGTTAATATCAGTTAAGGTATTCTGTTAGAAATATTTAAAAATTATTAAAAACATACAGTTCTGTAATCCTACTCTGAAAAAAAAATAAGAAATCCGGTGTTTACTTCAGAACTGTAGGCACAAGTTTGTATCACATACTCAGCCTTGTCTGCAAAACCATTCTGCTTGAATTTTGAATAAAAACTTTACATATATCCATTTCCTAGTTTGATGAGGATTCACCCAGAACCCATATGATCTGGAATTTTTGCTAATGATCTGGATGGTAACAAGTATAGTCTAGACATTATATTCATGACATAAGCTTCTACTTCCAAACTAATGTAGTCCATATTGTCAAAAAAAAAAAAAAAAGGGAAACAAGCTTAGAGTTTTAAGACTAAAATATTATTTTTGGAGTAGAAAAAAAGCTACTAACAGTGACATGTACAACTGCAAAAAGTGACAGCAGTAATTGACTACCAGACTCGTGATTGGGAGGAGCTGCCTGCAAAGCAATTTTACAGAAAACAGGTTTCTAATGGATCACAAGCTGAGTCAACAGTCCTGTGAAAAAAGAAAGCACCATAGTGGGTTATAGAAATGAGCATATAAAAGCCACAGGACAGGAGGTGCATCTTTAAAAAACATGCTTCAAACAAGACCTCTCTAGAGTACTGTTCTCAGCCTGGACCAACTTTGTAGTGCAACTACTCTACCATCTTTTGAATAGAAGATTTATACTGCAGGGTTTTACAGAACAGAATAGCATATATTTGACTTGCAGGTGTTGATTCAAAGGACAGAAATGAGGATCTTAATGTAGAGAATCTTCTGCTTGCTTTTCTCTTTCCCAAATCTGTCTTTATTTCATACTGATAAACAAATATGTAAGAAAATATAATACTTCCATAACATACCTGTCATGTAATGTAATTTTCCTAACACGTATTGAAAATACAGCTCCTGTGCTAATCAGAATCTATTCTTATGCTCTTCTTGTGCTCAGGTGTTGCCAGGAGAGAAATCCATAAAGCCCCAACAAATTTCTGTTTAAATCTGCTCTGTTTTCTCTGCCTCTAAGATTGTATTCTTAGTACCTCTAGGTCTATAGTCTAAATCCTATTTCTCCATAGCAAACCTTTATATTCCACCCGGTTAGGGATTCTTTACAGCAGAGCATGCACTGAATCATTCCAGTCCTTTCCAAAGAATATCAACAAATGTTAAGAAGTGCTGTCTCCCAGCTTGTTCTTGAAATACTGTGTTATTTTGCCGTCAAAACCTAAAAATAATACTAGGAAGTACTAGAAGCTGAGGACAGTAATTTTGTATTTCATACATGTCAGTTGGTAAAAGCCAGAAGTGTGTAGTTAAGATGAGGAATTGTGATGATGATTGCTTGTAGAGGAGATGGACTTACTAGTGGCTGGTAGAAGTTCACATTAATAGATTAAAATAAAATAGATTATTAGGAAGAACAAAAAGAGAGAATGGATTTCTCTCAATGTAAATACAACCTAGCCACCTCAAAAGCAATAGAAATACCTGATCAACATAAACACCTGTTCTTTGATGTATGATATTCGTTCATATTCCTTGGAAATGCAGAATAGATTGATCTGAGAATTAAAGTAAAAGAAATTGTAATTTTTATTATTCTAGGGATTACCAACCCTTGTAAATCGTTATCCTACTTAAAATTTCACACAAGGATCACAGAAATCAGCCCCATCAGTTGTAAGTGGCTGTTGCACACGGGTTTACAATGCAAAGGTAATCATGATAGATGTAAGACAATGCCACTAAATATTGCTGTGACACAAGAGGTTGTATTGTATTTTATTGAGGATTCAGGAAACACTAAGACACTCTGTTTGTCTCTTGAACATACATTAAAAACAAAAATATAGTTGGCAACTTCATCACTCATTTGATTTTGAAATATGGCCACCTTCCTTCACTCCATCCTCCTCAGCTGCACATCTCTACTCCTGAAACTCCTGGTGAGAAAATGCCATAGACAGAAAGGTCTGTGAATACAAGCCCATATGGTCAGACCTATTCCAATTGACCAGGCACCTTGTGCATGAAAATTTGTGAGACTTCCTATTGGCCTGCCAACTGTCGGGGGGTGAGGGTGGTCCCTGACAAAGCTTTTTAGGGTTAGGGTTCTTCTGGTATCAGGGTAGGAGTGGCAAAAATAAATGAAGATCAGGTGCAACGGTCATGAGTAGCAACATAAAGAACTTTAATAATGGTGAAAACAAATGTGGGACCAAGGCCCAAAAATCTGAACACAGACTATGTCTCTATAGGGGTCGAAGGCTGAGGAGTAAGATGTGGGGTGGTCCAGGGTATAAAAGGGAAGCAGAAAAGGAGGTGGAGTCGAGGTCAGGGTCCAATGGGTAGAGGAGAAAGTGGTGCAGAGGTGGGGTTAGGGAAGGTAGGGACCAATGGGGAAACGAGGAATGGAGAACATTCTGGAAACTGGGAGTGGTAATGATGGCTGGGAAATGAGAGTCGGGAATATTCATAAGGCATTAACATGGGTGATCCCATAGCCCCTTGGAACCTTTTTCTTTGGGCTCACCACAACTTAAACTGATGCCTGCCAGGGACAAGGGTTAGGGTACAGATCTTAATCAGTGATGATTCCCACGGTTAAGGATGTGTGTTGTACCTCTCATGAGACCATCTCCATATCTTGGCGTCCTTTTCCCACTGGGGAAGAAATTAACCTCACTGTTCTGTCTGTGCTGTAAACTCATTCACTCCACCAATCTTTGAGCTGTCTGTAACTGATTTAAGATACATTCCTTTGTCTTTTCCACTCCGTCACTGCACCTGCACTGCACCTGCTAAAAACTGGGGTGGCAACCTTTTCCTGAATGTCCCTGATGAGCAGTACTGTGCACACAATCCCATGCCAACTTTTTGCCAATCCAATATTTCTGGAGTTCAAGTTCAATATGTTATTGCTAGGCACTTAATAAAATGTCTGTCTTTCCAGTCTTGTAAGCAGAATGCTGCAATGGAAGAGTTCTCTAATTGGGAGGGAAAGCTTGCTTTCAATGCTTGCAATACAATTACTTTGTCTCTGTAGACATGTGGGTTATAAAATATTCCCCTTGCCTCTACTATGATAGACTTCTCTTTTGCTTACCACTTTGCATTAATAGAATGAATGCATATTTCACTCTAACCAATAGTTATCTTTTAGCATCACGTCTAGAGCCTTCTGCCTCAAGACTTGCTTAAACAAGAAGTAATTACTTTACAATATTAGCAAGAAAATTTCTTCAATGCAAATTCTGTAAATATATTTTTCAACTACTGGCTTCCCTCAGCAAATAATAGAAAACATCTCACAACGTCATCTGGGAAATAAAAACACCTGGAAAAACTGTAGAGCAAACTGATATATGCTTCTAACATTAACATGCATAGATGGATTCTCTCCCAGTATAGAACTTTTGTATTGTTTCTGTTGCACTACTTGTTCCTACCATAAAGCACAGAAGAAGTCTCTGTTGGTTTGAAATTTGAATACATGGGAGTAAAACATTTTATTTTGGAAAAATGAATAGTGTTCCTTCCCCAACTTAGGGAAAAATATGTGCAATTATGATGAATTTACTTTATTGTTAACTAAATCAGATTTAATTTCCTACAGCTAGCACAATTTCATATTCCAGGCCAATAGTTGATTAACCTATTTCTACAATTTTACATCCAGATACTGTTCTAAACCAAACACATTTCTGAAAGAAATTTTACCCAATCTCTCTGTGGCCCCAATTCTCTAAATAATGAGACAAATTTTCCCATACTGCATAATGCATGCGCAGACACACTTTCACTTTCAGTGTATATCACAGGAGAGAATATAGAGTGGAAAAATTAAACACCTTTAGGAAAAAAAAAACCTAAGACACATAATTGATGGTACTTATTTTTGCAAATCCTAGACTTTAAGCATAGAAAAACAAATTGTAAATGCAGTCTTTTTTTGGAGGGAGATGATCTTAAGATTGAACAACACCTCTGAAGCTGATGGCTATGGGTACAAATATGTTTTCTTATGATTTTTCAGATATTAACCTGTAATTTTACAAGTATTCTGTTGTGATTTTAATTCCATCTGGAGATGAAACAACACACAGCTTCTTACTAACTCCTCTTCCCCCCTGTCCCTGTGGAATGGGGAGGAGAATCAAATTAAAACTTGGATATTGAGAAAAGAACAGTTTAATAATTGAAAATTCATTAAAATACAATAATAATAATGAATAATATTAACAACAACAACAAAACAACTACAACTACTACTACTACTAATAATAATAATAAGAGAAAGCAGGGGGGAAATTGAGGCACAATGCAACTGCTCACCCTGCACTGACAGATTCCAGATCCAGACCCCTTTTCTGAACCAATATTGGCCCCCTTTTCTGGGTAACTCTCCCAGTCTATATACTGGGCTTGATGTTCTATGTCAGTATGCTCTGTCTTGGTTCAGTTTGAGTCACCTGTCCCAGTTGGGTTCCCACCCAGTTTCTTCTACATATGTCCTTACTGGCAGAGCATGAGACAAGGAAAGGAATGCTCCTTGACTTAGGAAAACACAATTCAAAAAAACCCCAAAACATCACTGTGCTATCAACACCATTCTAATTCAAAATCCAAAACTGTAACAAGTACCGAGAAGAAATGAACTCTACTCTAGCTGAAACCAGGACATATTCTTAGTTTTCTATGTAATTATGCATTATTCATCTTATCTGGATCCAGGTTTTTAAACTACTTACACTGAGTCAACCTTAACCACTCCTTGATAGAGTGAGAGAAATTCAGCATTGATTAAAGTTGGGGAAATTCCAATGACTTATCTTGATTTATACCCACTTATGCTTGAGATGAATTTGGTCAACCCACTTATACATGGGTTGAATAAATGACTTCATCACATCAAGCAATTGGAAATAAAAGCATTTTGCTGATGTAAGTCTGATTCTTTGAACACTTATAGTTATGTGTATGATTCAGTAAAGCTGATTTTGTGGGTAGACTGGCACAACAGCTATAAATCATTCAAAAGGAAACAAAATAAAAATGAAAAGCCAAGAAACTAAAATCATTCTTTATCTCACATCTTTAAAAGCTCTCTATGGTCTTGGAAATATAAAGCTCTGATAAATGCTTACCATGGTATGATCAATTTCAGCAATGTAACCCTTCTCATCCATTAATATTTATGTTTTATTTTATGGGCATTATCAAAGAATTTCCTATCAGTTTCTCAACCTCAATAGAAATTTACATGTTCCTTCACATTAATTTGATCCTAAGCAAGAAAACATTATCATTGATAGTAATTGTAAGACCTTAACATGAACAATGTCTTTTTCCTTTCTTTTCCTTAAGCTACTCAACTTAATGAAAAGTAAACAAGAGCTTTAAATCAAACAACAATTAGAACAGTGCTGTTGTATTACTTTTTCATTTTTGTGTTTCATTCTAACTTGTATACTATGGTTAAAACAGGAAACTGAAGCTAATGAAAACAACCCACTCACAGGTCTCACACATGTAGAAGTTGCAGGTTTTACTGTTTCTATGTCATCATCTTGATGCAGTATATTAATAAAGAGAGCAATATGCTCTCTGTAAGTCTTATAGAAGAATCTCTTAGGACTTGGTCAGGCTTGATGTGAAATAGAGATAATCACAGGTGATCTCATTTTCCTCAGGGCCCTTTAAAGTCTGTATTGAATGAACAGTTCCAAATACACTATTGATGGGAAAATGTCTGTTTATTTCACTTTTCCCTATTAAGAAAAAAATTTGAGGGCTGAATAGATGTTTTACCTTTCAATGACTATTTAAATTGTCTTAATGCCTGATTACCATGAAAAATTGCCTATATTTCTGTCAATAACAGTATACACATTGTACATTAATATGGGAACAAACTTATGCCTACTATTGTACATCTCCCAGTAACTGCTCAATTAACTTATAACACTGATGTACAGTAAAGATCTCATTAGAAGCTCTCCAGAGTCAATTCTCCACGGCCTTGAAGTTCAGTTGTTTGAAAGGAAGAAAAGTACTTCATTGTCATTGAAATCACAATGAAATAAGGAGTATTAATTAGTTTATTTTACAAAGTTACTTGTTCACAGTTTTCTGGTTTGGGGATCCTTTTTTTATATGGTTTGTTATTATTTGCATAGTAAATTTCAATTTTTAATTGAGCTGTATCAGTGAAATATTGACTACGTAATATTATCAACCGAATGTATTTTCCCCTAATTCTGTACTGGTACTCAAAGTGCATCTTTTATTCTTCACTAGCCCTTACAGTAAGATCATCATCTGTCTCCAATATTTTCACTGTGTCTTATTTCATCATTTTACCTCTGACCAACTTTTCCTGTTAACTGATAATCCTGCTTCCAGCATTTTGGAGACACAATCACAGATACACAAAGGACTTTAGGGGAAAAAAAAAAAAAAAAAAAAAGAAAGAAAAGCAATAGTGTCAATTGGGAACTCTGATAAAAATGGTTGAGCAAGGCTAGTGTTCATGTAACATTTATCTCAGAAACTGAAGGATCAGAGAAGCCTGGAGATCTCAGTAATCTGAGAAGTGTCCCACCAGTAGACAGGGCAGACACTGTAGAAGAAAGTAGGAGTTTGCAAATTTCTTGCTTAGAGAATACAGAGGTACATGTGGAAAAAAAAAATATTAAAGATGCCTGAGAAACTCAAAATTGAAAGCAGGTTGTGTGAGTTGATCTCAATATATATTTTATTCAGACCTAGGGAGTTCTGTCTCATTAGGAACTTGACACCCATTTTGAGAAGACATTTAAAAGCTGATGCCTTCCAAAGCTTTGAGGATTGCAAGTAGATTTCTCCAGCTAGTGGCTAATCTTCAATGTATTTAGCTCCCCATTTTTTCAACTGAAATTTCCATGCAATAATCCCAAATACACACACTATCCATGCAGGCAGAAACACTTCAGTGCATGCCCAGTAAATCAGGCATTTTTATCAAAGATCTGCACATGAAAGACATTTAATGAATATTTAATAAACTCATATGTCAATCTTATGCTTCCCAACAACATCAAGTTTTTTGTTTCTGTGTGGTGTGGTGCACAAACTTTTGCTTGAAACTACCTCAGGTTCATAACCCATTCTCCTGCAAGAATCCTGAGCATGACTTTAAAACTGTACCTCCAAGCACCTTCAGATGATCAAATCTTACAGTCTTCACAGGATCTTTTATGGTACTGGGCTTGAATGTCATGAAAATATGAAGCCTGGAAGAATGGAAACTTTGTGGTCCTTGATATATGGTTGAACAAAATTCACATTTTCAGTTGGCTGCTGCACAGATAAGCTTAACATTGTGGTAGAAAAGATAATGTGAGAAAGGAGATTAGATGAGGAAAAAGAAACCAGAACAGATGGTTAATACGGGAGAGGTAGAAACAGAATCAGACAGGAAAAGAAATAATTTTACTTCAGATTGAAAAATAAGCCAAAATGTTTATATAAGGCCCCCAAAATACCACTTTTCAGACAATGGGTTTAAGAATTTTCTTCAGCAGTTCCAAAACATATACTTTATCCAAGTACTAAAGGACATCAGTAAAATTTATTTCAGCTTCTGAAACAGTCTTCTTTAGATATCATGAATAAAGAAGATGCTTCTAGTAATAAAGGCCTGATTAACATCATATTTAAATCAAATTAAAATGAAGTATATGTCAAATTATAACTCACTATAATTTGAGCTTCTAAATACAAGAAAAGTGGTAAAAAGTAAGTCTCTTTCAGCTACTTTCACTGTATTTGTCTATATAAATAAGAAGAGCTTTTTATAAAAATGTCACAAGTGCAACCTATTCCTCTTAAAAGTAGCACAACAAATGGTAAAATATTTTAAATATAGTAAACATGGTTTAATTTGTACTTTCTTTTTCAGAAAATAATGCCTGAAAGATAATACCAGGAAAAATTTAATTAATGAGTACTCAGAAATTTAAAGAGTATTTGAGTGGGCAGGGGGGAAATTGCTTCCTAATTTCTAAAAAATACTCTTTTTTTTCTCATTTTTTTCAGAAATAGTTGCAAGACATTCAATGAGGAAACCAATCTTGTCTTCTTCACCTTTTCTAAGATAAAGAAGGCTTAAGCTTACTTGTAGATCTGCAACTGCCAGATAACCTTGAGCAAACTATTTGTCATTTTCTGCTTCAGGTTTTTCCCTTAATAAAATGGAGGAAATCACAATGACCTTCCAGTACCTTATGTAGAATATTCACTCTTATAACAGCTGCTTCCTCCTTGTAATCAAATGACAGGTAGATTCTCTTTTATCAAGAAGTTCTACTGGGTAACTTTCAATTGAGAAGGGCAATATGACTTTAGTGCCAGGCAGAAAATATTTGCTGTTGACTCAAGCAAACCAGGCATTATAGTTTAAATGACACGTTAGTGAAAGATCTGAATTTCAGATCTGTCATATTACTGTGTGGTTATATGCTGGGACACTGTTTGATATAATTTCACCTACACTTTTCAAAAACCTGACCAATTAAACTAGACATCAGAATGTTGGAAATATTGTCTCTTTTCATGAATGGACACTCTGCTGGGATTTTTTCCATAGAGAATTGTAAAAGAAGCACTTGAATGCTCAAATATCTAGCCCAAATTTATTAAAGGACACAATCGCAGCACATCATCAATTCTCTTTTTATTATTTTGTTTACAATAGCTTTACAAATCTTGAAAGGGGCTGCTAAAGAGAAGTGTTTATAAAAAGAAGGTCAGGGACCAGTAAGTCAGACAACATTTATCATGTCCATGGTGAGAATGACAGTCTGAGACCACACTACAACCCAAGGAGGCCAGGCAGCCAAGACAGTGATGCTGCATCAGGGACCGTGGGCACAGGGCTGGGCACACAAGGACTTAGAGCAAGTGTCTGAGTTTAAATGAAGCAGTCAAACAAGGGGACAGAGACTCCAGATGAACCTCCCACAATGATTTCTCACTTATATGTTTGCCTGTGTTTTCACAGCAGACTGGCTCCAGGTAATAGGCAATGTAAATATTTAAGAACACTTAAGCAGGTGATCACTGGCATATTTTCCAGTGCAAGACCAGAAACTAGTGGTGTATTGCATGTGTCAACACTGACTCATGGGTCAATACGCAACACAGAAGTTTCTGTCTGAACATCAGAAAATACTTTTTTTGGTTTTTTATTGTAAGAATGACTGGCACAGGTTGCACAGTGAGGTCGTGGAGAAGATCACTTAATTTGGTAAAGCAAGTCTCCTTGTGGGTTGCAGATAAGAATGACATGCAAGTGAACATGGTTCTTTCCTACTATTAAGCCCCAAAACGTGACTCAATGAGACACTTCAAAGGACTTACAATTGTTCATGTACTCTGAGTTAGGCACTCAGTGGAAATACCAAAGGGATCAAAACAACATAAAACTTTACCGGAAACTTCAGAATATCAAAGAACTGTGACAAAAAGTTTAGAGCAGCATTCAATCAGCATAAAACATTTCTCAAATCATTAACTTAACCCATTCAACTCAGCAAACTCTAAGCCTGTTTGATTTTAAATTATTGAAAAATTTCAGGAAGAGAGAATTAGAAGAAGAGGAAAAGCAAAGAAAGAAAATACATATAAAAGAATGAACATTGTTACCACTCTTGGCTCCAGTGCTGTTCAGCAGGTAGAGATTCCAAGTGAGTGTAGCCAATACATGTGGTTGTTGAATGTTCAACTTTAAATAGCCCTTGCCCTTTCCCCAGGTGGGACTTCACATCATTTGGCCACTCAAGAGCTGGGTTGGAGGCTCCAGGGGCAGGTGTGGGGCATCAGCTCTGCTGTGTCAGGGTTTGGCAGCCTCTGCCATGCTGGGATACTGGCTGTGAGGGCTGGGGAGTGCAGGGCAGTGCATCTCTTCACCAGGGCAAAGCCGACCTTCCCCTTACCCCATACACATCCATTTGAAATGTTTTGAGCCAGCAACCCCTCCAGTGCCACACACCTACAAGTATTTCCTTATGTATTCCCTTACATATTCACTTTCAGTGAAGGTGAACTGTATTGTGCATAGGTGAATTGGAATTTAGACTGCACATGCTGTTGCACCTTGATTCTGCAGGGGAAGAATTTACCAAGCAAAAAGTCATTCACTGAGACATCAGTTTAAAAAAGTTCCTTTAGTAGACATTTTCTGTAAATAGTGAAACAAGCAAATACTTGTGAACTTACATTTATTCTTGCATCAGATTTTTTTTTAAAATCTCATATGATGCATACACATTTTGGTAAAGACTGAATTATGTCTTCCCTATACTGGGTGTTGATAACATCTGCTGATGGCTGGCCCAGTCTCAATCACATTATCTTGGCTTTCAATAAAGTTTTCAGAGAGTGTAATGACTATTAAGATTTACTAAGAACAAGTTACTCTAAGGCTGATAGTATCTAGTATGTACAAGTACTTCCCCTGAAATGAATGTTAAGTATAATGGTGGCATATTTCTTAACATAGATGGCAGTAAGACAGTTATTAAAACAAAATAATTTTCATCTAAGTCATGAGGCATATAACTGAGCAAAAGTTCCTAGCCTATAATACAAAAAATTAAGTGATTGTTTTACTTCATGAAACAGGTTGCTCACTTGACTTGGTATAACTTTCTGCTTCTTTCTGCTTCCTCTGTTTCTGTTATCCTTCCAATTTACTCCTCCCTATAAAAATAATACTTACAGGCTGAAGATTAATGATATGATAGACAGTGGTAAAACAAAGAACTTGAAACACATATGTCCTATGTTCTTACCTACGGGAGGATATAATTCTTAGTCTCTACTTTCCAAGAAGAATATTGATATACTATCTAATTTATACAACCAAATGGATTCATTGTAAGCCATTTTTTCAGTCATATAGATCAGTTGAGGATTAGAGGACATAATATCTCAAAACATTACAGAGTTCAATAAGAGTATTGAAAATTAATAAAATCTCCTGAATATTGTGTAAAGAGTCAACAACCTCAATATCTGAATGCATTTTGTCCTTTGTTATAAAATATTCACTGCAAAAACATCTCAGTTGAATACAATCAGTTAATGGAAAATACTTAGATGGAAACATAGAACATCTTGCAATAACTAATATGACTTACCTTCAGCTTTTTCTATTCACTTAAGCAGTTTGAATTTGGACTTTCATTGTAAGTTGGATCCTTAAAATGTCCAGACAAATTTCATCAGGTAAACTGGAAAAAATGTATTTGCTTGCATGTCACCTTCTGTCAAGAAATGGCAAGGAATTTAATTTCACCATGATGTCAACTTTTCTCAGCTATTTCTGATCAATGTCCAAGGCTATGACAAGTGCCTTCTCCAAGTTCAGAAATAAATACAGAAATAAAATAGAACCTTTTACCTGAAACTTTCAGAGCTTGAAAGAGTTATTAGAAAGGGAAATAGTAATTTTGTGCTTCCTTTTTCAATTCTTCTAAAAGATATAGAAGGTTTTGCATTAGAGACCATCACAATGACCAAATTATAATTCTGTCATGGGTCTAAGTTTACATATTTGGTTAAATTTATAAGCACACTGGAAAACAAGCACATAGAGACATCAAGGAGAACCTCAATTTTCTTTATCCATAGGCACTTGACTTAGTCATATTTTAATTCCAAAACCAAGGATAATACATCTTTTGCACTATCTAAGGAATTTTGACATGCCAGGATGTGCTGCCATGATCATTGTAGCTGTGGTTGAAATTAAAACTGTAATAGTTATAAGATCACACTATTCTAACATTGGCAGGTTTCTCTTTCACAAACGAAGAAATCTTAACTGAGTAGACCTGGAAGGCTTTTATACATTTCTTTTACTATTTACATTATTATATGATGACTGTGCAAGAGATTAACATACCTAGGATGCATCAGATGAGCTGCAAAACGCCAGCAGTCTGTGCAGGATTGCTGAACTTAGCTCATACATTGCATGGGTTATCATAGAAAATGCAGCAAATGTGGTTTTCTCAGAACATGCTGGATTCCCTGAATATGCTCTACAGAGTATACCGGACTGTCTGTCAAATCCCTGTCTTCATATTAAATGGACACATACAGTTCCGAGTTAATTCTCTGATAGAGATGAAAAGTTTCAGCGTGGACAAAAATCATACGGATTTTTCTCCACTGGTTGAAGGAATAGGGTTTTTTCCAGTAGTATTATAGCCTAAATAGTACTGCAGTCATTCAAACTGGGATGAGTTCAGTCCCCGCTTTCAGTACAGAAATGTGTGATTTCAGCAGAGAAGAGAAAATTGTAAGAAAGGCATTCCACTCTGTCATCTGTCCACTGCTTCTTCCAACAGTCTCTGAGTATTGTTTTCTAGAAAGGCCTGCTCTGCTGCTGAATCTGACAAGCACCAGGTGGCCACAATTCATCTAGGTGGTAAAATAAGAGATGTACAGTGTTTTTTAATTGTGCTGTTATCTTTTACGTCAGAATTGAAAATGCCTCCCTGTTCCTGTGTATGAGCAAATCAGAAAATGAGTAGGACACTTAGACATCTCTTTAAATAATGTGGAGTCTTAGTCTTCATTGAATAAACATTTCAAGGTGTTGTTTCCTGTATTCTTGTGGAAAACAACACAAACCCAGGTTGCTCATTGTCAGATTTTGTTTATTCATTTCACCAAACTTTCTATCAAAGCCAAAACACAAAAAGGAAGGCCTTACAAGGCCAACCTGATAAATAAATAAAAAAAAAAAAAAAAATTGAAAAATTTGCTAACATTAACATCAATTATGGCATGATTTGTGATCAGTCTAACCAATTTGGGGGGAAAAAAATCATAAAATGCGTAATCCAATTATCACAAAACAAGAGAGAAAAGATATTTTCTCTCCGTCTGTTCTGCTAGATTTTCCTTTTATATGCCAGAATTTATTCTTGTTTGTTTTGTTACTTGCTTTTTGATAATTCAGAAACACTTTTGTTTCATTTTTGGTAAACTAATAAGGGTACCATGGTGAAAAGAATCCTTATTGAACCCAAGACAGGCAGATAGGAACCAAAGGGCAAAACTGCTTAGACTACAATAGTAGCATAAGAGAACTGAGTAATTCTGTTCAAAATTTTATTAACCTTTTGACAAATGCTGCTTAGACATGATTATAATTAGTTACTTAGCCACTATAATAAATCTTCTATACCTATCTCATACTTGGGATCTGGAAAAAACACAGCAGAACCCTTGAACTATCCTGCTATCCTCTGCCCTTCAGTAAAACTAAGACTCTAATTGTGTTCTCTTTAAAAGTCATCAATCTAGAAGGGCAAAAGAGCTCCCTCCATTTGGCATTCCATAATATAATCATGAAATGAAAATAAAAATAAATATTAAAATCAAAATAAAAACAAAAATTAAAATTAAAATTAAAATTAAAATTAAAATTAAAATTTTAAAAAATACACAAGGGTACACAGTTTTGCCTGCCCAGACACCAAATCAGCACTGACTGTACCAAAGAAGATTCATCAGGATCCTATGTCCTTTGTTATCTTCATATCACAGCCATGAATATAGAGTTGCTTTCTGGAAATACCTATTTTATGCTTTCTATTGATGTAAGTTTGCATGCAAATTCAACATCATGTCATTTAATTATAAGAACTAGGGTAATAAGTGCGAAGACAAATATTTCACAGGCCTAATCGGGAATTATCCTTTTAAATCACTATTATCTGCTGAGAAATATGCACAACAATCAATACCAGGCAAAGCCATCTAAAAGGTAATTAGAACTGTGCAGATTATAGCATGTCCATTTTGGATGCTGACATTATGTCAAAGATGTCCAGTTAGAAAATGATATTGGGTTTTCTGCAGAGATTATTTGATTTCTTTTTATGCTGGGCAAAATATAACCTTCTTTTATGAAAACTTTTGAAAATTTCCTTGTACAAAAATTTTTATGTGGATTTTTTTTCCCATTAGAAGCAGCAACACAGTTCATCATAATGACAAATATCATGCTACTAACAGAAAGAAATAATAAACATTTATAACTGATTGGCTACAATACTGTGATGTTTTTCAGTGATGCACAATAAGCGCAATTGTTTGTAAAAGGTTTTTTTCTCAACAAGTCCAATATTTACTTTCAGAATTATTTAATGATTCAATTAATATAAAATAATAAATAAAATGCAAATATTACATTGAGCGGTAAAGAAGTGGATTTTCTGACTTAAAGGAGTAACAGGAGACAGAAATCTTATGGAAGTCTAGAAATACCATATATTCTAAGTACTTTATGTATATGCATCTTTTAATATAATATAATTTGATGTATGGGTTTATTTACTTCCAGGACTTTCTGTTGATCACTTTGTCTTACACACACACTTTTTCCTCCCCTTTCTGATCCAACTGGGGAGGAATGGTTGAAATTTTCTGGAGGACCTTCAAATTCACCCTTTCATCTGTCAAGAGAGCACAAATGATTTGAAGAATTCACATTATCTATTTAGGGCTAGGCATTCTTTATGCATTCACTAGTCCACTTCCCACTTGGCCTGGTGTTTACTGAGTGTTGAATTGCACTTTTCAGTCTGAGATTTAGGGGTTTTTTTAGTGGCGTTATGGGGGTTTGGCTTTTCTTTATTTTATTTTGTTTTTCCCCAAAAATAGGTGTCAAAAACATCTAGAAAACCTACCAAACTGTATTTGGTTAGATTTACTGCATATTCTCAGCCATTCTTAAATGTGGTTTATATCTACCTTGAATTTGCAAGAATGTGTTCCCCTAGTATTTGAAAGCCAATAAAGGAAAGAAAAAAATATTTGCAAATAAATCCTCTAGGATAAGAAATATTGAAAAAAGAAAGCCAGAAATATTTCAGAAGGCAAATAGTACACTAATAAAGAATTACTGGGACAAAAAAATAGTGTACCAGTTAATTGCTTCTCTGATAAATGTATAAATAAATGAGCCTTTCAGCCAAAAAAAAAAAAAAATTGGATTCTAGTAATATACTTAATTATAAGATTATTTTTTTATATATATTGATCCCAAGTTAAGAAATTTAAAGGGAAATACACTGATTTAACAATACAAAAATATTGTGTTGAAAGTCTTATATCTGTGGCTGCAAAAGACTGTTCATAAAATTCTTTATTTCCATTTAGAAGAACATTTTAGGTTCATGGAGAACTATACTCCAGCAACACTTATGTAGAAATATTATGGAGCCAGGCAAATTAAGTAGAGATTTGAGATTTTTAAAGGAAACTACTAATACATAGTTTATATATATATATATATATATATATATATATATATATAGTAATTTCATGAATACAAGCCGCAGCAATTTGACAAACATTTTGGTGGAAACCCGGAAGTGCGGCTAATAGTCGGGTGCGGCTAATATATTAATAATTTTCTGACATTTACAACCCCAGACGTGCCAGCCAGAGTGCCAAGCCAAGCACCTGCCAGTAAAAGCCGGCATTTCGCAATTGTTACAGTGTTACCGTGTTGCCCTGGCTCCCTGCAGGCAGCACGGGGGGCGGGGAGAGAGGCGGGAGAGCTCTCTTCTTCCCTCCTCTGCCGCAGCCCGGGGGGGGGGGGGGGGGCGGGAAGTGCGCGCCGCCATTGCCACGGCTCGGGGAGGAGGTGGGGTGCTTTGTCCACGCCCGCCGCCGGCGCCACGGGCGCGGGAAAGCTCCGTCCCCGCCCGCCGTCGCTGCCGTAGGAGCGGGGGAAGCTCCGTCCCTGCCTGCCACCGCGGGGCAGCGCCGACCCGGGGTGACCGAGCCCAGTGGCAGCGGCGGCCGGCCCCGAGCGGCAGCACCGGGCTGGGCCACCTGGCCCCGTCAGCGGCCCCTAGCAGGCCGAGCCTGCACAGCCTTAGCTCAGCCAGTAAACCCCGCCCTCCCGCGGTTCTGTTACTAATTGCACGCGGGTCCTCGCTGCGAACGACAGAGCGGCTTATATTCGTGTGCGGCTTATCTATGGACAAAAACCGAAATATTTGCCAACACCCAGAGATGTGGCTTATACTCAGTGCGGCTTGTATTCGTGAATTTACTGTACTTTAGTATATACAAATATACTAAATTTTTTCTTTCTGTAGGTCACATTGCAAATATCTTAAATATTACAGTGTTCACTAACACAGTATTTACATAATGATGAAAATCTGTAAAATGCATGCCTTGACATCATTCCATGATTAGTTGGCTAACTGTGAAAAATATCAAACAAAATCAAGAAATTAAACAGCAGGCAAAGAACGTTAAAACTTGCTGTAACAACTGCTGATGTTCTGATTTAACAGGGTACTTTATGCATTAAAGATGTAACATTTTATAATGATAAAAGGAAGAATGTATGAAAATATTAACGATCAAGGGGGCTCCAACACTTAAATATTTGCTTTCCTGATAGTATATGTTAAATTATTTTAAAAACTTTTTTTTTTTTCATGTAAATGCACAGGAGACAGAAGCTCAAAACACGAAATTTGAGTTAGGTGTATTAAAAAGAAAAAAAATTTCATAAAAATTGCCAAAAGACTTTGTTTCATATAATGCAACCCTTTCTCTGTAAAATGCCATAAAATAAAGCTTCAAGATCATTATCATTTATTCATTCCTTTCTAAATAAAAATACTAGTATATGTTATAGAAGATTTGTGCAGTCTTGGGGGCTGACAACATATACTGGTGAAGCTACTTTGGTTTTGGTTCAGAAGGTATATTTCTCAAGACCATTCTACAAACAATTTCTTATTTTGCACGAGAAAGCATGTTGGGTAAGACCAACGAAGATAGTAAGAGAAAGACAAGTGAAATCTCTGTAAGTAGAGAAGGTAAAAGAGAAAGGCACCTAAAACACTGAAAAATCAAGACTCTTCCAAAAATGAATCCTGTGGTCTGAAATGCTCCTGATAGATTTTACTGGACTACTTAGAGGCTTAGAATTAGTTTCCAGCTTCACTGGATCAAAATAAAACCTTCACTATTGCCAGAGCCAGAGGTAATCAAGTTGTTTCCTGCAAGTATTACCAGTTCTCCTGAGACTACATATACCCATTTATTCACATCCACAGGCACAGGCAACAAGTAAAGCTAACCCTTGTTCTATTTCTCTTACATAGATCTTATTTGCTTCAAAGCAGGAAGGAGAACAAGGATGAAAATGGATAAAAGCATCAATGAAATTCTATCAAATCATATCTAGACTCTCAGCAGAAAATATCAAACACTAATCCTACACAATGGATTTCTATATCTGATTAAACCATCTTGAATTTAGACTTTTTATTCTCAGATTATATCTAAATTAAACAGATTTCAAAAAGCTAATGTACGCTTCATAAAACCCTGGTTTAAGCAGCACAGTTCTTAAAAAGTAGATAAAACAGCAGAGATAGATTTTTTTCTGTACATAGTTCAAAAATGTTCCATATTTAATTTGCAAGTTAGTATTTACTCTGGTTCATATATATGTGTGTGTGTGAGTGTATGTATGTGTGTGTGTGTGTGTATATATATATATATATAGACACACGTAAATGTTTCAAAAATATCTGTCTTTCAGTAGTTTACATTGTAAGATAAGACCATAAATCAGGCCCAAGTAGAAATCCAGTTTTGATTTCTATTCTGACATTACCCACAAATTGTTGCTGGGGAAGAAATATTGAGGTATTCTGGAATCTTTAGTGGTATTTCCCATTATATATACTCTAAAGTGCCGTATGTAAAAGTTTTAGGGTTGTCCACATCCTTGGCTTAGTGATATTTATTTCTATTGCTTAGGTATTATGAGCTGTGACTTAATCAAGGAGTAGTACAGTTTAGCTGTGTAATAGGAAAAAATATATATAAGTAAACAAAGAAATAAATAAATCGATAAATATGTATGTCTTCTTAATATTTTACATCAGCTGCCTGATAATTTCATGGAAAAGTCCCTCATTTTCAATATGTGAGAAATAGAAAATTATCATGATGTCTTCACATTTCACAAATAATTTGTGACTTCATAGTTCTCTATTACATCTTTGTTTTGGTGAAAGACAGTCTCAGTACTTTTAGAAAGCAAAAATACTTGCAAAAACAAAATACAACAAAATAAAAAACCACAAAAGGATGGGTGATATATTTTCTTTTACCATGTTGAATTCTCTCAGTACACTTTACTTATTCAGTTTTCCACTATTCCCTGTTTCCTTCTCACACTTTTATTTCCTTTTTTCTAAGTAAATTAAAATTACGAGTCTGTAGTTTTAGAGATCACTTCCTAAGTCCTTGTTGAATAAAATATTCTAATCCAGAAATTTTCCTGATTAACTATGAGGAATTTATATGACCTCTCCCCCTTTTTCAAATCAGATTAAGTCGGAGGGAAATCTGAACTGTGAGCCTCATATTACACTGCTTTAGATGCATAATTTGTTTTATCCATTGTCATTTAACTTTGGTTTGAACTGATCTCTGATCTTGAGGCACTGATGTGGCAAGCACCAACAAACACTATGTCATGTGATATATGTTTCATTTTCCAGATTTATCTTGGATCCCAATAACCTGCATACAAATTATTTAAATGCTCCTGCTTTGAAAGACATTCTGGTACTTAGCTCCTTGTTTTTATATGAATATGCAACCTCTGAAATATCTTTTAAAACATTCACAGTGTAGTTTTCAGTGCCTAATAAAAGCAAAGCATGAAATGGTTCCTTGAAAAACTACTGCACATGGAGAAACCAGGAAAAATACAGGAATAGGAAAATCAGATGCACCCTGGAGTAACGGAATTAAAAATTTATGCAGCAGGGAAGTTTTGCTGTACCCCAAAATATCATCATATTCACTTGACTGAGAGCACAAGAGAAAGAAAGAACCTATTTTTTAAAGGCATAGTATAAAGGAGCTGGATTTGCTAAAAAAATTCTATTGCAACCTTTCATACAATAATTTTGTGCTTCTTTTAAGTTTTATTTTTTTAATTTTTTTTGTTAAGAAACCTGGCATTTTGAGAAAACCTGGTTTCTGTTGATTTTCAACTGGTCACTTTACAGAAAAGATGAATCAATACTAGTTCAGGACAAATAGGGTTCTGTAACACATCAGACCCTTTAAGAAATTTAACGAGAGGATATTTTTGACAGAACAACTAATAACTGGCTTTATGGTGTTGAATCAGGTGTTGCATGAAAGGTTTAAGTTTCATATCACACATCAGACACAGTCATTCCATTCAGTGACAGATGGAAAAGTAAGTAAAATACCATATGATATTGGGTGAGTTCAGAAAAAATAACAGCTACTGTAAACCATTGTTTCTAAAATTCTGTGTGTCACATGTACTGTCTTAATGTTTCAAAGTTGCTCTGATGTTTGCTTATATGTAGTGTATAGCAATGTTTATTTCTGAAGAAAAAATAAAACACTATTTTTCAAGCTAATGCTTTCTTTGATTTAAAGATACTATATTTTTGTAAAGAACAGATTGAATATCATCAGGAGTGTACTGTTCACAGCTTTGCTATTATTCATTCTCTGAACCTATTTTGACATGCTTTGCTATTTGATTGTCTTGGTGGAAAAGTGCATGTTTTGAAATTTGAACTCATTTTGGCATTGTTCTTTTGCAAGACATTAATACAGTAAATTCAAAAGTGACAATAAATTGAAAAATTCAATATAAAATAGGTCTTACAGTCATGTGTCCAAATGTTCAGTTATGATAACATCCAGCTGAATGGTAGAGTGAAAAAAAGAAAATTCAGACCTTAGGCCTGAGGAAAAACCTTTAAATTCAGACAACTCACATTTGATTCTAACAAAATAATTTAGAAATACTAGTTGCTCACAATAACCTTCTACTCTTTCAGTTTAAATGTGGTCATATAGGAAGTACATCTCTACTGAAGTGAAACAAGACAGATTAGCATACATGGACTTCTGTGCTTGCAGTTATAATGCATCTAATAAGCTTGCTACACCACACAAAAACAATTCCTCTAGATATGCTCTCATAAGATTATATTTAAGTGAAGAAACATCTACTGTTGCTGAGACAAAAAATGCTCTGTGACACAAAATGGTACGAATTTGGAGCCATTCCATTTTATTCTGTGCTATTCGAGATCTCTACAGACACAGAAATTGCCCTTGTTGTATGGAATGCTTTGGTAGCAAATAAGAAAAATCCATTTGGTATAGCTAGTGTCAGTCAGGGAGGATGAAAAAAATTCAGCATATGGCAAGTGGGATGATAAATGGAAAGAACAACTGACATGGACTAAGAAATTTAGAATTGTATAGTTCAGAGAAGAAGGCACTGAGAGATAACAGAAATATATTATATTTATTGTTTAAGATGTGTCTAGAGAGAATAATGTGTGTTTTGTTTTGAAACTCCAGCAGTTCTCATTTAAACTAACACACTTCTCCTATCACTGATTGCAGACTTGATGACATCTCAGCTCACTTCATGCCCATTCATGACATTTTGTTTAATTTGGTGGTAAGCAGTAGGGTGGGATGTGTCTGAGGATTGCTTCAGATTGCAGACAAATAGTTAGTAAAAACAGAAATACACTATGCCTATAAACTGCTCAAATGTAAATAGACAGCTTACGTTAACCAAAGCTCCAAAACGAAATTTAAGTAAAACAAGGTTGGAAGAACTCAGAAACAAGTGCCTTCAGCAACAAGAATCTGGGGGAGGAAAGCAGAGAACATAACCAAAAAGTAGAGAGAGAAACACTAGGATCTGCAGGTGTGAAGATACTTTGCATGAAAACAAAGTGAGAAGTGAGGGGAGAGGTTTCAGAGGTTTGTGAGAGGGGTTATGAAAGGCAAATGGCAGGTCCCAGTAGTCAAAACTTTTTCTTATGACTGTAATGTATCCTGACACTCTAGACAGGAGAAGTGATTGAAGGTAACAAATTCCAACACTGTAAAGATTATGCAAAATTTATAAACTGTAAATTATGGAGACTAATGACAGCTAAAAGAATATTGAATTTCTATATTTTTCACTTCCAAATTTGATGAAAATAGTAATTAAGAATAGCAGATAAATATGCAGAGAAGAAAAAGAAAAGAACAATTAAACTAAGAAGTGACAAATGAAGATGAGGGTTTCATTATTATTTTTTAATAAGTTTAGGTTTTTTATGAAAATAAATGTGTCTATGAGAAACTAGAAGTGAATAAAAGATGAGGAAAAAGCTGTATGAATCAGTTAAGTTGAGGAGAGGGTTTTAGGCAGGTCAGAGGAAAGAAAGAAGAGTATATTCATTAGTAAAAGTTGCTTGAAGTTTCTGTCTCAACAACTGAACAAAATTCCAGACAGAAACATCTGGATAAAGAATACAACACTTGTGTCAGCAAACAGAGCAAGAAGATATAAGAACTGTGGAAGCCTACCAGAATTTTATGTTGAGTGACAGACAGTATTTTCTGTGCCCATGGAAAATGACGACTGTGGCCTATGACTCAGTGAGTTATCCAGTTAGGAATTCATTGTGTGAATCAAGTCCTGACATACCTGACATAACACAGCAATAACACATATTAAATGGAGACATCATAAGCGCATCTGACAAATTAGGAATGGGGGCATGACGATAGTTACACTACAGTAACCCAGTTTAGCAAATTAACATAACAATATAATGAAATTACATATAAAGCAGAAAGGAGCAACAAAGACTGAGATAAGGCAAGAGATTTTTTTCTTCTAAATTTAGGTTTGGAACTACATTTGAATATTAATATACAAGGAATGCAACTCTTCTTATAGCTCAGGCCATATTTAGGTTTTCGGCCTGTTATCACATTAAGCTATATAGGCATTCAAATACACAGTTAAAAACACAGTTGGTGTGTTGGGGTGAAAATTATGGAGTTTCACAGTTGGAGTGAAAATCATAAGAAACAAGTATTATTTGCTTCCCCTAGGCACAGTATTAGTATTCTACAGTCAATGGAAAAAATCAGAAATCAAAAAGGTCTTAGCTGTCACCAAAGAATCATCTTCCACTTCACAAAAGACACAGGGAATCTACTTTTGTAACCAGACATCATCCTCAGAGCATTTACTAATGATAGAGATTATTTTCTTTTTCTCACAATGACTGTGTGAAATATGATGATGACAAGAAAGATAAAAGCAACCCTTAGTAGGGAGAGGATTGAGATATTGTTGTCTGGAGTTATAAAACTGTAGATTGTGGGGTTTTTTGGGTTTTTTTTCATTTGAGGTAGGCTTTGAGGTATAAATAAAATTATCAGCAGTGAAAAAACTTCAGTAAAGAAAAATGTTTTACAGTTTTTGACTTACGTTAGAATTTGTTGATTCCGTGCGTGACAGGAGTTTTAAACATCTATCTTATCACTCTTTCTCAGTAATACCATGATATAGAAATTTTGTCTTCCTGTTATAGCTTAAAAATCCAAATTTTTATCAAAAGTCAAGATCAATTTTTGCTTTATATGCCAACCAGTTTAGGATTTTTTTTTTTTCCTTCAGAAATAAGTTACATATTAAAAATATTCCCTTCATCAGGATAAGTGCAGGCTAGGTAGGTGGGTTTTGTGTTTTGTTTAGCTAGATGTACCATCAATGATTAAGTTAAATTTCGAATTCTCAAAAATGGGGTAGCTTCTTGATTCAGCAATTTTGCTTGAGTTAAAATATGCTTCCACTTAAAGCAGTAATAATATTTTAATTATATTTTTACCTAACTCAGGAAATTAAGTATTGCTATATCTCACCTACTACCTTTGAAATGTATCTAACAGAGAAATAATGAATTAAAGAAAAAATTTATTTTCTTTGTTGGGTGTGGGAAGCTCATTCTTTTCTTTCTTTCTATGGACACAAAGCTAGCCATAACAAGAAAACTTTTGGATCTTTGAAAGTGAAAACATTTTGCAGGTGCTCACTCAACATTAGAATATATATTCAAGACACCTTAATTAAAATTTTGACAAATCTAGAGAAGAAGCAACTAGATTAATTTAAATTATTCACATACACTGAGATAGATAAATATATATAATTGCTGTTCAAAAGGCCCACCTACCTGTGAATCTGGTACATTTTTTTCCTATCATCTCAAGGATGTCAGGTACCTAGGAACTAGGATTTGTGGTATCTTTCAAAGTGCCAACACTGAAGAGAGTGACTGGCAGAGTGCATAAGTAGCGCCCATTTACAATTCATAGATGGATCACCACCTGCACCACTCCCACTTTTTTGAGGAGGGGTGTGTTTATTTTTTTCAGATAAAACACAGAATAATACATGCTATTATGTTTGAGGGATGTTAAATGTTGTGGTATTTTTCTTCTTTTCTCTTCCTTCCATTAAGTTAGCAACTGCTAATACCTAACATGAATTTAGAGATCCATCTGCTTAACAAATGGAGCATTTATATCCCTGCAACTGCCTTTCAGGCAGGGGAATAGCTTATGCATAATAAAGTCAATTGGTTCCTGCATGTTTCCTGTCAACACCAAGGGAAACCATCAGAGTAGGAGGAATTGAAAACAACTCAGAAATTAAAGCAAAAATGTCTTGCCTGTGTTGGACAGTCTGTCATTTTGCCCCCACAATTAAAATTCAGCTTTCTTCGAGTATTGCTGAATTCTGTCAGAAAGATTTTCTGTTATCTGATCTACTGGCTTCAGCAAAGCTTACAATTCCTGAGTTTCTACATTATAAAACTTCTATTGTCTTTAGCTTCATGGATTGAAAATCCAACAGAGATCTTCCTGTCCACATCATCTGTAAATTAGGGGGCAATAATTCCTGAAGATGATGATATTGAGATTATTTTACTATTGCTAGTAACAGAGGACGAACTTGGTCTTCCATGATTTATAGTTATGAAGCTCCTTCATCAAGTCAAAGTTGAACCTGTGGAAAAGCTGGGAAATGCACACAGCTATATTAATAACACTCCTGTGTCATAGTCTCAGCTGTGGAAATTCAGCTGTGCTCCCTTGGCATCCTGAACTGGCTCCAAGCAGACCAACACAGCATTTTGGGCATGTAGTTACAGATGATAAAGCTTCTTCTGACTACATATTACAGATTAAACAAGTAAGTAGGACATGCATTTTAAAACAAAGGCTACAATGTCATCAACTAACATAAAAATTCAGTTTAATAAAGTGCAAAAACATACACCCCAAATTGCCTCAGAGCCTATACCTTACAGATACAGAGTTTATTAGGCCTGACTGGCTGTAAACAGTAGCATTCATTCCATCTATAGCTAATAGACTAATAAAACATATGAAACTTATTATTTCATTTATATAGACTTGATTTACAAAATAATTCATTAGTATTGGAAAGATAAAAATTATCCACCTCTTCCCCAAAGATTTATTAATAAATTTAGGTAATGATTAACTACAAACTCTTGAAATACCTGTTAAAAACATTTGTGTGAAGGAAGGAGAGAAAATATTGCAAATTTTTATATGAAAAGAAATGTAGGTGCTTTTACAATCTCAATAGTTACTATCACTGACTATTTCCACAAGCTTCCCAAGTTTTCATCAGAAGGATATGTTCCCAAGCAAACTAAACAATGTTTGCATCATACTTTCTCCAATTGGGTTAAAGATTTTAAGAAGATTCAAAATCAAGCAAAGAGAAGTTCAGTTGATATTGCTAATGAAGAATATAGAGTCACCTGAAAACGCAATTGTAGTGTGACTAACAATTCAGTGTTACATCTCTGTGTGTTCACACAGGAATTCAGTAAATATTAAGGCTTTGCCCTGCACTGAGAGCCATGCCAGGAGAGTTTTGCTTCCTGGCAGGAAGCTAAAAGAAAATATACTTATAGAACTGCAAAGATTTGTGCCATCAAAGCCAAATTGATTTGCCTAAATTTACACAGATCAAAAACCTCATTAGTTTCAATAATCAAATTACGAAGAGAGCAACCACTTCCAAAACTTTAATTTAGGAATATCGTAGCATGGATATTAAACACATAGTTGTATAACATATGTAAAACACCTTTTTCTGTAAATATGTGAAAAATGTTCATGTCATGTCAGCTGTTTATCACTGGTTTCTCTCATCTGACTAGCTACAGGCAAGCAGCAGCACCATGTTTCATTTCCCCGACAGAGGATCAAGAAAGGGGAAATCACTGTCATTTTTATTCCAGCTATGAGACGACAGAATGTTGTGGTGTTTCTTTTGACTGACAGATGAGTGAAGAAGTCAACCAACTGTGTCTTATGGTTCAGGTTATTTCCTTCAGAGAATATCAGAATAAAATTGAAAAATAAGTTCTTGCTATAGAGCTGTCATAAAATAATTCAAAAATCCTATATAACAGCTATCATTCTTTCTTAAAATTGGAAAGCCAAGCATCCTTCTTTGACACAGGCTGCTTCTCAGACTATCTGAAATTCCTATTTGTTCCTTTTGCAACTTTCCTACTTAATTCAAACGTGTTTGTACTTGTTCTTCCTCTCAGAAATTTCCCTCATCTTGAAAGAACATATTTCCTCTATGTTACTTTCATTTCCTATTGAACTTGGCTTTATATTAAGCTGAAAGGTAATAACAACAAAATGAAAGTTAAAAAATACCAAGAATATTGATTTATGATGTAAAGGCAAGTAGCTGTGTTGGCTCTTGAAAAGAAAATATTTTTGTAAAATTAATTGCTTGTTGCTTCCTCCATCTCCACCCCTGAGGATTAAACTTACTGAAAGCTGAAGTTTTCAAGGTTTAAAAGCCTGTTTTGTTTCAGAAGACAGAAAAGAAGAGCCAGAACTCCACAGCCAAAGAAAGAAAATAAACAAAGGGGAGATGATTATCTGCATCTGAGAAAGAAAAGAAATTCAGTCTGAGTGTGCCCCGTCAGTTTCTGAATGAAACTTGACCTTGGGGTGGGGGAAGAAAAGCAGAAGTGAGGAAAGAAAGTAGTCCAGTTAATTGGGAGCACATTAATGCTGCTGAGGTTTTTTGCAGCTGTCTGATATTCATTAATGTAACCTGCCTTTGCACAACATAAGAAACATCAGAATAGGGATGTGACAGCCTGTCTCAGCCATAACACAGCTCTCCTGCAGTTACAGAGGTATCTGCTAGATGTGCAAGAAATCCATTCATATCCTAGAATAGTTGTGATTAGGGTTTCTTTTCCTTTTATTGAGTTGTATCAAAAAGAAAAATACTCATATCCCAAAAGGTAATATTTCGAATTCAAGATATAATTTGCTATCTATTACAATCATTTGCTTGTTCCAAAAAAAAGCAAAATGTGAAAAACCTTTTGGAGCTACTATTTTGTCAAAAGAACCTAGGTGAGCAGCAAAGGTGGGGCTATCCTGGTTATTGTGCTCAGGGTCAGGTGCAATCACTTGAACAGAGGTGGGGATGATACTTTCCTAAAAGTACAGTAATTTCACAATTATAAGCCGCACTGAGTATAAGCCTCACTTCTGGGTTTCAGCAACTTTTTGTTTTTTGTACCTACATAAGCCGCACCTGATTATAAGCCGCATGTTGCAATACAGAGTGTGATAAAAGGTATCTGTTCTATCACCATCTCTTGAGGGTGGGGACAGTGATCCTTATCTCAATGGCAGATAATCTGCTAATGGGCCATCCATTGAAACCAGGCAGTGCATTGTTCTTTATCTTTTCATGACCCATCCTTCCTCCAGGGAGTCATTTTCTGCTAATGGCCCATTGAGTCCCACTGTGGGACTGATAAATTTACTGCATCCCATTGAAAGTTGCTCCAACCAGGGGGAAGAACCCAACATTTCTTACCAAGATAAAAACAGAGGCTTTGGGACACTAAGGGAGCCCCTTTCTCCACTGGACTCCAGTGGAAAACCGGATTTCTGCACATCACCACTGGACCTCCAGAGGGAAACTGCACCTTCTGCAGGAGCACTGCTTCAACTGAATCACATCTGTCACTGCAGGAGGATGCAGCCACCATTTAATGGGACTGCTACCAACACCCTGCCTGAGCAGGTGCCAGGTTGTATTCTGACTTTGTCAGCGTTTGGAGTTTGTTTCTTTGTAGTACTGTATTTCTATTTTGATTTCCCTAGAAATGAACTGTTATTCCTAATTCCCATATCTTTGCCTGAAAGCCCCTTGATTTCCAAATTATAATAATTTGGAGGGAGGGGGTTTACATTCTCCATTTCAAAGAGAAGTTCCTGCCTTTCTCAGCAGACATCTGTCCTCCAAACTAAAACAGCAACTTTTTCTTCTTTGTTCATATATAAGCCGCACCTGATTATAAGCCACACTTCAGGTTCGGACTAAAATTTTAGTCAAAATGGTGCAGCTTATAATCGTGAAATTACTGTAATTAGAAATTCACACTGGGGGAAAAATCTGGTGTGCCATGTAAGCATGATAAAGAAGATATTTTACTTTGAAATCCAGCTTCACGTTGCTGCTGAAAAGATTAACTTCTTTGTGCCCAGCTGCATGTTCCCACCTCTTCTACATCTGCACTAGGAGTCATGAGCTAAACCAAAGTGAGTGCCAGACAAGCAGTAAAGTCAATGCAAAGGGAAAAAGAGGGTGTTGTATCAGAATATGAAGAGAGTAGAAAAGAAAAAGAGCCCTCCCTAGAGAGAACTGATACCTAAATTAGAATAAGTATATTGAGAAAAAGCAGTCTGAGATTCACAGGAAGGAGAGAGCCTGTGGGGAAAAATGGTTGAAGAATTTCTGTGTTAAGTAGAAGTAAGAAAAAAGCAACATATCAAAGTTAACAGAAAGTGAGACCTATTTTATTTTAACAGCTGGAAGACAGAACAGTGTTCTTGTAATCTGGGAAGTCATTTAAAGCAGCAGGAACAAAAAACAGTGTAGTAGGGAAAGATTCCCACAGTAAAGCTGCATATATGTAGGGGTATTTTCCACCCATTGATTTTAATATCATGTACTCATTCTAATAAAAACTTGTAGTAACAATTGAATACCCTTTTACTGTTTTCATAGTACTGACTAGAAGTGAAAACAGCTATGCGTAATCCAAGTTTAATAGTTCCTCAGAAGCTGGTTTGAGAATTTTACCATGTAAAGGACTCAAATCAAAGATTTTAAAAACAGTTAGTAGATTTGAATGTTCAGTTCATACTGAACCTGACCTTCAGGGAAAAAAAAAAAAGAATCTACCATTTCTAAAAAATGTGTCCTTTGCAACTGGACAACTCTGAAATCAAAACACCAAAAATTAAAATTATTTGGGAGTCAGTAGTATTTTTACTAATTTCTCCTTAAAACACAGTCTACTGAAAACTAGATTGGTAATATAAGGATTCAGCTGACAATTCTTACAAATTTATTTTGTTTTTCTATAAACAACAAATTGTGGCTGATAATAACTCAAGACGTAATGCAGTGAGAATGAAAATATTTTGCCCTCGTAATTTGTATTAAGTTCCTCCTATGATTGCTCCTAAGTGCACTTAATAATCAACTAATGCATTTATTAGAAATAAAAATATCCAGCTTGCATATCTGTATGAATGGAAAGCTAGATGTAAGTCTAACAACTGTGCATGCCATATTTTTATTAGCTGGCCTTCATATACTCAATCACTACATTCATGATATATCTCAATCACTTTTTTTTCAGTTTTCTTCAAGTTCAAACAGTAAGCATTTAATCATGAATACGTATGAAATTTGTATATAGACCACACATTTATTTTTAGTATTGCATATGAGAATCTGTTGTTTATTTCTGTGTTACTTTCAAATGACCACATAAGGAACTCTTAAGAAGGTAATCAGGATGTCAAACTCCAGCCCACAAAGTTGCCTGTAGCTACCCCATGGCAAAAGATAACCTTCTGTTCCTTGGGTAACATCACAGCAGATGCATTTATTTTGCCTTCAGAAAGCTCTAGAAGACAAGAATTCCTGTTACTCACTCCAAAATAGGAAAAGTGTGTACTGCCTCAATACAGTTGCTCCAATTATAGATACCCCTTTGCCCTCTGCAATCTCTAGAAATTTACTTGATTTTCCACACAGATAATGAAGGAGCTTGAGTATTTTTCATACTATGCATATCAATATATCAGAAAATAAAAATTTGTCCTTTAAAATAGAAGTCTGACTTCTGACACTAATTTATGAGAGTTTTTCTCTGCTTTAAGAAGTTCACAGACAAATTACTATATTAGAATCTGTACCAAAATAAGTAAATAATTTGAACATCTGGTGGATGATGAACAGTTTTGGCTGCCTAAAGGTAAAAAAAAAAGTGTATTTAGTTATAGATCTTGTGTAATAAGGTATTTCAGCCTGGAGAAAATATATGAGAAAAGAATCACAGCAGGTCTCCAAAGCTTTGAAGTTAACAGTTCACAATAGTACAAGAGCAAGAAAAAAACATGACGTTATACAACTGTCATGACAATATTGTTAAAAAATATCTTTAGCAGACAAATAATGAACAAGATATGAAAGACCTTAAATTGAGTAACATCAGCTCTGGATCTGACATCCAGAGCAAATAAAACTTGTAAATCCACTTCAAAATAATCTTCAAGTTGTTTCTGAGAGATTTTTTCTTTGCTTCTGTCTCTGGTTTTGTTGTCATTGCTTACTGAGGCATTTAAATTCATTCAATGTTTTATATAGTACATCATAAGAGAGTGACAAACTTGAGTCTGTTGTGTGTGCAATATAGTTTTGCAGGAGTCCTGACCCTGAAAAAGGGTTCTGGTCCCGTGGGATTCTGACAGTTTCTTTGATTTCCTGCTCATATAGTCCAGATTGCTGTTGTCTTTCTCTGCTACCAGGGTGCTGCTGGCTCATCCTCAGTTATGTTTGCCAGGACCTCCAAAGCCTTTCTTGCAGAGCTTCTTCCCATATTCAGTATCCAGCCTGTATCTTTGTAAAGAGCTCTTCCTCCCTGGGTAAAGGAATTTGCATTTGACTCTACTGAATTTCATTAAGATTCCTGTTCCTCATTCATCCACTTGTCTGCCTCAAGTAAACTAGATCATCTCAGCCTGAGGTCAGCTGCCAACTGGACTGAGAGTGTACAATGGATTCTAAAGAAACTTCTCCCAAGTCATTAATAAAGAGGTTAACCAAGTCATATCCCAAAATAAGACCCCTGTGGTATTCCACTTATCAGCCTGAAGGTTGGGTGAACCCCATTAACCACGGAGTTTCATCATTATATTTATTTTTTTACCCATCTATTTATCTATCCATATAGACTATGATATTTCAGTTTGGATACAAGAATTTTGTGGCAGACCTTGTCAAAAAATCACCCAATACACTATATCTGTGGTTCTCTCCTCATGTATAAATCCAGTCTCCCAACCCTCAGATCTAATGACATTGGTTAGACATGATTAACCTTTTGTTAAGTTATGCTGCCCGTTCCCAAACACTATCTTCTCCTTCATGTGCCCAGAAATGTGTTCCAGGAGGACTTGCTCTATAATTTTCCTAGGTAACAAGGTGAGTTTGGCTGGCCTTTAGACTGTTTTACTTCTGACCTTTTTAAAGATGGATTTTTGAACATTTCCCTTTCTCCAGCCCTTCCCCAGCCCCCTTGACTTTTCAGATATGATGGAGAGTAGCCTTGTGAGGACATGCCTTTACCTGCAGGCTGTCAGGGCCCATGGACCCGTATGGGTCAAGCCATCTCCAGCAATCCTGGACCTGACTCTCATTCCCTGCTGCTTGTTCTTCTCTTGGAACCATTTTTTTGGCCAGCGCAGAGATCTTATTGGCAAAGACAAAGGCAAAGAACATTTTGAATACTTCAGACCTGTATGCATTCATGGCCACTAAATCCTCTACTTCATTCAGCAGTGTCCACATTCTCCTTGTTCAGATTTTCACTTCTAATGCACCAGTTGAAGATCCTTAGGGCCCTTCATGAACCTTCCAAGCTTCATCCGTCACTGAGCCTGGTTTTTCCTAATACCATCCTTACTTGATATGGCAATGTTTCTAAGTTCACCTTTGTAGTATGTCACTGCTTCTACCTCCTGTATATAATGTTAAAAAAATGAAAAGCGCATACTTCCCTTGATTTGAATATCAAGAAAACCATCTTGTCTCTCTATCGTTCTATGGAATTTTATACTGTAATAAAGAACAATGGTTTCATTGCCTTTCATCTCTCAACACTGTTGAAGATACATGTATTTATACCATGCTCTACATTCTTTAGTTAATAAATTGGACGCCAGAAACAATTTGTAGTGGTTCCCACTTTAACACCTGAGTATCTTACCTTTACTAGTAAAAATATCTCTATTTTTTTATATTCTTAAAAATACATTTTATCATTTCAATATAAAGAAATCTCAGCCAGATCCATCACATCTCCTACAATGACAAGAAGCTTATTTTCAACAAAACTCGAAGTTGGATAATTTAAAATATAGTTATTATTTTTTCACTTGACCGTAACCTTTGAACACAAGGCTGTAATGCTAAGTGTGGAACAAGATTTTAAAAATTGACTGATTGAATCTAAACACAAGCTTCTGTAATATACTTAGGAGTATATGTTATTGTGCATATAAATCTTTCTACTTTGGAATCCATTGTCGAACATTCAGAGTTAAAAAACTGCCTTATAATCAGGTTATAATATAAGTATGGTATCTGACATCATTTAAATATCAAAGAGAAAGTAGTAACTTGATAGAATAGCCCATTGGTCAAATTCAGTATTCAGCTTTGTTGGTTTCCTTGAAACATAGAGAATATTTATTTAATGCTTACATTAATTTTACATCGACATTAAGGAGCTTCACCAAAGCAGGAATCAAATCCCTGTCTTGATGACAATTTACAAGAGAGATCATTGCTTTCATGAACATCAGATAATTTATAATCCTTGCAACTACTCTCAACAAAATCCATGTTTATTAGCAACAGCACCTTCCTTATGAGGAAAGGTAATTATTTCTTGTCAGAGGAAACAGATTTCTCATCAAATGCAAATTAAGGAAATTTAAGTAGAAAACAATGGCAAGTCAGAAAAGAGATTTAAAAGGCTTTTGAAATGTTATGTCTGCATAATTGGTTTAAGTGATTGAAGAAAAAGTCTTTAATATCCTATCTGTGATGATCTATGGAAGTTTTCATGAAAATTAGCATATCTCATTTCACACTCTTCCTTTCTTCAACCAAAAAAGAGATTTCTTTCTTTCTTTAAAGAAATTATGATTTCATTGCACCTGGAATAGACCTTTCTGTTATGAAAGACAAGAGAGTATTGATATGTAAAACTTAAATCCTGAATTGGCTAATTGGGCATTTACAATGTAAATGTGTGAAAGAAACCACTTTTAATGAAGTCAAACTTTCTGAGAAATCTGATAGACTTCCCATCCAGCTTCTCCACGAACCAAAGATGTTTCAATATGAAGCAAAGAGAGCCCCTCAACCCCTAGAATAACCCTGGAGGATGGAGAAGTTATTTGATGTACAGACTTGCACACAAAAACTCCCAGCAAAAATTTGTTACCAGAACTAATTTTCTGTTTGATTCTTTCCATTTGACTTAAATAGCTAAGTAGCCAGTGGGACTGAGATTTGAACTTTGATCTCCCTGATTTTAAATGCGTATCTTACCTACTAGAATTTTTTGCTTTTATTCTTCCCATTCCACACCTGGAAAATAAGAAACTTTAGAGTTAAAATTCTGTGTTAAGTTCCAGGAGCATGATAACATTGATAAATTAATCTCTTATTGTTTGGATATAAGCAGTTGAAATTATCATTACTATTCATTTCATTTTAAAATAAGACTGTTGATAAATAAATTTCAAAATTAGTTTTCATGTATACTATAACAATTCTGAAAAATATTGCTGGTAAGATGCATTTCTTGGTGATGAATCTTCTTAAAATTTAAAGCCAAAATATTCAAACAGCATGTAAATATGAAATATTTTACAGCTCTGAAGCACTACTTCTCATTCCCAGGGCATAGCAGATAAACAGGATCTTAAAAAAACTGAATTAGTGCCATAGTATACTCATCACAAATATTTCTAAAGAATGTTTCTTCTCCAAATAATCATATTGTCTAGTGCCAGCACAATATCTACAGCTGCACCTGTTGGATGTTTCTTCTCTTCCTGAAAGTACGTTAGATTTATATGTGTACATGACCAAGATGCAAATATTAATTAATCTTTACAGCTAGCGACTGAATGAGTCTGACTGGCACATACAACCCTGACAAACAGAAGCTTTGTGGTAAGTAGCTTCACAGGATCTGTTTGGCAAAAGCTTTTCAGTCATGCATAGTATTTGAATAATACTTCAGTGGAGACCGAAAGGCATATTTTTCACCAGAAATTTAGTATTTATTACACGGGGCAATCAAACCACACATTTTAAAGATATGTTGATTTTGCAATGTTTATTTTAAAAATATAAATATTTTGCATATTTGGACACACAGAAAATATCAGTCTCCCAGAAAACAAAACATATCAGTGGCTTTTATGGAGAATGGAGAGAGTAATTATATTGTATACATTTATCAAAGTCATGGATATTTCTATTACATTTCTCAGCTAGTTAAGCCTGTCTACACAGGCAATTGTTAGAGAAATCAAAAGGGAAGAGAAAGTAATGGGAAGAATGTATTCAAATCTAAGCTAGGCGACTAAATTGTATCAAAATTCTAAGATTCTAGGGGCACGTTCCTCCTGAATATATATATTTGTGGACAAGGTAAAAAAGAAAATACTTTTGATGTAGTAGAGCAGAAGTTCTTGTCTACCTAATTAAAATTGCTTCCACCTTGAAAATATATCAGTGAGCAAGGGGAATGAAGTTCAGACATGATAAAAAGGCACTACATCCATGTGCAAGGAAAAATTACAAAATTCAAAAGATCCCAAAACATTAATAGCTTTGCTTAGTCAGGGAAAACAGTTTGTGAGGGTGCTGTTGTTTACTTTATAAGTATGAAAAAGCTGCAGCATAGTGGATAAAACAGTCTGGTACCCAGTCTGAGTAGAGTCAGCAAGTGACTTCTTGTGAGAGAGAGGCTTCTCCTAATGCAAAGAATGTCTGGGGAGATTGAAGAAAGGGTCAAAACCATCTTTTTTCTAGGGACACCTATACTGTAATCCATAGCTCAACAGTTTCAGTGACATGTTCTGTAACAGGCATGTCCTGTACTGGAGACAGAGGTATTCTCCAACAAACTCATCCTACTGCCCTGCAAAGAAATGGTAACAAACATGGCAAAGACCAGCAGGTTTCAAAACTGGAACTTGTTAGGGCATGACAGCTTTCTGATGAGGACAATGGAGATATGCCAATTTTATTTGGGTCTTACTTCCCCAAAGAATAGATGCAAAAATTAGGTCAATTTACACAGTTTTGTGGGGCAGAAACTATTGGCCATGCTTTGTATCACTGGATTCCCAGACAGGCACAGATTAGTTGGTATATACCTATTCTAGAAAGGATTGTGGCTTAAGAAACTAACAGCTATATATTTAATGGGTTATTAAATATAGATGTGCTTCAATTTTGAATTATGATTACAGTGTATGGTGTCATAAAATTATATGAAAATTCATCTAATTCTTTAAACCAAACAAAAACAAACATAGGAATAAATCACTGTAATATAAATTTGCTCAAATTTTCTCTTAGAAATCAAATTTTACAATACCTGTAGAATTTATTTACAATACTAATTTATGAACAATCCAAATATATTGGCTCTTATATTAAACTAGTGAAATAAGTGGCATGTACGCTGCAGATGAAGCACAAAGCCTGGATTAGGAGCTATTAGTTACCTCTGAGACTTGGATGAATTCATTCACTGTGGCCATTAACACTCTGGAAAGTTGTCCATGTTATGTTTCTTGTAAGTCAACATTAAAATCAACACTGACTGTAATAAGATCTCTGTTAAGTTGCAAGCTTATTAAATCCTGCTCTAAATCACAATTAAACCTTCTATGGTCCTAATCTCTCAGACTGCTGATTGAACTCAATTATTGAGCTGTTGACAGTAAAAAAAATAAAAAAAAAAAGGGGGAAGAAACAAGTAACTCAGACATTAAATGTACTTTAGGCCCTTGGCTTCTCTTTAGATCATTAGTTAGTCTCAGAGTCAGGAATGGGCTTAAAATTGCTCCATATCTTCCTTAAACTTACCATCAGAGAGTAGAGATGGCCTCAAAACTACAGTGATTTTAGCTCAATGTCCAAAGGGCACAGTAGTGGCCATGCTTCCAATGCTCTTTTGTTAGCTTTTGCTGTTCTCTCTCTATTCATCATTTCTCTGTCTTGTTTAATACTCTTTCCTTCTAACCCTTGTCAATATCTCTTTTTTGTGTCCTCTACCATTGATTGACCTTGATTCATCTATAAGAGGATGACATGATGAAAACATAACTGTTCACAAAGAGGCAAGAAGATTTGTAACAGGTACTCAGTCTTAGAGATAAAGAAACTGTTCATTCCAAAAAAAGAATTCTCTTCATCCATTCTGAGAAAAGAAACATAAATAACCGTTTTTGGAAAAAACAGTTAACAAACCTGATGGCCTTTTTTTGTGCCCCTCCATCCTCCATACCATATAACCAGTACTGTTTGTGCATTTTAATAATCTCTGGATAATAATCTTAAATCTCTGGATGAATCCCCCTCCTAACATTTATTCTTGTCAGAAAAAAGACACAAACCAACCAGGTAGTAGGCTACGGCTACACTTGCTCAATTCCATAGAACAATATTAAATATGTCTAAGTTAAATACATTCAGACTGTGCTTTGAGAACTAATAAATTTCCTGTACAGTATTTAGTCTACAGTAAAAAACCTGTTTTATATGCAGGCAGATGGTTGCTCAGTTGTGATGAATGTCATAGTTGGCTCAGCTGCGTGGGAACTACTGCTTCAGTATTGCAGGCCAATCCAGGAGAGTGGGCACTTATCCCTGTGATGGCAACACAGTGAACGCATGCACGAATGTAAGAGGCTGAATAGCTGCATTGAAAAATCAGTGTCTTTGCTTTTGATGGGAATGTGAGTCAGCTATAGGAGACAGAAAATTTTCTTATTCTTGCCTTCACATTGTCAAGAAACCATAAATATGTTATTCAAGAAGCAAGACTGCATCATTTTAGATAAGATGCACTACCTAACACAAGGTAGGCTACTCCTGTGTATGTTTTGAAGGCTTTCAACTTTCAAGCTACGTGCTTTCCATGATATATAGAAAGGAAACTATTAATTATGTACCCTATTATATGAAGTAGCCAAGTACTTATCATACATATTAGATGTTTGCCTTTAAAATATAGCTTATTCCTTTAAAATGCTGTTTGAAGTGTGGTTCAATTAAAACTGTAAAATTTGGTTATATTAAAAAATGTCAAAAATGATACAAGTTCTTTCAACCTTAATGAAACTTACAGAAATAATTTTATATTAATTTGCTGAAAGACAGACTCATGGGCCAGCAGTGAAAAGTTCCTTTAATAGCTAAGCTGGAAGAAGTCATTGAACCAAAAGGATATGAAAGGCAAATGCTGGCAAACCCTTGACTACAGCATTGAAAATTATGAAACTCTAATATGACACTAATCATCATATCATTCTTCAAAAATAATGTTTCCAAAATGAAATATAATAACTGGGAAGCCCACTTCAACATTAGTCAATAAACTAATAAGCTTGTTAAAAGAAAATAATTACTTGGCCGCAGTCTTTGAAGAGCATCTATTTATTTTGAAATCCTCTGAAATACAAGAGAAAAAAACTGAATAAATCTTAGCACAGGAATAAACTTTCCCTCTTGGATTTCTTGATTAATTAATGATTAGTAGATTTTTATATATGAGGTCAAACAACTGAATGCTTAGAAATCAAGAAAAGAGAATTATAAGCCTTATCTCTTTCCTCTGAACTTCCATAATAAATATACATTTTCTTGTCATATTCATATGCCACATAAAAAAGAAAGTTGTTATTAAATTTTAATTTCCATCTTTCTCAACCTCTACACTTACAGCTGCTTGAGCAAACTTGGAGCTCATGTTTGGGCTGTGGGGCTGCTGAGTCTAAGCCAGAGGTTAGCTACTTGTTAGTTTAATTGTGAGAGAAAAGTACTTTGGGAAAAACTTCCTCCATTCATCAAAAGCTTAATTAGCAAGTGTGTTACACCAGGACTGATCAGATAACTCCTCATTCCATGAAAGGTAAGTAGATGTTTTAGTAGACGCTTTTTTGCTTCTGAATAAATATGACAATAACATGTGCTAAAACCTTAGTACCAATTTCAGTTTTAAAGCCCACAGACTCAAAAATTGTCTTATTAAAAAAAACCCCACACATACAGAGGAGCAGTAAGTCATTCTTCTGAACAAAAATAATGAATCAAATGAGATTTTGCTTGTTACCTGTTGCAACTGCATCATAGATTACTCTCTCTGGACATCAGAGGATCCAGGACGGAAAGAGAAGGAGGAGGAGTGAGAGGAATTGCCTCTGGTGACTGTCTCATAAGCACAAACTCCTGCTCAAGCTTATTGCCAAAGCTCCCCCAACAATCCTTATCTTTGTGCATTCTTGGGATAGCAATGAAAGGAACTCATGCTCCATCTTTTCCCTGGGAGGGAATCTACATTGATTTCTTATCTTCCTTCTCTCTCTGGAGAAATTCTGCATTTGTGATGTTTTATATTATTTTTGCTACAGGGTCACTTCGATATATTTCACATTATTTCACATAAACTCATTCTATATGTCAGACTTACTATAACAAATTTGTAATCAAATTTGCAATCAAATTTGCAATGTATAGTTTTAAGGGTCAAAAAAAGAGAATTAAGATTTAGCTCATGACTTCCTTATTTAAAGAAAGTAGAGTTTAATTAAACAAAAATGTAATAGTAGTGCTGTTTTCAGGCCCAAAGGCAGTGCTGTTTTCTCAAAGAACTTCTGAGGTTATCTTGACAGATATTGCCCTTCTCTGCTGAGTGATTGCTTCAAAAGCTATTAATGAAGTAAAAGCATGGGGTTCTTGAATTTTCCTTTTTTTTCTTTTTTTTTTTTCCACGATGAATTGATGATTAATATTTTAAGATATCTATGTGTTTAATTATAATGAAAATAATCTCCCAATCAGAAACTGTTTAAAATATATTAATGAACAAATAGTCTAAGTAATTGCAAATAGCAATTAGTGAGTAAGTAAATCACTTTGATTAGTAAATTATTACTAATTTATCCAGTCTTGCCTGGGACTGTTAGCAATGCAGATGGATCTGGGTTTTAACTGAATGTCAGAACAATGAAACCCTTTGTTCTCCCAGCAGTAGTCAGAGGCAGACTTTTAGGAGTAATCCCAAATCACCTCTCTTGTGAGGCAATTGGAGCTCAAAATTCAGTTGGATTCTTCTGCCCACTTTGTATAATTCACAAAAGCATAGGATGACCTTTCATGAAGACCCAGAAGGAGGAAAAACAGGGACAGAATGACAGCTTCTCAGAGGATCAGCTGCAGAACTTCTGTTAGTATTTAATAAGGCAGCTACAGAGTGGAATTCATGTCACTTAAGACTCCAAAGCCTGTATACTCATCCTTATTTTGCTCTAATCAACAGGGATTAATAAATGCTTCCAACTTTCTTTGACATTCTTGAAATGTGATCTTCAAATGATACTGTATCATTTAACTGCATAAGTAAATATGCACTCACCAATTTTACCAGCTCAGGTTTCTAAACCAAATGTGATTGATACAGAAACAGTTTTAAAATTAATGATAACACCAAAAGGTACCTAAAAATTAGATTATCTGGCATAAAAAAGACCTTTGCTGGATAGAATATTTCAGAGAAGATCGATTAACTACCGTCTACCTGTGGAGCTGAAACCTTTGTGCCATTACAGTACATACTTACTGAACACCAGAATTTTATATAGCACAAGGCTAACATGAGAACAGAATTTTGCAAAAGCTCTACAGAGCTAGACTGACTGATTTCTTCAGAATAAATAAAATGTTGATGTAGAAATTTAGGCAATTATTTCTAGGTGCTGTGAGCTTTTTTCAAGCTATAGCAAATAGAATATTGATAAGTTCTTTAAAGAGTCTGGAATAGACAATTTGTTCGGTGTGTATTAATTTTATTAGCTAAGATACTTGAGATATAAAGCAGTGACTGATCATCATTAGTCTGTGAGAGATTAAATTATAGCAATTATGTCTAGACCAGAAAAGAGAACCACCTACTAATCATACCCTATTCTGAAAAGGAAATAAGTGCAACAAACCTGTCAAAAGTGTGCCATGACATAGGGTGAAAGAGCAAATAAGTACCGATTTATAAATTAAAATTCATTTTTCCATCAACAGTAAGCCCACATTTTGAAAGAAATATCACTCTCTTCAATCATAGCCACAGTCTTCTCTAGAAAATATTTCCAAGGGTACGACAACAAAGAGACAGTGAAAATTTTACTTTCTTTACGTACTTGTGTAGTCCTCTGGAAATGGAAGTGTGAAAAAAAATATCCCTCTAGAAATAGAAAATTTCATGCTAAAGAAAAAATTCTGTTCTTCTGTAAGAGGATAAAAACTATGGAAAATTATTCTGAATTTGTCTTGTATCATGTTAGAAACTGAAATCTACTGATAAAGGTTGTTTCAGATCATGGCACCTAGTCAATATGGAAGATAAATAAAGTCTGGTCTTCTAAATTAATTGAAAAATATAAGCCAGAGCTTCAGAACACTGATTTGCTACATGCAGCTTGTTTCTTCTCCATTTATCTTGCCTAAATATTTTTCATTCAGTATTTTTACTTTCTTGTAGGGTGAAAAGGAGTGATCATGGGTCCTCCCCTAAACCAGAGTAGTAAGAAAAGCAATCACCTGTTAAAACTTTCAGGTCTATTAAATCATGGCAATTCATAGCACTGGGTGTAGGTGCTTTGTGGTTGTCAGAGTCAGTGGAAATGAAGAAAAATTTTCTTTGAAAGTCAAGTAATGTAACCAAATATAGACTGCTTTTTCTTCTGGAGATGGTAAATTAACTAAAGCAGCTATTGTGTCAAGAAAGACAGCGGTTTCATATTTATAGGCTGAGTAAATAGAGTGCATTTAGGGCTCTCAAATATAACAAATTGGGTCCTATTATCTATATCCCAGTTTGTGATTGAAAACTCTATCCCATTTCTTTATTTTAACTATTTTATCCTGACAGTGAAGGATGATAATCTACCAACTAAAAAGGAGTAAAAAATGCTACATCAGGTATAATATTCCTAAACAGAGAAGGTCTGTACTAAGGCTCAGAATTTTGCATGGTTTCAAGACTATAAACAGGCAGATAAAATATTAACCTCTCTGTGAACATCTCAAAAATTTCAGCTAACTTAACATACATATCATTTGGCTTCTAAAATTATCAGAATTCTCTCTATTGAGATCTTCCAAACAGAAAAACCACTGATGTTAGTCTGAGCCCTAAATTCACTTAGATATCCATAAGCCAAATTATTAAACAAAGTGGGGCCAGGTGGAAGCAGGTGGGGCAAGATTCTAAAGAGAGTTTTTCCAGAACCCAAGGAGAAAGATTAAAAGCGGGCATTACTATGTAGCCAGACAAAATGTGGTACAAGATGTGTAGAAGAAACTGAGCTTATACAGCTGTGTAGAGGACCAGACCTATGCATGATTAGTCTCAAACATTCTGAGTATTGCTGCAGGAAAGGTGGTCAGAGGAGAGGGTCCTGAGAGCTGGGGCAGAGGTTTTCTGAGCCAGCATCCTGCTCCAGCTGGAGACTCGAGCTCAGTGTTGTCCCCCCGTTCCTGCCAATTCACTTCCTGAGGAAGGGCCGTCTGTGCTTGCACGAGCAAATATCTGAAAAGTCTAGTTTACTTCAGAGATGTGCTCCAGGTAAACTAAAAAAGGAGTAGCTTGGGCCACCTCGCTCTCTTTTCTCTGTTTTTATTTGTGTCTCTTTCTCCCCCTTTTTACTCTCTTTCCTCTGCCTTTTTTTTTCTCTCTTTCTCTTTTGTTTTCTCTGTCCCTTGCAACCCCAGCTCCAAACCATCCACACAGCATGACCAAGTTGACATCTAAGGACTGGTGATATTCTTTGTTTTCTTCATTTGCTTTCCCTTGGCATAAATGGCATAAGATCCCTGACACATGGTGCAGTGTCTGTTCAGCCTGATGAGAATTCATAGTGAACATCTTGGCCCCTAGTGATCAATCATAAAAAGGAGAAGATGGGAAATAATTGTTAGAGCATTAGCTGGGCATGGAATTCTAGTTTCCCAAAATTTTAATTTAAAGCTGTTGTTACCCCAAAGTGGTTAATAATTGTTATGGCTAGTTTCAATCACACATTTATCTAAACATCTGGGGTACTATTTGTTTCTTTGCTTATAGTATGATAATATCACTATTTGATACTTTCTCAAAAAATGCAATGTTTCCATAAATGAAGAATCATGTTAGTGCTTAGTTAGAAGACTGTAAAGACAACTAGACCAATTAAATTAGTATTAAAAAAAATACTATGTTGAAATTATAATGACGAGAGAAACCTTTTTTTTTTGTTTGTTTGTTTTTTTTTTTTTTTTTTTTTTTTGTTTGTTTGTTTGTTTAATCTCTAGATCAGGGTCTAGGTAGTCCCAAGTGCATTGTCCAGATTATCAAAGAGTAATAATGTGACAGTGAAAGATTCCAGACCTATCTCAGTGCTGTTACCAAGAGGTTGCTGAGAGGAAGAAATGTCTTTCTGGTAGTAGCAATGATCAGGTCAAGTAAGAGGAAGGCAATAGGTAGCATACTAGAATTCTGAAGATGAATAGGAAGTCTAACGACAAGGGTTGTTTGGATTAAGTGCTTCAAGGAAATACCAAACAATCTATGAGAGAAATTTAATATGCAGGAGATGTAAAGCACAGTCTTATCCAGAAGTAGATTCAGGTGACTGTGATGAAATTTAGGTATCTGAGGATGGGATTTATCTTCCCGAATTTAATGTTTAAACTTCTAAATTAAAGCTCTATCAGTTGATGGTAGAAGAAATAGGTAATTCATAGGGCAAATTCTCTAATTATCCACAGAAAGAGTGGTGCTATCATCTTTAGTATCCAAAAGAATCTGATGCAAAGACTTTTTTTATAAAAGGTCCCTATAGATAAAGGAAAAATATACATAAATATTCATTTTAATACTCAATTCACTAATTTCTAATATCTGAGTTATGCTGGTTTAATTTTTCTTTCCCTTTGTTTTTCACAAATAACGCAGGATTATACCAAATGTGGTTCTTAGTACGATAAGAGTAAGTTATGGAGAAATCTGGCAACATTCTAAACAAAGGACATGAGATTTTAAATGTGAATAAGGCTGTATATGTGTGCATATCGATTTTACTTTACCAAGAATAGAGACATTAGTCAGGATACTGTCACATTAACCAAAAAGTTCAATTGAGAATCTCAAGTCAATGAAGTATCAGCATATCTGTACAATTTACTTATTGAGAACATTCACATATGGAGTAATATTTTTTTTGTTGAAAAAGTTTTATATTTGAAATACAGTTGTACATTATAAAACTAACATTATTTAGTAATAGTTTTACAAAAATCCTGGAATTTCTTGACAAGACATTGATGTGGGGCTATGACAATGTTGTAAATAAGTCAGGCTTCCTCTATAATCTAGATGTGATCCGATACCATTGTGTGTTTTTGAATGGTCATTTTTCATTTAAGTTACATTAACTGCTCTCGTAAGAGCTTTTCAATAAATATTTCCGTGCTTCCAAATGGTTCCAAAGACAATGTATCATGTATATCTACCTAGGCAAGATTATCTATCAAATTCTGAAATGTTTTCTTATCTATCGTAAGCAATGTTTAAAAGTAAAATGATACTATTCAATTTGCCCAGAAACAAATAAAACATTATCCATCAGAGATATCACCTAAAATTCTTGCAAGTCGCCAATAGTTTTTTATCTTATTGATACTAATTTCTTTCATGAAAAGACAGGTGAATTTGCTTCTCACTTGTTTCCATGGAACTGGAAAAACACTTTCCAGTTACAATATTGTAATCCACCAATATTTTTAACATACCAGTTATTTCCAGCCCTGCTGCTGATTACAAAACTCCTTATTCAGGGTATGAATCTTCCTTTCATTGTTTCTCTGTTGTGAGAGAAATCTTTATTTAATAGGAAGATTCCAACCAAATTTTCTAAATTATAATAAAGCACAAGGGGCTATTTTACCTATCTCCATGTTTATGCTGGTCTAATTCCACTGAAATCAATGCAATTACTGTAGAGTAAGAGAATAGTGTTGTTATAGTTATTTATATCTAAACTCTTAGTGTTTCATCTATTTGGAAATGTGCAGATTAGAAACTTTTGAATGTCAATTGAGACTGATTAAAACATTCAATGTTATGATCTTTGCAGAGTAACAGTATCTCTTAAGATTTTAAAGTGACTGAAAACATTCTAAGTCACATCTCTAAAAAAATAATGTCATAAAAGTGCAACACCTCCTAATAGACATGGGTGTCAATCCTACTGTAGCAATATACACAGTTAGGATCTGAGACAGGATTTTAGTTTTCTTGAGTAAGTGGTGTAAATGGACAAGAAGGTATGTATTCTGTTCTCTGGTAACTCTAGGGTGCTAAACATGATTTTCACGTGAGAATGAAGAGGACCTGCCAAATATTCTTTTAAAAAGTGAGTATATCACATGCCATTCATTTCTGCTCAGACAGGTCAGGCCAGCAGTTTTACACTTTTGCTCCTGCCACATGCATTCACACGCATACACAGACACGTACGCTTTAGAAGGTGACTTGGAAAGTTTGAACCTCAGCAATCTTCTGGCAAGACATACAGCTTCCTGAAAGATTTAAATTCATAAAAAAATTATATTTCAGCAAAAATGCATTTTCCCAGAAACATTTCAGCCAGCTTCCTGGACAGTAAGAGTGTTCACTTTCTCTAAAAAGGTATTGTGGGCAATTACTTTGTTGTGATATTGTTGCTCTTACTATTATTTGGAATTCTATTATTTGTTCTTCTGTAAAAGGTTCATCAGGTTAAATAACAAAAGGGACATTTTAATTCAGACCATTCATCAAATCTATGATACCACTCCACAAAAACCTTCTGTCTTTGGCCTGGAACATTGACTGGCAAGCTCCCAGCTTACAGCACCTGTTTCATAGCTCACAGTGAAGATTTTATAAATACCTCACAGTCATCTTGAGAAATCATTCATTTCATGATATGACTGAAAGTCGTTCCTGGAATTATAGACATTCTATTACACTATTTAACTGTTCCACCGAGTCATTATATGAAATGCCTGAAAGTGTCAGGCATTTCATGAAATGGCTGGAGTCAGTACTTGAGTCATTTTATGAAACTTAGCATTATGACATTCTATTCACTACTGCTGCGAAAAATCAATTTTTTCCAAGGGAAACAATGTCCTATCAAAGTCCCACTGATATAAATAAGCAGACATATTTGTCATATACTCTTCACAATCTCTCAGCTGCTGCAGGCCTGAGGCAGAATGCCTTTCCTGGGTTTGCTCAGTCAGACAGAAATCCTCTGCTTTTGAATTGTGTCTCTGGGTGGTTATTTATCAGTACTTGTCACTTAGAAAATGAACAAAACCATAGGGAATTTTTAGTTTTGTTTAGTTTAGCTCAGTTTAGTTTAGGTTTTTTTACTGCTAACCTACATCTAAGTCTGTATTTAGACTTACTTAATGACATGGAACACGAGTGAGATATAGTAGAAAGTAAGAGATAATAAAAACACCCACTTTCCTATAATTGGCTCAGGCAGAATGAATCCACAGAACAGTTTAGTACTATAAAAGACATAGATGAAAAGGGTCTGAAAGGGATTGGTTTGAAAAGTAAAATCTGTCATGGGAAATATTGTAAGAATTAATTGGGTTTGTGTCCCAAGCAGCTTCTCCAGCAGAGGAAATTATTAATGGCAATTGTGGTACCTGATTGAAACTTTACTGATGGAGATCAGGATTTTGTAAATGCTGTGAACGCTGAAGGAAACCTAAAACAAGTAAATGCAAATGTTCCAAAGTCAAAATGAATAGCTGATGGAAGTCCTGGTTCTGAAAACAAGTAGTTATTGTGTTACAATATGGCTGTCAAGTGAAATATGAAGTATTCATAAAGAAAATTATTATGGAAATACTTTAAAATATTATTTTAGGTTAATGTTCATAATTAATCAATAATTGTGCATACAATGCCTAAAACTGTTCTTCATTACACAAACTACTTTACAAGACAACCAATAGCAAGAAATCAAGCATCATAATCTTAAAGTGGTTTGAAGGACATTTTTTTTGTTGTTGTGTTGATAATGTTGTTTTTAACAATATAATTTGTCACATGGAAGATATTTGAATACTTGCAACTTCTTTCTTTGCATGAAGCTAGATTTGAGAACCTTCTAGTTTCTCCACAGGTGAAAAAAAAAATCCCAGAAAAAACCCAATAAAGCAGTCATGAGTCAATTAATGAAGAATGAGTACTAATAAAAATGAAAAAAAATTAATGTGGCTAGATCTTACATTCTACTGGGGGATGGGAAATTAAACTTCTTGCCAATAGGCAATAGAATCATCTACAGTAACGGTTACTAAAATTGTGAATTACTCTTAAAAAATAGTACAAGCTCTCATGAGGTATTTAGGAATTTTTTTTTTAGTGAGTTTACTCAATCAGGGTACTCCTGCTGGAGCTAGCTTACTTGTTTATGAAAATCTTTTCCCTTAATCTTGCTGCTAATGATTGCCTTTGTTCATTCACAGTAGAAGGAAATTAACATGAGGTGAACAGATTTACACAGTAGGAAATGTGTGTAAGTAGACACCATCTTATAGTTTGAGTAATTTGGGGACATTTGCAGAAAACATCCGGCATGACTTTCAGTACTGTTATTTGTGTGCCTTGCACTGAATTTCTCCAATATGAGCAAGCTAGCTGAGAATCCAGCTCTGCAACTTTTATGACAGAACATTCCATTGCAGCCAATTATTTTATTTCCACTGGGATAGTAGGATAGGAACCTTAAAGAATTTAGAATTTTCCAGAATCCCAGTTTTCTTAGTCTTTCTGTCTATATCACTCACACTGTGCAAAAAGTTGTTAGCAAATGGAAGCTTCCTATGGATCAACTTCCACAGCCAGGTGGATTACACCAGAAATCTCAGTGTTTTTATTAAAAGAATTGAAATAGTGGAAAGGACATGATGGGCCTTTGCAGCATTTGGATTTCATTAGATTCTTGGATTTCATTCATTACTACATATTTTGATGTATTTAAAAAGGGCATGAGAATGACAATGTTCTATCATTTAATTTCAGATACTAAACATCTATTTATGCATCTCTTACCAATTTATTAAGCATCTATTTATGAGTTTTGTTGTTTCTACTTTGAAAGTAGACTTGGAGTCCTGAGAAAGTACTTAAGAAAATTGTCCTGGACTGACTGTCAGAGTCTAAAAGTTCCTTGATGTTCCTGTATTAGCTATCTACTTGCTAATTTTCCCATTTTTATTCACTTTCTCCAAAAGTAATATAGAATCTAATAAAATCCACAAAGTTCTCTTCTGCTGCATTATATATGAAAGAGGAAAAAATTGATCAAAATTCCTGAGGACATATTGGGGATAGAGCCACCAGCAGTCAGCAGACTAAGGAGATTTTGGAAGTGAAGTATAGTAACAGCTATATTCCTGCAACTGCCTTTTTCTCCCCTTACACACCCCACAGGGCTGCAAGGCTGGAGTGAAAGGCAAATACTGCAAAGGAGTTGCACTATAAATAGCAACTACATTTGCTGTTGCCAACAACTTTGTGTGTATTCTGCCTACAAATGTCAGGACCATGCATGATGCCTCCAGCTTCATTAGCCACATTTCCCCCCTTCTCAGAAAATCTTGGTTAAGCATTAAGATTACCACACTTGAATCATTAAAATAACTCTGTGATGTCATTGGGACTATCAAGGATACTTTTGATCATAATATCCTGACAAACCTTATTAAAATATGTGTATTTATTTAAATGTCATATGTCAACATATTTTACTGCTTTTTTATTCCAGCACACATTATATATTCAGATAAGGCAGACCTTGAGAGAGGAAAATGGAACCTGAATTTTGCAATCCGGCTCAAATAGGATATAAAGGTAAATCCGGTACTTATGATCTTTCTAGTACAAGTAATGTATAAAGTAACAATTGCAAAGGCATAACACTATTCATTATGAGTAGAGAACTGAAATGTTAAGTGAAATTGAATTTTTTTCTGTTAAGACTTGGTAATGGGTGCCTGGATAGAAATTATTTTGAAAGCAATAGTTAAAAAGCGGGAAATCTGTTCTTTCTTATTTTACTCAATAGGTACACAATTGCTCCTACAATGAAAGCAGGTTAGATCTCTAAAGTCTTCAAGATTGAATTCTGTTCCTGAATGTTCTGAGACAAATGGAATTAGACAGATTTCTCTAGAGGATGAAATCAGTCACCATTGTGCTGTATGGATAAATTAAAGAGAAGAACAGTATGTCTGAGGAAAAGAAATACATTGTCTTAAATTTTCCATGGCAGAGTACTTATATTTCATAGCACTGCATTTATGCTCAATAGAAAAGCATTGGCATTGCTCAATTGTTGTAACAAAGAGCAGAATTGTACTCTGCTCAGTTTTCTCAGAGAATGGACCACTTAACCAAATAATGCTGTAAGTGAACAGATAAAAGTGGGCTACTAATTTTACAAATGATCCTCTGCTACTGCCAAGTACTTCAGAAAGCTGGCATGAGCTTTCCAGCAGGAAATATCCCTGTATGCAAAAGTTCCCAAAGAATGCCAGCTAATGTAGAACAAAGAGGAGTCTGAATGTGTCATGAAGCAGTTTTGAGAACAGAGGGCCAGATATAAGGCTGTGGAGTCACACTAGAGATACATTTGGCTCTGAGTTTTTGAACTATGAGTTGGCAAATTCTATTAGGAGTGCTGGGCATGAAAAGCATCTGGTTGTTTTGGAAACAGGAAATAAGAAGTGCCCCAGAAGACACTAGTGAGAAAAGCTTTTGCTCTTAGCAACTTCGTGTTAGCTGAACAAATTTGCGTTTGTGTTCCAGCTGCAAAAGCTGTACACTGGTAAATGAAAATGGTTGAAATAGAACTTATCTACGCTGCATCTGCTTCTTGCACATTTTCTCTCCTTTTTGAAACAACCAACTTTGCCAGGACACAATGTCTATTTGGGGTCAAGACAATTTCATTAGATATATAGTAAAGACAGAGTTTGCAAACAGTAGTCCGAAGGAAAAAACCAAAATGAATCAATGACCAGAATATCTTATGGGAGTGCAGCAGAAATAGAAACAGTAGAAAGAAAGAAAGATCCAAGACAAAAACCAATAAGAGTAAGTGGAGTAATTTAAAAAAATTCTTAGAAAAGTTTTGATATTCTCTTTTAAAAAATATTTTTAACTGTCTTTACTTGCCTTGCATTTAAAAACATGCACAGTGCACAGCATTTCTTGCCTAACTCCCTACTTTGATTCACACTTGCTGCCTTCTGAGATTTTTTTTTTTACCAAGAATCTGTTTTTTCTACATGTTTTTTTCTGCCTTGTTTGTCCTCTACAGAAAAAACAAGTGTATCTTTTCAATCTTTTATGGCCTCTTTTTCCAGGATTAAGGCAGCAATCACAAAGAAGGAGAGATGGCTTTCATTTATTCCAAATTTCTCAGGCCACTGAGGCATCTTTCTTCCTCACCTTAGCAGCACAGCTGAAGGGCATCAGGAGTCAGTGCTCTGACTCCCACTTGGTGATATTTTGCTTGCTCCTTCTCTCTTGCTCAAATGAATTGACTGTTCTGCCCATAAGCTGTCAATCAGCCAAAAACAGCAAAAGGGAAGCATATTTGAATGGCTGTTTACAGATATATTAGTGAGCTGAGGAAGATTCATTTCTGTTTGTTTTCTCACCAGAAGAGTTAGTGTTGAAAGAGAAAATAAATCCTTTTCCTTGCTCCTTGGCAATAGCACCTGCGTTTTGAAACCAATGCAGGGATTCAATGGAAATAGGACTTTTATAAGTCTTCTCAAGGTTTATCAGGTATCGTCCATCCATGCACATAAAGAACCTGAAATGAAATTAAAATTAGAAGAAAACAATATATTCTGAAAAGAAAAAATAAAAGTTTTCTGTTATGATGTATCCTCAGCATTAATTGGATCTTCACAAAGACCTTTCCATTACGTGTTTTTAATAGTTGACAAAAGAAAAGAGAGTAAGGAAGATGCTGTGAGAAGAATCCAAATTCCTGAAATAAATTCTGATGCATTTGGAATAATTTTCTATCTTTGTAGGACCTGTATTGTGAAGGAAAATCATGAATAAATGAAAGGAAATATATGTACACAGCAAGTTTTGGAACAGAGAGTTCTCTGAGTTGTGTCTTCAATTTAATCCTCACTCAAGACCCATTTTTGAGACTCAGGTGAATCAGAGGCTCTGTTACTGATCCTCTCTGTCATGCAGAATTTCACACCATTATTAATACCATTCTCATGAGATTTTTTAAATTGATACTTAAAAATCATTCGGTGAGAGAACATGAGAGTTTTCTGACCAGCAATCTTTAACATTAATCAAGGCAGAGTCAGTGAGGCGTTGCACATTTACAAAGCTCATCTTTCATTGCTTCTGCCCCACCACAAATTCCACTTTATGTTCATGAAAAGAGTATGCAGCAGATTCAGGTACAAATATGGCTTAGAAATATTGACTACTACTTATGCATTCACGAAGTATTTTTTTTCTGTAATTTCAGCCAGGAAAGTTGATTTTCAGAAAGCGTTATAGTTATGGCTGACTCAAGTGATGAAGACATAAAGAGCATTATGCCAAGGAGTGTGAAAGCACAAGGATGTCAGAAACAATATAGCAAACTGTTCCAACCCTGCTTTTAGATCAAACTCTTCAAAGGAAGTAGAATGAAATTAATGCTTTTATAGCCTTCAACTGGTTACCATGAGACAGAAATCCCTCTTCTGCAGATTGGAAGGACAAAAGGGGCTAATACACAATAATATATGGAGCTATCTGTAACCAGACTATAAAGTTTCAGGGCAATATTTCTGTATACAATCCAATAACTTGTGTACCACTAAACATCTTCCAGACAAGTTCACTCATACCAAGACGTGTTTTTCATCTACATTTTCAGGCTTCAGTTTATTAAAGAAGTAAGAGAAAAAATTCGGTCAGATGCTTGCTATATAGATTTATGACCTAGTTGCATTAGATATCTTATTCTTCCTGGTCCAATAAAGCTCCACAGCACTGCCAGAGAAATGCAAATTGGTCTTAAAGTGACACTTTTGGCAACAAGGGATTGATTTTAAAAACTTCTTTTTCTAGTTGTTTTTTCCAAATTAAGGTATACTTAGCCCAGAATTTAAATGAGTTTTTAAGCCCCTGCTAGGTGCATACTTGCTTAAGGACCAATAACACTGCAAATTAGACAGCCTTACAGAGGCTCATACTCAAGGCATGTTTGGCTCCTCTGGCAATCTCAGGACCAGGAAAAGAAACTGAGCAATCTTTTCCTCCAGGTGCAGTTCTGCCAAGGCTATGAGGCTTTAGAAATTTTACAATTCTAAAATACTGGGATTAATAATACTTTAAAGAATTACCTATATGTTTAAGGCATGTACAGTAATTTCAGGATTGTAAGCCGCACCATTTTGACTAAAATTTTAGTCCGAACCCAAAATGCAGCTTATAATCAGGTGCGGCTTATATATGGACAAAGAACGAAAAGTTGCTGTTTTAGTTTGGAGGACAGGTGTCTGCTGAGAAAGGCAGGAGCTTCTCTTTGAAATGGAGAATGTAATTTCAGGCAAAGATATGGGAATTAGGAATAACTGTTCTTTTCTAGGGAAATTAAAATAGAAATACAGTACTACAAAGAAACAAACTCCAAATCCTGACAAAGGCAGAGTACAACCTGACACCCTGTCAGGCAGGGTGTTGGTAGCAGTCCCATTAAATGGTGGCTGCAGTTTCCTTGCAGTGACAGATGTGATTCAGTTGAAGCAGTGCTCGTGTAGAAGGTGCAGTTTCCCTCTAAAGGTCCAGTGGTGATGTGGAGAAATCCAGTTTTCCTCTGGAGTCCAGTGGAGAAAGGGGCTACCTTAGTGTCCCAAAACCTCTGTTTTCATCTTGGTAAGAAATGCTGGGCTCTTCCCCCTGGCTGGAGCAACTTCCAATGGGATGCATTTATCAGTCCCACAGTGGGACTCAATGGGCCATTAGCAGAAAATTACTCACTGGAGGAAGGATGAGTTGTGAAAAGATAAAGAACAATGCCCCACCTAGTTTCAATGGATGGCCCATTAGCAGAATATCTCCCATGGAGATAAGGATCACTGCCCCCACCCTCAACAGATGGTGATAGAATAGATACCTTTTATCACACCCTGTGTTGTAACGTGCGGCTTATAATCAGGTGCGGCTTATGTATGGACAAAGAATGAAAAGTTGCTGGCACCCGGAAGTGCAGCTTATAATCAGGTGAGGCTTGTAATCATGAAATTACTGTACATTATACTTCTAATTTAATATTTTGAAAGACCATGTTGTTTTACTTGAGGTACAGAAGGCATTAACCAGCTAAATTAAATTCTTTAAGAAAAACAAAATATGGAAACTAACAGCAAACTGTACTTTATCAGAATCTAGACATTTAGGGAACTACTTAGGTGCCAAATCTTGATATCAATGTTGACCTTATGTTTTCCATTTATCAGCAAAGTTCATGACGAACTATTAGGGTATGATTGAGATACGTATTTCAGATACCTCACCAACTATAGTCTGGGTCATATACCTCATCTGCTATACAGAAATGCATCATCATTACAAAGTAAAACAAGAACAAAAATTCTTTCAATGACTTTGACTGTGAAGGACTAAAGCAAATGGAAACTACAGACAGCAATGTTACAAATTTCCTAAATCCTGTCATGTAGAGATGCATAAAGGAATATGTGGGACTTTGATGTTTTTCTGGGTTCAATGAAAATTCTGAATATTTTGTTTGAAATTTAGTTGTTGAAACTCACAGCAGATAATAGGCAACTTGTATGAAGTGGTCACACTCTTTTTCTCAAAAGAGCTGGTGATCACCATTTGCTCTCTTCATAATTGTGCTAGTAACTCACATGCTCATCTCTGAAACTCCAACTCACAGATGAGGTGCAAGAGTGGATACAGTCTACAACACTGTGTTTGCCACTTTGGCTGAGGGCTTGTACAGCTGCCTGACCTCCCCCATCAAACTCAGCAGAAGGGCTGGACTCATGGGATTGTCCTGCTTCTAAAGGAGCAGCTGGCTCTCGGCTTTTACTCAGGGGAACAGGGGCATTGGACCACAGTCCAGGCTCCAACTGACATGCTAAAGGCATGCTTAAGTAAATTTACAAGATCAGCGACAGCCTGAATGAAACTGAGCAACATCTTGAGCCACAGGTGAAGGCACCCCACAGGAAGTCCTGAGATCTATTTACTATTTTTTCCTCTTACTGAATTGCTTTTTTTAATAGAATTTGTTATTATGTAATATATATGCAGAGCCTGGAGGAGAGACCAGAAAAACTTAATCTTTCCTCCTCCCCCATTACATTCTTCATCAAACGACATGATGTGAGGATTAATATTCTCAAAATATTACTGCAGTGGCTAGGCACTATAATTACTGTAAATAATCCTCCATTTCTTGTGAAATTGCTGAATTCTGAAAGGGTAAAATTGGTAACATTTAACAAAAATAATTAATTTGCAGTGAATTGTTTGGCTAATTGTTAGAAGAATAACATTAACAGAGAGTAAATGAGGATCTCTATTAATATTGTTATACATGGGAATAAAACCCTCCTGATCAGAACAATAACCTCACTGCTGTAAGCATTCTGAGTCTTCCCAGGTGTCCCAGAGTGTTTGATTTAGCTTTTGAATCTCCAGTTGAGCTGCAAGATGTGTGAAAACTCAAGTACCCAGACAGCTTTCTATTAGCTCTATATCTGAGGATACTCAAGAGTATAAATTAATCCTTTCAAAGTCAATTGTGACTTACCTTCATTAAATTGGCTCAAGATCACTCTGCTGGAGATAATAACATATGACTGACTTAAACTTTTTGCTAAACACTGATTTTTCCCTTACCTCCTCCCTTAAAAATCTGTTTGCTTTTGACATTGACTGTCAGAGCTAAAAGAATTTGAGCACTTTAGGCTTTTGATTTCTGAGAGGGGGACGGAGCTCTGATGCACTGAATGTGTGATATACTACTATAAAATACCTGATCCTGAAGAGTCTCTCATCTGATTGGAAGGAGGGGAATCAATGCAGATGAAACAGCGAAGTGGAAATGGCTGTGTGTCCTCTGGTGGACATCTACTTTCTACCCATTTAAAAAGTTTTTCCTAATATTCTATGCCCTCTCAGTTTCCTAAGACAGTGGCAGAATATAATCACTCACATGTTTTCCAAGGGCTAATGCCAGTAGAATAAATTCTGACATGGAAGCAGGTGAAAATAAGCAGAGTGCTTTCCATCCTTCCTTCAAATATTCTGAGATCTTCAAGACCTCCTTTACACAGTGATTTCTTTCTCCAAACACGTTCATTTAGAGGAGCATCTCTGAAGAGCAGTGAATTTTGAGGGGCTGTCCTATAACTACTACTTAGTCTGGATGGATTGCTACACAGCATAAAGGTAACATCAAGCTTTGGAAGCTTGAAGAATTGCAGAAGCACATTTACTGCTGATGCATTTGGATGAATCACCTAATTCAATTCAGTGAAACAAAATGTCAGCTTCCAGTCAGTCTGGTCCATATAGACTTATTATACTTTTATCATTAAAAATGCCAGTAATATACAAATTAAATGAAACTAAATAATTTTCTTAATACCACACATAGCTAATCTTCCTGGAGATAACCTGTGCTTACCTAATTATTGTCTAGTCTCAAGTCTTTATTGCTTACTGTAGAATTGGTTTCTAAAGAACAGTTCATTTTTCCTTTATTTTCCCTCTTGAAAATACAGTTGGGTTTTTTTTTGGTTTTGTTTGTTTCTTTTTTTATTAACATCCATTAAGCTTCCAAAGTCTATAACTCAGGATGTTATTTGTAAGGAGTATCTATTTGCTTCAAAGTGCTTCTTGGTTCCAAGAATTCTGGAAGAAGACTTTCTGGATCACTTTCTTGAAGTCATGATTCTATTTCCAATTAATCCTACCTGAAAGCCTGTTCAGTCTGAAAAAATACCCCAATTTAAACAACTGGCATATCTTTCCCATTTTTTGACAGCTGATCTCAAAACCAAATAGGTTTCAAAAGCAAAAACTTCAGTGTTTTAGTAAAATGTTTAAATTAATCAAATGCAATCATATCAAGTAAGAAAAGATTAAGCCAAGTCATTCAATGCAAGATGCAATTGATTTTTTAAATACCTTCATTTATATCTTCCTGTCTAAGCTGTAATAGAAAGATGTATGGGTATCCAACTTCTCACATCATCCCTTTTCCACACCTGAAAAAAAAATTACAATGAATCAGGAATTTTTGTCCATTACCAGAGTACAGGGCTCTGATAGATGGTAAAAATTCTCCAGAAGTCATGGAGAGTGCCCAGCTAACGTGCTACTTTCGACTTGAAAATAGCGTAACATCAAGTAAAATCTTCTGATCATAAGACTAATACCTCAAGAGTATCTGGGGGAAAGCAGAAGCATCCATGGAATTTAATGGCAGTTGGAATCCTTAATTTTTCCCTTTTCCTTGGCTGGATTTCTGACTCCACTTCCTGCTGCTCAGTCCTGACTTCAATGATCTCTTATCCTGCTTCTTTGGAATGTCTCTTCCTAATTTCAGCTTCCCAATTCAGTGAGTCCTGTCCTGACACTGGCTTTCTCAGCTGAGCCTTGTTCTAAGTGTCACTCCAATAGCCTGTAACCCTGGTTATGACCGACACATGCTACTCAAAACTTCATAGAGTGGGCACCTCAGATATGTCTAATCTCTCTCTTGTGTTGGTGGAACAGGGAACCAGAAAAAAAACCAAAAAAGACCAGCTCTTTTTTTTTTTTTTTTTTTTTAGCTGCACTTTCTCTGAGTATTTAAATTACCCAGTCACAGGGCATAGGTAGAGTATTTTATTTATAAAGAAGAGTTCTACTTCCAAATGTAAACCTGTAATAAATTTGGCATCTTGGATGTTTTGGGATCTGCCTTATTCTAACTGTCTTCTATTGATAGAAGATATATGGAAACTATGGAATCCAAGCTTGTGCAGGAATTTAGAGATACTTTGAAGGTTGTTCTGTATAGGAGTTCAAATTGTCCTCAATTTTCTTTACACTTTTGAAACAAATAGGAAAAATCACTGATGAAACACTGTTAAAAGCTTACAGAACACAAATATTTCAAGAGGAAAACAGCAACAAAAAATTGATTTTTCTTCTAATAATGTCAGCCTCCTTTTTTTGGCTGTGTCTTGTAAAGGATTTACTGCTCATAAAAAAGAAAAAAACGGTCCACAAAGATTTTCCCAATTAATTCTCCACAATATGCTTTAATTAGATAAAATAATGTAAGATATTGATGTTGGCATAATCTATATAAGCATTACAAAGTTCTATATTTCTTGCTCACTCTCTCCAAATTTAAATATCTTCTCATGGTGCAATAAATATTTTAAATGGAGCAGAAAGACATAAACATAATTAAAAAGTACTCTTGTACCATCTCCTTATAAATATTTTATAAGTTTTTACATTAAAATAATATGAGTCTGAACATAGTGAATTAGAAGGGTATTAGAAGCATCTGGTGAATACTTGATAAAGAACAAATTCAATTTCATTGAATGATAATTTTCAAAGCACAATACAAATCTTTGGATCATAGGTCATATTTCAGTATGCTGAACTGTTTTATAAACCTCAAGGAGATAAGGATGACTGTTCTATTTTGTTCTGTAAATTATTTGAAAATTCATGTTTAGGAAGTTGTCACTAAGTTTTAGAGGTAAAAATTGTACATCAATAAGAAATTATTAGTGTATAATTTAGGATGATGTGTTTGCACACAAAACCCTCAAATGACTATGTATTAGGCATTTCATTGGGCAATTCAATCAGACATACTTTTGTTGCATTACAAGGAGAAAGACATAGCAAAATTTATAATGTATTGCACAAAACTCCTGACTGTTGTAAAATCTAAAACCAGAACCAGATGGAAAACCTATTAAGACTGATTTTCAAATATTCTGAAACCCTAATTCCCATAAATTAGTTTCAGCACAGTTACAGACTCAACTTGTGCAAAGGTAGTGTGTGAGCATCTTAAATATGAAGAGATTCAAACAACCACTCAGATGTAAATCTGGTTATACAACTGTATAAACAAACACATGGTTGAAACCACAACTAAATAGACACAAAGGAATATGCTATGGCCATGTGATTCTTATGCACGTTCTACCGTTCAAGTCAAGAAATTAATTCAAAAGAATCAATGAAGGTTTGCTTTCTAGTACTAAGTTCACTTGGTCATTTGTTTCAAACAAACATCAGGAAGAGGTGGGTCACCGTTTTATGAATAGTATTTATTTCATTTCACCTCCAAATGTAGCTACGTAGTATGTTGGACAGCTCATTTCATTTAAGGCATTTTTTCCTCATGTACAAATGAAGAAGGATTTGTTGGAAGCGTGATTTTGGAAAATTTTCTTTCAAGATAATTTCTTTTTCCGGTATAGTTTAAGTATGTCTGTGGTTTTATAGACCATACATCAGAGTGTTTCACACTGGTCTTGGCTTTATATAGGTGTGTTGCTATGCAAGTATAACAGTATCCTGTAGGTTATAATTTCGTGTATGCTATCCACTATCCCTACGAAAAATAGATAACATATATATTAAATTTTCATAGAGGTATAATGATCATTATTTTTTGGCTGCAATAATGGACTTGAAATCCAAATTTTATGCAAAAGATAAAGATATTTTGCTGATGCATTGCATCATAAACTTTATGGTAACTTATTCAAATATCTTTTGAACTTATTCAAAAATCTCTTGATCAAAGTGGCTTATTAAAAGTTCAATATATGATGAGACAATCAGTTATCTGTCATAATCTGAAAAAATAGGTTGTTATGAAAAGTAACTTTGATATGGGTAAGGATGAAATGGAGGAGTTTAGAGTTGTAAGAGTCTCCAGAGAGGATGTGATTGACAGCATCATAGCTTGAGTATGTGATGCACAGATTGTTCTAGACCAACCTGATAAAGATGTATTTAGTTGCATGGTTTATAGAGGAAATCTCATGTGCTTTACAACAAATTTTTTAGTGCTAACAGTTTTGTAAGTCCTGCTAATTCTTCATGGAGAGTATAAAAGTTGGCTATTAAAGGTTACTGCTTCTTGAGAAAGACATAATCAAATGCTGCATAGGAAATGGGAAGGTGGAATTGTGTAATTTTCCTATAGCATAAGAGGAAAATGTTGGATATCAACTGTAAGCTTTTAGAGTTCCTTATGAAAAATTGCTATATAAGAGGTTGACATGCAGAGACAGAATATTTATCTTAAGTATTCTTTTCTTAATTTTATTTTTTTCCTTCTTCATTTTTCTAGCATACTAACATATTTCAGAGAACCTTTGGTGTGCTTCATGGATGTACAGTAATTTCACGACTATAAGGCACACCTTTTTGACTAAATTTTTTCCCTGAACCCGGAAGTGCGCCTTATAGTCCGGTGCGCCTTATCTGAGGGACAAAGTTGCGAAATTTGCCAAACCGGAAGTGCAAGCCGCAATGGGGGGGCGGTGCCGCGGGAGCACCGTGTCGCAAGCGGGGGCGGGAGCGGGCGGCCACAGCCGGCAGGAGCCAAGAGGGGAGGGAGGCAGCCAATGCCAGTCCTGGCCTGGGCGGAACAAGGAGCTGGGTGGCACCACCACGGGCGCTGGGGGAACGAGAAGCCGGGCGGCGCCGGCCCTGGCCCGGGCGAGGGGGAAACGAGAACCCGGGTGGCCCTGCCCCGGACGCGGAGGGAACAAGAAGTGCGAGCCCGCAACAGCCCTGAGCAGAGCCCGCCCGGCGGCGGCATCGGAGCAGCGGCAGTGAAGCCCCTGTGGCCGCCAAAAGGCGACGCCGGCCAAGCCGCTGCGGCCGCCATAAAGCGGCGGCGGCGAAGCCCCAGCGGCCGGTGGATCGCGGCATCGGGGAAGCCCCCGCGGTCGCCAAATCGCGGCGCCGCCGGAGCCCCCGCGGCTGCCGAATCGCGGCGTCGCCGGAGCCCCCGTGGCCGCCGAGAAGCGGCGGCGGGGAAGCCCCTTGCGGCCGCTGAATCGCGGTGCCGCCGGAGCCCCTGCGGCCGCCGAATCGCGGTGCCACCGGAGCCCCTGCGGCCGCCGAGAAGCGGCGCCGCCGGAGCCCCCGCGGCCGCCGAGAAGCGGCGGCGGCCGAGCCCCCGCGACCGCCGAGAAGCGGCGGCGGGGAAGCCCCTTGCGGCCGCCGAATCGCGATGCCACCGGAGCCCCTGCGGCCGCCGAGAAGCGGCGCCGCCGGAACCCCCGTGGCCGCCGAGAAGACAGACGCCATGGCGCCCACGCCACCGTGCCCCGAGAGGACGGGCTCCAGGGAGGCTGTGCCGCCGAGCCGAGCGGGGACGGGCACTGGGGCAGCTGTGATGCCTTGCTGAACGGGGACAGGCGCCGGGGTGGTCGCGCGCAGCTGTGCCGAACGGGGACAGGCACCGAGACAGCTGCGCCGCCTTGCCGAGCAGGGACAGGCAGCCGGGCGGCTGCACCACCGTGCTGAGCAGGGGGCAGGCGCTGGGGCGGCCGCACTGCCGTGCCCGGAGAGGACAGACGCCATGGCGCCCACGCCACCGTGCCCCGAGAGGACGGGCACCAGGGAGGCTGTGCCGCCGAGCCAAGCGGGGACGGGCGCTGGGGCGGCTGCGCTGCCTTGCCGAGCGGGGACGGGCGCGGGGGTGGCTCCGCGGAGCCTCGAGGGGGAACAGCACGGCAGGAGCGTCAAGCCGAGCAAAGGAATGGCACGGCAGGAGCACCGAGCCGAGCGAGGGAACGGCACAGTGGCTCTGCAGAGCCGCGAGGAGAAACAGAATTGCGGCAGCACAGAGCCGTGAGGAAGAGGCGGCCCCGCGGCTGCGCCAAACCACGCCTGCCGGCACCAGGGGCAGGCGGGAGTGCCAGGGCCCACTGCACGAGGAGGGCGCCTGGGGCTGCCTTTGAAAGCCTACACTCTGTGAAACATGTTTCTAAATTGTGCTCCTTCCAGTAAACTCCACGATCTCGGGTTTCCGTTACTAATTCGTTACTTTGTTGCGCATGGCTCGTATCTTTGCGGCAAAAAAAAAAGTGCACCTTATAGTCCGGTGCGCCTTATCTGATCTACAAAGTTGCAAATTTTGCCGACTCCCGGGGGGTGCGCCTTATAGTCCGGTGCGCCTTATGGTCGTGAAATTACTGTACTTTAATTTGCAGTTGTATCCTTTACATCTGTAATTTAATTACAGTAATTTCACGAATACAAGCCGCACCAATTTGACCAAAATTTTGGTGGAAACCCGGAAGTGCGGCCAATATTCCGGGGCGGCTAATACATTAACAAAATTCTAAAAGCTGCCAACACGGAAGTGAGAGCCCGCGGCAGCCCCAAGCCAAGCTGGAGCCCGGCCGGCCCCGGCAGAGGTGGGAAAGCCTGGCAGAGGCGGGGCCAGCAGTGCGGGGGGCAGGCGGCAGAGCCTGAGCCAGCAGGGCGGGGCAGGGGGGGCGGCAGAGCCCGGGCCAGCAGGGCGGGGGAGCCCGGGAGAACTGGGGCTAGCAGTGCAGGGGAGCATGGCAGAAGCAGGAAGGCCGACGGGTGGGGCTGCCTGGCAGCGGGGGAAGCCCAGCAGAATCGGGGCCAGCAGCGTGGGGGAGCCTGGCGGTGCGGGGGCCTGCAGTGCCGGCCAGGGCGAGGAAACGCGGCGGCGGTGCAGATGGGAGGGGGCAGCCGGCGAGCCTGGCAGCGGCGGCAGCGGCTGGCCCGCCAGCAGGGCGAGTACGTAAACGCAGCGGCGACGCGGCCGGCATGCCTACCAGCGGCGGCAGTGGCTGGCCCGCCGGCAGGGCGAGTACGTAAACGCAGCGGCGGGGCGGTGCTGACGGGAGAGGGGGGCCAGTGAGCCCAGCGGCGGCTGCAGCACCACCCGGCCGGCCCCGTCAGCAACCATGAGCGGGCCGAGCCTTCCTGGCCCCGCCCCGAGCCAGTAAAGCCCGCTATGCCGCGATCCTGTTACTAATTGGCCAATTTGTGAAAGCTGCGCACGGATTCTCGCGACGAACGAAAGTGCGACTAATATTCGGGGTGCGGCTTATCTATTGACAAAGACAGCAACATTGTCGAGGCACCGGGGGTGCGGCTTATAATCCGTGCGGCTTGTATTTGTGAAACTACTGTAAGGGCACACAATTTTTAAAGTTATTAAAAAATTTGGAGCTAATAACTTCCTCAAAATGCTACCAAAATCCTCCAAATGAAAGCAAACTGATCTTATAAATCTCTTATTAAAACTTCCTTATCTTTCAAAATTAAAATGACCTAATGAGCTTTCCAATAAACTCCAGTCCATTCATATAACCTGCTTGTATTCTTTGATTTTAATATTCCTAACAAAACAAATCTATTTAATTCTTAATTTTCATCTGAAAACTTAAGACATTTTAACCAATCTGTTTTCTCAAAATGTCTTCCTGCTTAAGATGCTATGGTGAAAAGGATCTTGGAATGGTCCATGTATTTGTGCGGACATTTCTGTGCAAAATTTCAATGACACACAGCCACTATTTTCATATTTAAAGTGTAGGCCATAACAGATTTTATGAAGCATGAAAAAATATAATAAACTAGAAGAAAAACAACATTAAGTGTTTTGTGATACAAAACGTGAGATCAGGCACATCTAACTCCCCACCAGAGATATGATAGCTAAACAAAGGAGGGAAGGATGGAAATTATTGAATTCTAGGTAACAGATTTGAGCTGAAGGAATTCTCTATCTCTGTTTTTCATCAGTTCTGCCACCCCATAGCTTCTGATTAACTGCAATCAGACATTACTAATTGTTCAGTTGCCACAATATTTGGAAAGAAAATCTCTTAAGCCCAGTCCAGGTGCAGCACACTGCTCTCTTGCAGTCTCTGTCCCTGTTTTCTTACTTTTGCAGGTTCTCTATACTCTGTTTATACAACACTGTTTATATCCTTTTTCCATCTCAGAACTATTTGTGGCTAAGTGAAGTTTCTATTTTAAAACATTACAAGGCCCTTGTGCTACAAATGATCTGTAGCTTAAAACTTTATGTGCCAAATTTCATTTCTGAGGGAGGTCACTTGATACTGCTGCTTGACACCTTTCAACTGATAACTCTCTCATTAAATTAGACACCTCCACAGTCGTGAGAATTGCCTTTTATAAGTCTCCACCACGTTTTTAAGTGTAAGTGCAAGGAGCAACTATCTGTTAAAAATGTTTCTGCAAAATATGACTTAAGTCTGGAACAAGGATAATGTTTTCAGACACTACAGGAGAAAAGCTACCTGCTTTATCCGAAGGAGATTTTCTTTGTAGCAAGTAACTACTTGCTACATAACAATGCCTTGTTAGACATTTGATAAATATTTTATTGAGTGTTCAGTTCCTAGAGTACATGAAGTACAATTACATAAAGACAAATAAATGTATTTTCCCCAACAGAACATAATATTGAATATTGGATTATTTTGTTCATACTAACATCATCAAAAGATCAAGTCAAATAAAGTGAAACAATTCTATTGTCTCTCAGTCCTTGTGTTGGTAAAGCAGAATATGTGTTTTGTCTTTCTCTTTTCTAGGGCAGTCAAATATTCAGCTACTAGATTTTGGAAGCAAATTTTACTTGTAGACCAAGAATCCCCAGAAATTCACATACGAAAAAAAAAAAAAGAAAATGAACCATTAACTCCCTACTTGATATAAAGCCAAGAAAGAGCTTGCATTAAATTAAGGGAAAATAACACTATTTTACAGAATACAAAAGAAAAGTATCAATCCATTCTTTTTGCATGTATGTGTTCTTACAAAATCTGAATTACAGAGAGCGATGGCTTATGTAATTCAGAAAAAATCTGTGAAATATGATAAAATCTGATGATAAATAGTCAGCATTCAATGTCATATGAGAATCCTGTAAAGGGTTGTCTGCCACCTACAACATCCCTTAACGTTTTCAGTAGCCTGCTGCAATCCTTTGCAGGGACAGCATTTCCATCTGCAAAGGTACCCTGCCTTGTTACAGAACAAATGTATCTCATTTGAACATCCATTAAAAACTCCACCTAGAAAATATGGACAATCTGTGGAGAGTGAGGGTTCAGTGAGATCATAATAAAGTTGGAAATTTAAGTTCTCATGGCCTATGATGTCCTCCTGACTTATACCTCTTCAAGGTCAGATGAGTAAAGGTAAATATTTTCTTCTGAATTTGAAGTCTCTGGCACAGTCTCTCAAGTCACTAACTGATTACCAGTGCTACAATACTTCTGTTCTTTACAGTTATATTCCTTACAGTTCTGAATATTAAGAAGGATTATCTAACTATTTTAGTATTTATTATTCTTTATTAATTTTGTATATGCAAATGAAATTACACACTTGATACCAGACAATGTAGACGATCATTACTAAAATTTACTCAAAGACCATTTTTCAAGGCACTCAGTAGCTTCCAAAAGTTCAAGATATTATTTAATTTGTATTGGAAATTATGGTTTCAATCCTTTCAGGGATTTGAACATTGTACAGTACTGTCAGCTTACCATGATTAATATGGGAATTGTGGAATTTTATCAAGGTTGTCCTGGATCCTGAGTTGTCCAAAGTGAATGAGAAAAGCAAAAGAGCAATTAACCTTGCAGTATAGAATTGTTAGGGGAAAAAAAAGTACAAATATACAGTAGCAGTCTGACAGGAGACAAAATTACATCACTGTATTCTTTTCCATTATATGACCACTGAGTAACTCTTTGGCTATAGACATAAGCTTCATGCTGTTTGTCTTACCTTAATAAATTTTCTTTCCTCTCCACACTTTTTTATTAATTCTCTTGTTTACCTGGTCGGGGGTTTTTTTGGTTTTTTTGGTTTGTTTTTTTTTTTTTTTAATTCTCTCTATAAGACATCCAACTTTGCCAAGTAAAAGGGTTCATCTTCAGTAACAGTATCCCTAACCTACAGCTAGGAAATCGATATAAAATCAAAGGTTTCAAAAATTCCATGCCCTAAGATTCAAATCACTATAACCCTTTCAGTCAAATTATAGAAACTTATTTTCTGAATACAATCTTGTCTCAGGTAATTTCAAGTAAAATGCATCTTTCACAACATCAACTGTAAATAATATCTGTTAGAGGCAGAATAAATCATCTGGACCATTGGGGCAGAATAGAATAGGGTTTTTTAATGTTATGAGCACAAATATCTGTTTAGAAATCTTTAAACATTATTTTAGATTGAATAAAATGTCATAATAAATACAAATTTCAAAATACAACCTAAAAAGAATACATTTCTGACTTTCAAAAGGTGAATTTATGTGTGCTCTGACTCAAAAATATTTAAAGATAAAATATATTTCAAACATTTACTAAGTCCATTCCTGAACCTAATTTACTTGTGAGAAGTCAAAAACACCCAAAGATTAAGATTTGGTTGAAAAATTATGTAATCTAGGAAACTCTTTTTTTGCTTCCTATTCAGTCTGTTCTTCCCCTTGTGCCCTAGGATTATTTTTCTTTTTCTCATGTAAAATAGGATTACAATTTCAAAATCAAAGGATCAAGATATGAGCTCTATACAGGATACAAGAAGAATATTTGAACCAGCAAACAAGCCACAATTCTGTTAGAGAAATATGGGTGTGGTTGGATAAAGTTGAAATTTTTCTGTGCAGTAAAAAAGACTTGGCAGTGAGAGCATTCATTTGTTTTTCTACCATGCACACAGATTGCCACAAGCTGCTGGGACTCTCTACCCTGCAATAATATACACTTGGAGGTGGAATTAGGGATGCATTTACAGTCTTACTGAGTATATTTCCTCATTTTGCATGCTTAATTGCACAAATCAAATCCTGGGAATGTTGATTTGCATGCACTATGTATCTGATAACATAAAACAGATAAATCCCAAAAACATTCACTAGGAAAACAAACTTCAATCACTTAAAAGTTCATCGGTCATTCTATTTTTCTAAAATGTTTATATCAATGCTGAAATTCCCTTTGTTTTGAAACCTCTAGCAAATATTTTTGTTTAAAACATTTTGAAATATTTCCTAGTTTCATGTCATCCTTGTCTTAATCTCTTCCAAAAATTATAATGTCATCATAAATATTCAAGGACTCTATACACCATGGCATGACTTGTTAATTAAACCTTGATATTTCTCAGGTGCTGACGAAACTTCAGTCTTCTGTAACACAGTGGTTTTGCATGATTTACAAGTAGCATGCTCATTTTATATTTAGACTCAAGCCCAACTAAAGAGTTCACAAGGGATGTGAAGACTCTACAGAGTCCTCACTTGGATGCTGCACACAGTGAGAAACTGAAGGCCCTGCAATGAAAAAACCTGATCCATGGTGGGAGAAGATAGTGAAAATACTGCCATGGCAGCAGTCCCTTTCAGCAATGCCTTAGTGTAGTCAAGAGTGCAGCCAAGGCCCTGCTCTTCCATGTGTTCTGGTTTTGAATTCCTCATGGTCAAGAAATTCCTTTTGGGAGAGCATCTTTTATGCAACTGCAAACAAATAGTTGTGTTTTACCAAACTGTTTAGTAGGTAGATTAAGACATTACATTAATTAATGCATTTTAATTATCATATATATATGTGTGTGTGTGTGTATGTGCTGTTGTGCGTGTGTATCTGTTCAAATAGGTGCAGCTATGAGCCAGTGAACTTGAGTAAGAGAGAAGAGGGTTTGCTTTTGGATTCAGCACTCTTTAGTTTCCAGCAAATCACTCTGACAACTACAGTCTGTGTTCCAGGATAAGTACTTTGTATCTATCACAGAGAGTGTCTTGGTCTTGCTATTCAAGCCATGTGCAACATATTAAAATATCTCAAACTAAGAAATTCACTAGCAAACATATACAGAAATTAAAGTACACAGGTTATAGCACGTTTACAGTATTCCATCTTGCAATGATCATCTCATTTTTGTGCGCAGACTGGACCTGCAGCCTTAATAATAGGGAAGGAGAGTTTATGGCAGAGTCCATATTATCTTTCTGACATTCTAAATAACAGTTTTCTGTCCTCACAGAGGAAAAAGAAAAGCAGTCCTCAGTTTGGATATCTGATCAGTTTACTCTCTGAATACTAGAAAAATTATTTTTTCTCAAAATTAATTTCACTTGCTGAAATGTATATATGCACACACAGGTACACTGTAAATCCTATTTTACATAGATCTATAGCTGCAATAAAAAAATTATTATTTTTATTTGTCTAATCTGGCTTTCTCAACTTTTTAATTTTAAGTAACTGCAGGACAAGTATCTAACATTTAGGCATGCATTCAATGCTAGATAAGGAATGATGATAAATAAAAAAAAAATGTGGATCTTTGACAACATGGAAAAATTTTAAGGAACATACCAAATACATTTATAACTAAATGTGCATACCAAACATATCTATAATGAATTATTTTCAAATTATCACTTTGTTGCATGGGATCCATTAGGAAACTGCTTCCACCATACTTCTTTGTGGATAGACATCTGCAGCTGCTATAGCTGTAATACAAGAGTTAAATCTTCTTTAACACTGTTCTTCCAAGCTCCATCTCAAAGCACTGGGGTGCAATAGCAGACAGAATGAGAAATTAAAATGTAATTTTACAATGAAGTGACTATGAAATGGTTCTGTGGGGTTTTGTGTTTATTGTATACCACTGATCCCATAACAAATTTGCTTAGCTTAGTTTATGGATAACATATTGATTTATTTATCAACTACTGTTCTTCAGAATCCACCTAACCCTGCATATCAAATCAAAGTGAATTATTTCCTGATACAAGTTCTCAAGATTAATAAAATACTTTACAAAGGGGAAAAAAAAAGTGTTCAAAATGTAGCCCTTCAACTCAACAACTGGTCTTTAACAGAGATGAGAAGCAGTGTCTGCATTGTTTCACTTCATGTCTATTTCTGTCTTGATTTAGCCTTTGAAATTTCCAGAGAATTTCTATTTGCTGCAGATTCTTCTAATTAGTCAGAAATTTATTTTCTGCAGTACAATGATTTTTACATCTCTTCCTTTTTAACATTACTGAGACTTCTTTAATAGGATGTACAAGCCCCTGGAATTTCAGGTTGGTGGAAACTGTTTTCACTGAGAAATAGCAAATTAATTATTTTACCAAATCTTTAAGTCTAGCAGGTGCTATATAAATGCTATAAAGCAACATCTAGTTTCAAAACCCTTAGAAAATAATTGACAAGATAGGCAATGAAGGAAAGAGGTGATACAAGGAATAGCTAGAAAGGACCCTGCTCTAAAAACTAAATAATGACAGGGTAGGCACCATATTTCTGGCAGACATCATGACAGGTGTGATTGCTCTGCAGGTATCTGAGACACCTGAAGACACATATAATTCAAATGCAGATTTTGGTGTGACATGGACAACCCAAAAGAACCATAGGTATGATATGGAAAGAAACATGAAGAAGGTCCCAAGGATGTTGTCACTAACAGCAGATTCAGACATGACAGAAAGTTGTCTGATCAGTGACAGAACTGGGACATGCAGGATTGTTTCCAAAGCAAGACTAGAGTGTCTGAATTAGGTCAACTCTACAATGTCCATCACATTCTCAGCACTAACTGTTGGCTTTCACTTACACACAGTGTAAAATACTTGGTATTTTTATGCCCTTCACAGGATAGAAATGCAATCTCAGAAAATTGGAGTTTCCATTCCAAGGATATTAAATAACAAATTGAGGCTGGATTTTTTTTTTTCCCTAACAAAAAAAAAAACCGAGTTAAAGTCAGTCAAAGCCAAAATACCTTGAAATAATGTTTTCAGGTTTGTTCTTGCTATTAGTTTCAGAAATGTTTGCAGGATTTTTCTTTTCTTTCTGTTTTGTCCATTCTGTGTATATCAAAAAAATAATTAAGGTACTTATTTTGATTTTGCTGGTTACAACTATAAATGTGTTTTCATTTACTGCTATAACAATAAATTTCAAAGGCATTTCAGCAAATTAAAAATTTCCATCCTCTAATCAGTAATCAGAAATTTTACAGAATTCACTCCCATTCAACAAGTCTGCTTTAAAGATTTTAGAGTCTTGACACCCTCTCAGTCTTCATCTAGAACATTTATGGAAGACCATATATCTTATTGAGCAGGTGGTGTACAGGAAACAGTTACAAGAGCTTAATTCTTCTTTCTATGAGAAAGTGTGGGCTGAGAAGCAACTTTGTTAAAGACTTCTAGTCATATGAAAACTCTCTGAATAGAATCAGGCCTGAAATTCAGAAGTGTGCAAGATTACCCTGAATCAACACTGGCAAGAAAACACATGACTGCTTGCAAGGCAATTTGCTGTTCACTACCTGCCCTGCCAAAAAGAGAAAATTTGATATGAAACAGGTACCATGTGTGCTAAATATTTTAGGAAGTGGTAGTACTGGAACAAATAACATTCCATAGCAATTCACATTACCAGCATACAACACTACTGCAAGATTAGTGTATAATTTAGCTTCCTGTATTGGATGTCAGTGTTATAAAATTCCTTTCAGTGTTCCACATGAGAATGTATGAATTTTCACAGAAGAACAGACCAACACACCACCAAAAAAAATCTCACAGAGGGAAAAATGATGTATGAATACGTTTGTGAAATTTGACTCAAGATACAGTTCTGATGCCTGCTGTGGTTTTTGCTCCTTTTTCGCCTTTTTTTTTTTTTTTTTTCCCCTCAAAGTATTTCCATTCTCCTGGAAATGTGCTTTCTCATGGAATGCATCTAGGAGAATAATCTACAGTAATTTCACGATTATAAGCCGCACCATTTTGACTAAAATTTTGGCCCGAACCCAAAGTGCAGCTTATAATCAGGTGTGGCTTATATATGGACAAAGAACGAAAAGTTGCTGTTTTAGTTTGGAGGATAGGTGTCTGCTGAGAAAAGCAGGAGTTTCTCTTTGAAATGGAGAATGCAAACCCCCTCTCTCCAAATTATTATAATTTTGAAATCAAGAGGCTTTCAGGCAAAAATATGGGAATTAGCAATAACAGTTCTTTTCTAGGGAAATTAAAATAGAAATACAGTACTACAAAGAAACAAACTCCAAACCCTGACAAAGTCAGAGTACAACCTGACACCGTCAGGCAGGGTGTTGGTAGCAGTCCCATTAAATGGTGATTGCAGTCCCCTTGCAGTGACAGATGTGGTTCAGTTGGAGCAGTGTTCCTGCAGAAGGTGCAGTTTCCCTCTGGAGGTCCAGTGGTGATGTGGAGAAATCCGGTTTTCCTCTGGAGTCCAGTGGAGAAAGGGGCTACCTTATTGTCCCAAAACCTCTGTTTTTATCTTGGTAAGAAATGTTGGGCACTTCCCCCTGGCTGGAGTAACTTCCAATGGGATGCAGTAATTTTATCAGTCACGCAGTGGGACTCAATGGGCCATTAGCAGAAAATGACTCCCTGGAGGAAGGATGGGTTGTGAAAAGATAAAGAACAATGCCCTGCCTGGTTTCAATGGATGGCCCATTAGCAGATTATCTGCCATTGAGATAAGGATCACTGTCCCCACCCTCAACAGATGGTGATAGAACTGATACCTTTGATCACACTCTGTATGTAACATGCGGCTTATAATCAGGTGCGGCTTATGTATGGACAAAAACCAAAAAGTTGCTGAAACCCAGAAGTGCAGCTTATAATCAGTGCGGCTTATAATCGTGAAATTACTGTAATACCAAATCAAATGGTTTTATTTTCTACTCAGAGACAAATCATACCTAGTTGTTTGAATTACATTGTGGAATATTAAAGTGCTTCTCATGTTGAGACCAAGTTGTTTGGGTTTTGAGACAGTTTTATTCTGTTTGTGGGTTTGATATCTGCTATTTTTTAATCTTTAGTTTTCTAGTAATGCACAATTATCATACAGGTTTATGCATTCTGTTTGCTTTACTACTGCATCATTAATGCACAAATATTTCTAATTAATGATCACTAAATGTAAAATATGGATAAAACTTTTTTCCAATCCATGATACTTATGGATTGTGCTGTAGAAGACTTTTTTAAAAATGTGTTTGACAGCATTTGGGTATGATCAATAACAATCCATCCTGACTTTCTGAAGTAGTCAGGTAGTTTGTTGCTGTGTCAGTTACCTCAGAAAGGGACTTGTGTTGCTAGCATTGAAAGCCTGCTAGTCATATAGAGCTTTCCTAAATAAGGTCCACCATGGAATATTTTGAAGTAGCCAACATTGTTTTCCTTTTTTATTTTTGCCTGACTCTTGCTTTTGTAACTAGTTTCTTTAGGAAGATGTTATCTGCATGGCGCATCATCATATTAGATTTTATAAATAAATAAATAAATACAGCAAATTATTGAGGAGAAATTTCAAACCATAATAATTTCACTGAAGACATTCATTCAATATATGGTAGAAATCAAAAAAGGAAAATGATATGGCATTTAGAGGAAAAGGTGTTATCATGGCTTTCAGATGGGTTCCCAGCGTTACTTCTGATTATTTTATTCTCCTAGAATAAATAGTTTGAGAAGTTAATCTAGAACGCAAAATCTTTCTCGGGTGGATATGGTCACATGAGTCTTTGTTTTCTCCTTTGTTTTCTAAATTCTAAAATCTTCTAGACTTGATTGCATTGTTTCTCAGTCTCAGAAAACTTTAGATAAGGAAGATATTACCATTTTCTTAACATTCTGCATCCTTGAGGAAGATCTGATTTCACAGGTCTCCAAGAGGGAAGGGATACAAATAATGAGTTCTTTAAGAAGCGAACTATCCCAGAAGCAGGCAGCATAATTCCTTGTGAGCTATCCAAATGCTGGTGTTGGCCTTTGTTTTAGATAAGGCAGAAGGAAGAACGCTGTTACCAAGTGGTGTCCATCCAGAGATCTACTCCAAAATCAATATAGCTTCAATTATCACATGATTCCATAGTTGAGTAGTTTCAATATGTGTGCACAAGCCCTTTGCAAGTTATTCACATATAATAAGTGTTAAACGTTAATCAAGAGTTAAAAGATCTTTTTCTTGAGATAAGTGTAAAGAAATTTCTGCATAGAAATGTTGTATATAGTCTGTTGGCTGGATGGGATCACCCATATCAGAAATAGCATTATTTTTGAGTAACATCAGGGAATATTAATTCTTATGTTCTTCCTGATAATCATAAGCTGGTGTGTGGATACTGATGACTGTTTTTACATGATAATGGATAAAGAATCTGGTTGTGTAAGACCTCATGAAAAACCACCTGTGACTGAAGAAAGCTTTTGCAGCACTTCCTGAGCATTAGATCAGATTCCTATAGTGATTCATATTAATTAATTATTTGGGGAACTAAGTGAGTTTTCTTACTATGGCTGTTACCTAGGGTTTATCTTAAATGGAAATACTACCTAAATTGGAACTGGATGACTACTTTTCATTTTGATACATTTCTGCCCAGAATCTTACTGATGCACATAATCAGAATGATTATCATGCTAATTTGGTTTTCACATTTTGCAGTACTGTGCTAATGATTTAAGTTTGGTACATTCAAAAGTTATATATGACAGATTGATAGTTTGAAACTAAAAATACATCTTTATGGAGATGTTTTCCAATAATATATATTGAGGATGACGCTGGTCTGTTTGGCACTGTTTTTCCCACTGAGGTTTTTCCTCATACTCTGAGACAACACGGAAGACCAACAACTCTGCTCTTATCCATCTAACAACTAGAGAAAAACTCTACACCGAAACTGAAATCCCATCCAAATATCATGAGAGAACAAGAATATATTTTCACTAACCTGTTATGCACTCATTTATATTTCTCTCCTAGATCATTCTTCAAACCTGTTTTCCATGTCCATAGTTCCATTACATAAGAGTAGATGTTATTAAATGATTAAAAGCAGAGAGCTGACCGTTACAGGAATGCACTGTAGTTTGTCATTTTAAAGTCTTCCCCAGAGGAGTGTATGCTTTATTTGACATTCATTCCTTCCATCTCCTTAGATTATCATGTACAGTCTAATAAAAAATACCTTATAGCATTCTAAGCTGCTTTTTAAAGTATGGTGTACAAAACAGTACATTCTATCATGGAACCACAACATAACTGTGTACTCCTGCTTTCCTACTCTTATCTGTAATGTAACCAGGTCTCTTGCTGAGTTACATTCAGCAGTTTCATTTTGTACCCTTAGTGGAAGAGAGGTACAAGTGAAAATGCTGTCCAAAGATATCAGATAGAGGCACTGCAATGAGGTATGGCTCAGGTTTTGTCCCCTGACCAACTACACCGTGCAACAAAAGAAAAGGAGACTGGGGAGTGACCTTATCCCTCTCTACAACTATCTGAAAGGAGGTTGTACCCAAGGTGGGGGTTGGTGTCTTCCCCCAAATAACATGTGACATGAAAAGAGAAAACGTCCTCAAGTTGAACAAGGTGAAGTTTAAATTGGGTATAAGGAAAAAAATTCTTTAGTGAAAGGGTTGTCAAGCATTGGAACAGGCTAATCAAAGAAATGACTGAGGTATTGAAAGGATGTATAGATGAGGACTTAGGGAAATGGTTTAGTGGTGAATTTGGCAGTGATTGGTTGATGGTTACAGTTAGTGATCTCAAAGGTATTTTCCAATAAATAATTCTATTATTTTAATCCCCTGACCATCATTGCCTTGTCTCACATGAGATATTTTTCCTATTTAATCACTCACAGGGTACCTGTTTAGATTATAGGCAACAGAGAGTTTGTGGTATGTTTTGATGCACTGGTTTCTTTCACAGATTTTAATCCTCTGAAATTCACAATGAAAAGTTGTGAGCCATTTCTGTCTTGCTCCTGTTGAAAAAGTGTAACAAGAAGATGTGATACTTTATTACATTGCAATTCAATTTATGAGAGAGGTCATTCTTTTTTATTTTTTTCTTACATATATATAAGATCAGTTGAAAAATATGAAAAAATACAACTAAGATCTTGGTCTCTGATTCAGTATTGTTAATAAATGGGGAGAGGGGGAGAAAATGCTACTGAGCAAATAGGGTATGGATTGGAATGAACAATAAAGCATAAGCAATAGGGAAACAGCTCTGTCACATGAGAGAAGGACCTGGAGATCCTGGTGAACAGCAAGCTGTCCATGAGCCAGCACTGAGTCCTTGTAGCTAGGGAGGCCAAGGGAATCCCAGGATACATTAGGAGGAGCATTGCCAGTAGGTCAGGGGAGCTGATCCTGAGCCTCTGCTCAGCCTTGGTGAGGCCACATGTGATGAATTGCCCCAATTGTGGGCTCCTCAGAACAAAGAGACATGGAGCTTCTGGAGCAGGTCCAGTGCAGAGATACTAAGCTGGTCAACGGTGTTTGGAATCTTCCCACAAGGAAAGGCTGAGGGAGCTGAGCCAGTTCATTCTCAAGAAGAGGTGACTGAAAGGGGACATCATTTATGTCTATAAATTTCTAAAGGATGGGCCTCAAGAGAATGGAGCCAGGTTCTTCTTGATAGTGCCAAGCCATAGGACAAGAGGCAATGGACATAAAATGGTACACAGGAAGTTCCACCTGAACATCAGGAAACACTTTTATTGTGTGAGTGACCAAGCACTAGAAAAGGTTGTCCAGAGAGGTTGTAGGGTGTCCCTCACTGGACACATTCAAGAGCCATCTGGACACAGTCCTGTGCCATGTGCTTTAGGATGATTGTGCTTGAGAGGGGAGGTTGGACAATATGACCCACTGTGGTCCCTTCCGAACTGACCTCGTCTGTGATTCTGTGAAAGTTTTCCCTTTTAGGTAGAAAAAAATTCACAGAATGCAATAAATAATGTAGCGTAAGTCACATGGACACTAAAATATTTTCATTCACTAAGGAACCTACATTGTAGACTGGGAATAGACTTGAAAATATGTAAAGTGATGTAGTGAAAAAATACTGTTTTCTGAGGTAAAACTGATGCTCTGGAGGGTAGTTTCAGCTTTCACAAATTCTTTTGGCTTTCCCTTTAGGAGCAAAATGTTGGGGATATTGAAAAATTTGTTTCACTATCAGTCTATTTGACTTTCCTAAAGAAATATCACTATTTTTAAAGATTTCTAAAATATTTAAAGGCATGTGGATTGTCATAGAAAAACAACCTAAAGAGCTAAGCTTATCAAATGTTTGAATTTTCTTTTATTGAAACAATTGAATAAGATATTATTGAAGATAGTACTAAATTTGAGTAAAGAATTAAACAAACTATGGCTAACAGCAATCATGATCCCATTATCATTGTTAATGTATGGCTCACACTAAGTTCTCCTATATCACTAAGAGGTATAGCTGATTCCGCACTTCTTCACAACCAGTAGTTGGAAACCGGAGATATATATATATATATATATATATATACAGCAGATACGAAGGATGCAATTTTTGATGAAACAATGAGAAGAAAAAGAAATCACTTCAAAAAAAGAGTCCAGCTTCCAATTAGAGAATGTCCTGTCTGGGTGATCCTGAGCCAGTGAGTACAGATTGGAATGACTAGAATCCTTTCAAGACAAAGAAGATGTAGTTGAATGCCTGTTACAATGACCCTGAGAGATGTGCCAGCAGAGACTTTTCTCCTAATCAAACAGAAATTTCATTGCACAAGAACTAAATTAAGATTCAATCCTTTGTTGTGCAGATTTAATGGACAGCATAAATTTAAAATCTTCTCCTGGTGACAGCATAATTTATATAAACTCTGAAATAAGCTTTGCAAAACAGAAATAACTGTACTAGGAAAAAAGCCCAATTGAAACCCAAACACAAAACAAAATAAAACAAAAGAATCCCCAAACCAAAAACAAATAAACCAAAGCTAAAAAAAAAATCCAATTCTTCCAACAAAGAAAGCTGTGAAGTAAGAATATAATATGTTTTGAAATTGCAGAATTATAGATCTTGAGCATGACCTCCTTTTCAAAACATAAATTCTGAGAAAATAAGTTCCTTAAGCTCAGAAAGTCCTTGCTATTTTATGGAAAAAGAGAAGATATTTAACAAGAATCAAAGATATGAGGAACAGTTCTAAAATTTGAAGGTGATTGGCCTTGAAACTATCAGGAAATGACTTCTAAGACAAAAAGCCTAATGAGTCTATCAGTTTTGGGTTTACTTAATTGATGCTATCATTGCAGATGCAGATACTCTTTTGAAGTTCCATATCAAAATTCAATAGGAGAGAAAGAAGAAATACAGAAGCTGGCAAGAGAGCATCAAAGTAGTACAAGACCTAATTTCAGCATCCCTAAAAAACAGTTTGGCACTGGTGATTGGACACGAGGTGCCCACCAGAGATGCTCTATTACTCCCTTCCTTAGTTGGACTGGAGGGAGAAAATATAACCAAAGGATTCTGGGTTGAGATAAGGACAAGGAGATAACATTGAGCAGGCAAAACAGACTTGGGGAAATGGGTTGAATTTATTACTAATCAAATCAGACTAAAATAATAAGAGATGAGAACTAAAAACACCTTTCCTTACCCCTCCCTTCTTCCCAGGGTCAACTTGACTCCAGACTTCTCTACCTCCATGCCCAGTAGTGTGAGGGGACAGCAAATGGGGCTGGCAGTTACCTCATGGAGTTTTGTCTGTGCTGCTCCTTCCTCCTCAGGGGAAGAACTCCTCAAACTCTCCCCCTGCTCCAGCCTGGGATCTCTCTCATGGGAGACAACTCTTCATGAACTTCTACAACCTGAGTCTTTCCTGTGGGCAGATTTGCATGAACTCCTGCTTCTCCACTGACCTTGATCTCTACAGAGCTGCTTCCCTCACATATTCTCACTCCTCCCTACAGCTGCAGTTGCTCTTGCACAGTAACTTCTCCCTTTCCTTCATTATGTTTTCACAGAGGCACTACAACTGTCACTGATAAGTTTGAGTTTGTTCAGTGGAAGGTCCATCCAACCAGCTGGCATTTGCTCTATCAGGTATGGAGAGAACTTCTGCACTGATTTGCAGAAACCATCCCTAGATGCCCCTCACTACCAAAACAGTGTCACATAAACTCAGCATAATGACTTGACATGGAAGCATCTCAAAAGTAACTGGATTACAATCCAAGCAGTCATCTACTTGATTACTATTCTAGAACTTCACAAATACATTTGTGAAAGACTTTCTTCCGATTTCCAGCCTAATTCATGGGCATGAGGCACATACAGTATAATCCATAGGAAACACCTTAAAAATGTTCTGCCATAGTCAAGAAAAATGCTTATTTGCTTCAAGAATAGGAAAAAAATTGCTTAAACCCAGATGAGGATCACAAATCTGATTCTTCTTCATCTCTGTATGATTTCTTAGCAAAATTAATACAATTCTGTCTTGTGCAGTCAGTGCACAGATACAGAAAATGCACTTAGTTGAATGAGGTTAATCTAGTTAGCACCTCAGTAAGTAGCACAGACTTTAATGTTATTTAATGCAAATAGCCTTCAAAATATAAGCCTTAAAGTTTACATGGATTTAATATACTTTAAAATATTTTTAATTGTCTGGAACTTAGTAGGCTACTCATCTTACTCTATTTCTATATAGATGGCCTTATTACTGACACAAGTACATTAATCCATGTACCATTAAAATTCTGTATTACACTTCGTAGAAAAGTAATGTATTTTAATTTCATGTAAAGGCATTGTAATTTGGATGAGATTAGAATATTTGCTTCTCCCCACATTTAATTATTTTTATCTTCACATTACTTCTCCATATTGTTTTGTTATTTTGGAGCTATAAATTTGCCATACCATTTTTTTCTCTCTTTTTCTTTTTTTTTTTTTTTTTTTTTGTGTTTTTGCTTTGTTTGATATCTCTTTAGAAGAACTATATTTTATGAATTATCCCTTTGGTAATCTCCTGGAGCCTTGATTACAGTAATTTCACGAATACAAGCCGCACCAATTTGACCAAAATTTTGGTGGAAACCCGGAAGTGCGGCCAATATTCCGGGGCGGCTAATCTATTAACAAAATTCTAAAAGCTGCCAACACGGAAGTGAGAGCCCACGGCAGCCCCAAGCCAAGCTGGAGCCCGGCCGGCCCCGGCAGAGGTGGGAAAGCCTGGCAGAGGCGGGGCCAGCAGTGTGGAGGGCGGGCGGCAGAGCCCGGGCCAGCAGGGCGGGGGAGCCCGGGAGAACGGGGGCTAGCAGTGCAGGGGAGCATGGCAGAAGCAGGAAGGCCGGCGGGTGGGGCTGCCTGGCAGCGGGGGAAGCCCAGCATAATCGGGGCCAGCAGCGTGGGGGAGCCCGGCGGTGCGGGGGCCTGCAGTGCCGGCCAGGGCGAGGAAACGCGGCGGCGGTGCAGATGGGAGGGGGCGGCCGGCGAGCCTGGTGGCGGCGGCGGCAGCCCTGCCGGCGGGGCGAGCGAAAGCGGCGCTCGCGAAAGTGCCGCCCGGCGAGCGAAAGCGCCGCCGCGAGCGAAAGCGCCGCTCGCGAAAGCGCCGCCGCTCGCCGCGAAAGCGCCGCCGCTCGCCGCCGCTCGCCGCGAAAGCGCCGCCGCGAGCCACCGCGAGCCGCGAAAGCGCCGCCGCGAGCTGCGAAAGCGCCACCGCGAAAGCGCCGCCGCGAGCCGCGAAAGCGCCGCCGCGAGCCGCCGCGAGCTGCGAAAGCGCCGCCGCGAGCCGTGAAAGCGCTGCGGGGCGGGCGCGGCGCTCGCGAGGCGCGGCGCGGGGCGAGCGAAAGCGGCAGCGGGGCGAGCGAAAGCGGCAGCGGGGCGGACGGCGAGCCCGGCGGCGGCAGCCCTGCCAACCGGGCGAGCGAACGCGGCAGCGGGGCGGTGCTGACGGGAGAGGGGGGCCAGCGAGCCCGGCGGCGGCGGCAGCACCACCCGGCCAGCCCCGCCGAGCCGTGGCGCTGAGCTGGGCCACCCGGCCCCGTCGGCAACCATGAGCGGGCCGAGCCTTCCTGGCCCCGCCCCGAGCCAGTAAAGCCCGCTATGCCGCGATCCTGTTACTAATTGGCCAATTTGTGAAAGCTGCGCACGGATTCTCGCGACGAACGAAAGTGCGGCTAATATTCGGGGTGCGGCTTATCTATTGACAAAGACAGCAACATTGTCGAGGCACCGGGGGTGCGGCTTATAATCCGTGCGGCTTGTATTCGTGAAACTACTGTAATATTTAAAGAACTTACTGGGCACAGCAAAGACATAATAGATTTTAAACTCCGTAATTATCCTATTTCACTGCTTGATATATGCTATGTGGCTAACTGTGAGTTTAGGTTTTGAAGTACACAAATTCCGGAAATTGAAAGTTAAGGATTTACTTTTGCTGGTGAGTGCATATGACATTGCAGTATCTCCAAAATATTTTCAATGTCTAGAAAGTGTGTTTGAAATATAATGTCTTAACAGGTAAAATTTCTGGCTATATGTTTCTGGGTCTATTTCTTGGATAACTCTTAGTATTGAAACTGTTTGGGTCATCTTCACTTCTTAAGATCTGCTGCAAAGCATATCTGGAAGTAATAACATTTGTAGTTTGAGATCTAAAGCATAATCCTTACACCTACCCCTGAGAGGATTCTCATGTGCCACAATTAGTCACCCTTTGATTGCTTTATTTATTTCCTGAAAGCACCTCTTTCAGTCTCCTTTTCAAGTTCCTCAAAGTCTGATAATTCCTTCTGAGATTCTTTCTTTTGTGACCTCATTACGTCTTTCTGAGAAAAGCACTCTGGAGACTTATATTCAGTCTTTCATATTAAAAGAAGAGTTTTCAACAGCCATGTACAATGGCAGTTCTTGTTTTTCATACTTTTTTGAGGGAATTGCCTGTGGTCCTTTAGGGTTGCAAGCAACAAATATTGTACAGCTGAGGTATTTATCTCCCTAAAATAGGATTAAACTACTGTCTGTCTTGTTTTCTTCTTCTTTACCTTGGTGATGTCCTCATTTTAAATATGTTTAAGTACTGTACTTTCTCAAGTGCTAGTCATGCAGTTCTCCAGAATAATGTGACCTTAGTATTTTCTTTTTTTTAAGAGTAAAACAAAATAGATGTGCATAATCATGCCTTGAGTGATCCTTGCTGTTGCAGACTTAAATTAGAGAAAAATTAAGCAGACATGAAAAGTAAAGAGAGGAAGAAAAGGGAAGGAGAGCTACAGAAGTTCTTTCCCACTAAAGAGCAACATGCATTTTTGACTGTGAAGCAGCAATCAAGAAATGCACAGGTAAATTGTGATTTATATATAGTACTTTCTGAGCTATTGTGTATCGACTCTCAAGAATATTTCAGCCAACACTTTATACTGGAGGAGAGCTTGGCAAGGCACTGGGACAACCTAGGGGCAACCAGTAGCAGTCTGGGAAGGCAGTTTATCACCTACTGGTAGATGCTTTGACAGAGTGTTCATCTACTGCTTCACTATCCATGCTCAGTAGGCATGGAAAAAACTGCAGCCTGGAGCGATCACCACTGAGAAGATCTGATACTCTCAGTCAACCCCTGCCAACATACAGCAATTTCAGTGCACTTTCAGAGGGCACTTGATGTAGTTCTGAGGTTTTGCTTAAAATAAATCTAAACTTATATGTCTTAATAATTAGTTTAACACAAGTCTGTGTGATAACAAAATGCCACCAAAATATACATCCTGTCAATTGAACGTGGGAGAACATCAGGGTGTCACGCAGAAATCAGAACTCATCCTAATAGAACTCAATGGGAAGCCAATTCTAATCACACAATTTAATTTTGGTCCTGAGATTAAAAATAGGGGGGGAACTCACAATTCATTAATTCCTACAGGAAACCGACTCTAGATTTAAGGCACCTCTAGTGCCCTTTGTGCAAATGTATTCAAAAGGTCTGTAGTTTGCATAAGCCATTTTAGCACTTTAAAGTTCCCTGCCTTCTCCCTTATTTGCCAGTGTGTTCTGGCTTTGGCTGAAATAGGGCTCAGTTTTTCACTGTAGCTGGATCTGTGTTTTGGATTTGTGCTGGAAACTATGTTGGTAACACAGGGATGCTTTTCTTATTGCTGTTCAATGCTTGCACATAGTCCAGGCCTTATCTGTGCCTCACCCCACCCTGCCAGCACAGAAACCAGAACTGCACAAGGAGTTGGGAGGGGACACAGCCAGGACAGATGACCCCAACCGACTCAGGGGATATTCCTGAGCATATGGCATCACGCTCACCATATAAAGCTAGGGGAAGAAGAATGAGGAAGAAATGGTGCTTGTCTTCCCCAGTGAACATCATGTGTGAAGGAGTCCTGCTTTCCTAGGGAGGGTTGAACACTTGTCTACCCATGGGAACAGGCGAATTAATTTCTTGTTTTGACTGGCTTACATATCTAGCTTTTGCTTTACCTATTAAACAATCTTCATCCCAACCTCTGAGTTTCCTCACTTTCAGTCTTTGCATTCTCTCCCCCACCCCGTCAATGGGGAGTGATCAAGCAGCTGAATGGTGCTCAGTTACCACACAGGATTCAACCACAACCAAGAGAAGGGAGAACACTTAATACCACTAGCTTTAAATTATTTTAAAACCAACGCTTTTGAGATTGCAAGATTCAGTAAGAGATATCAGGATGGGATGACACTGGACCTTACTTTTCACCCCTTGTCTCATATCTCTGTATATTTTCTATTGAGAAATTGATATGAAGCCATATTCAAGGAATAAGTACATAATTTATAAAAAAGCCTGGTTGCATCTACATTTAGTAACTGTGTTGTGAAATCCCTGATAGTTAAAAGAAGATCTCACAGACAGTTGAGAATGAATCATAAAAGAAAGTCTGTAACATTTTCCTGCCTTTAAAGACTATATTCTCTACTGGAAATGCTTTTAGCCAATACAAACTGTCAATTTCTGATTTTAAATACAGTCATCCAGCTGAAAGTGCATTCAAAACATTATTTAAAAAAACACTCATTTTTGCTTTGTACTTTCAGTTGTAAAGATGTGGCTATCAAAGGAGAAAGAGCCTAAAAAAAGCCCTGTAAAGTGTGTTACACAGAAAGAAGCCCATACCTGAAGGGAATCAAGAAGAATTCTATAGGTGTTCCTGATCTACAGTTTTAGTGAAGGGTCACACTGGGAATGTTTACAGTTCTGGCAGCCTCTGGCTAGAGTCATAAGGTTGCTGAACTGAGTAGCCCAAGAAAACCAAGGCTGATTCAGCTCCAGCAGCAAGACTGGGCACATTTTCTCAATATGAACACAGACAATTATACGCATTTTATATATTTATTATGCATATTTTTCCCCCTGACAAGCCACAGAGATCAGCACAGGCAGAAATCACAACATTCATGCAAGTGGAAACCTCATCAGCCTTATCCTGTTTCCCTCACAGGCTGAGCAGGCTGAAAATACATTGGTGAGAAATATGCCTCTGTTTATCTCTGTAGATATTGTGTCTATATCCGTATGATACACATCTCCCCAGGAGCTGACCTTACAGCCTATGTGCTAATTAGAGCCCTCATGACCTCATTGTCCCAGCTACTGGCACCCAGGCACCCAAAGCCCCAAGGCACACACATGTGCAAGCCTGCCCTGGAGAACACATCTGGCAGGACCTGAGGCTCTCTGGGCTGGAGGCCCATGCTGGAGGCCCATGCTGGAGCAGGTTTGCAGGCAGGATTTGTGATGCCGTGGGACACCCATGCTGGAGCAGTCTGTGCCTGAAGGTCAGCACCCTGTGGAAGGGACCTGAGCTGGAGCAGCTAATGAAGAGCAGGGCCTGCAGAAAGGACTCGTGTTGTAGAAGTTTCTGATGGTCTCCTATGGGATGAACCCAATGCTGGAGCAAGGGAAGAGTGTGAGGAGTCCTCCCCCTGAAGAGGAAGGAGTGAAAATGTATGATGAACTGATTACAGCATCCATTCCTCATCCCCCTGTGCTGCTGGAAAGGCAGTGCAGGTAGAGAAAATTGGGAGTGAAGCTGAGCCCAAGAAGAAGGAAGGAGTGAGGGAAGGTGTTTTTAAGATTTAGTTTTTTATTTGTCATTATTCTGCTCTGATTTGATTGGTAATAAATGAAATTAAATTCCCCAAGTGTGTTTTGCTCATGACAGCAATCATTGTGTGATCTATCCCTGTGCTTATCTTGTCCTAAGAGTCTGTTTCCATTTGAGGAGGGGAGTGATGCAGTAGCTTTGGTAGGCACCTGGCATCCAGTCAAAGTCAATACACCACACTGCCCCAAAGCATACCATAAAAATTTTTGTACATTCCCAAAATATTCTTCCTCCAGATTACACACTGTGTCCCACATACTTGGGCAGTCACAATACTCAGTGTGAAAGGTGACCTAGAGAGAAGCTCCCACTTTCTCATGGTGGTGGATGTAACCTGGATCATTGGAAGGAAACTCTCCTGGGATACACCTGGAGGACACAGAAATGGAAGTTTTCTCTGACTGCTTTGTTGCATTTCCTCCACCTGTCCTTGCGCATCTGTGACCTGTGTACATATAGATCAGAGTCGTTTATTACAAAACGGCCTCTGCAGGGACCTCAGTCAAAACTGAGATCCTCTAAAAGACATCCTGCAGCTTTTCTCCCCTCCTAAAACACCTAAGCACCCATCTGATAATTCAATAAACACTTTTTTGTGTTCACAGACATGGTAAAACATCTGCCTATTGAAACTGTGGAATGACTGGCTCTGTGGTGCCTAGTAACATTCCAGCGGGTTCACAAGTCAGGCATTCATCATCCACATTACTTTCACAGTAGACAAAAGAAAAACTTACTACTAGTTCCTTTTTCCTTAAGGGTTAAAATAGGAAAGCAAAATTAATTCTCCCTTTTGCAGTAGCATTTGAACCTAAAGAGGTCTTAAACTCAGAGGCAAAAAAAAATAAAAAAATAAATATACATAGTCAAGAAGACAACAAATTGAAACATCATCCCAGCAAAATAACAAAAGGGTTTGCTACCATGGAAAATGCAAAAATTTCAAGCTCCACAATTTCTAGAAGGTACCCTTATCTATACTTTGTGATCCCCAAATTCGTCACTTCAATGATCTGAAAAATGGAGAAGCCTTTTTTGGTTCTTTGGATTTCCAAAATTCTAGTATTATCTTTAAAACAAAAACAAAACAAAACAAAAAACAGTAACAGCAACAACAACAACAAACAAACAAACAAAAAAAGTGCCCTATCTACAAAAGCATACAACATGCAGACTTTCCCAAGAATGAAATTCAGTCTGGGCTATTCACATGGTCAGCTGGGGTTTTTTTGAAAACTCTTAGCTGAGACAAAATCATACACTTCTAGGTAGATTCTCATTTCTCTGTTTCTTCCAGTAAGAACCTGAAATCAACCGTTGTGTTTTCCAAAAACTGCTGTAGTTAGTGGTGAAAAATAATTAGATGGTAAAGGTTAAAACAATGTATGACCATTTAACTTCTTACTGTGGACTTTGTAGGCATGCTCTGAAGATGTCTTAAAACTATTTAAAGACATAGTGGAAAGAGAAAGGGGGTATAATTATAAAAAAACACCAAACACTACTGTCTTGTCTTTGTCCTTTGAAGCCATATAACCAGACCAGATTTTGCTCTTACATATAGAAAGAGAAATAGGAAAGTAAAATTTTGTATGTATCAATAAGGAAGTCACAGATAGATGGCTGTTCATTATTTTTAATAGAGTGCTGGGAGGGAGAGGGAAAGGGTGAAAGAGAGAGGGAAAAAATGAGGAAAGAAGAAGAGAAAGGGAAGAAAAAGGAAAAACAAACAAACAAAAAAGAACAAAGAAAATTGAAAGACAATGGTTTCTGCATTAATAGAAGATACTTGAAAAAATAATCAGGATATGAGGTACCTCGTACAAAAATCAAAGAAGAGTTAATCTTGCGTTTTTAATCCTTGAGAGCAAGTCTTGATATATGCAGCACAAACCCACATTAATGATATCTCTATCTTCTTGAAACATGATCTATACTCATAAATGACTACAAAAATCAGGGGTTAATGTTTCCTGTTAGAATTATTTCAGTTCTAATATCAAGCTCCCATAATATATAGAGTATGTTATTTTGCATTAATACACTTTTTCCTCTGTTAAAGCTTTTTTTTTTTTTATTGGCTGAGCTAGAGTTTATTTTCCCACAGTAACCCTCACAGTTCTGTGCTTTTCCTAGTGCTGGGAAGGAGTTGATAACCCTCCAGTGTTCTGGCTGCTGCTGGGCAGGGTTGGCACAGCCTCAGGGCTGTCTCCCAACATCCCAGCTCCATCAGGGAGCAGGGGTAGAAAAGGTCCTGGAAGGGGACACAACCAGGCCAGTTGACCCAAATTAACCCAAGGGCCATTCCACACCATGGGATGTCAGCTGAGCTATAAAAACTAAGGGAGAAGGACTAGAGGAGTGTTTGTTATTGACAGTGTTTGCCTTCTGGAGTGACTGTTCCATGCACTGAAGTCCTGCTGCTAGGGAAGTGGATGGATATCACTCACTCATGGGAAGCAGAGAGTAAGCGTTTTTTTTCCTCTTTCTTTATGTAAGTGCAAACTTTTGCTTTAGTGAGCTGCCTCAACCTACAAGGTGTTTTCCACCTTATTTTCTCTCCCATGTTCTGCTGGGAAGGGGAGGGATAGAGTGGTTGGTAGGCACTTGTGTCCAGGCAAGGTCAACCTACAATGCATTTCAGCTTGGAAAGGTAAGTATTAGCACAAGTTTCCTTGTTTCAAACAGCTGAATTCCTAATAAAACATTACATCCGTTTTATTCAGTGATATGGCTAGAATTTCTCTTTTTATACTCTACGTACATCAAGAACACAAAATCTTAAACATACTTCAGTATTTTCAAGTTTTCTCTTTTACCTTCAGTCTTACAAGGCAGAATAACAAAGACCAAATACATGTGGCAAATACATTTAACTTAAATCTGGACAAACTAGTCAGAATTCCCCTCTGTTTTTAATTATGTATTTTTGTGGTCTTCATATTTTCTTCTGTGCAGAAACTTGCATGTATTTCTATATTCCACTTAAATTCAGAATAATTTTTATCAAAATCTCCTTTGAAATACTATACATCAAAATGAGGCAGCTGCAAATATCAAGGTGATCAGGGAGTATTGTTGAAGTTACTTGGGATACCTTGGAAACAGAATGTGGTACAAAAGAGAAAATTAAGGAAAAAAATACAGAAAGTAACAGGATTTTTTTTTTTTTCTGAGCACAGACAAAGATGTCAGGAATTCTGATTATATTGTTGTGAAGCATTCTTAACAAACAAGATATTTCCTCTAAATAAGTTGGCCAAACTTTAGATTTTTTGCCTTGTAGAAACCAACAGGGAATCAGAGGGCCTCAGGCATTCCATAAAACTATCCTCTTGTTATGGAGATTGATTGACTTAACTTAGCAGAAATTTGAACAGCTTGCAGATCTGCTACAGGGCAAACTTCCATTTAATGAAAGTTTACCAGAGTCATTGGACCAAGATTTTCTTGTACAGTTTTGCTGAAGATGCACCAACACCAATGAAGTAATATTCTGTCTCTGTTTGATTTCTAATGAAAATACTAACTACAGGAAAATGAAGAACATGAGAGGAATAAAGCATATGAAAATAAGTCTCATAGAACAGCAAAGAATTAGTGTAGCTTTCTTCTCAAATCAAAATCTGCTGAGATTATTTATCCTATCGTTATATTTCTATCCACTTTGACATATGAGAACAGAGTTCATTCTCTGTGAAGATGTCCTAGAGATAGGATGTCTTAATGACTGTCTAGTGCAATAAAGTAGAGTGAAAGAATAATTTAACCCATTAATTACCAGGATGACTCCATGATGTCATTAAGCTACCCCAGCTGGCTACTCCAGCTTTAATGCTTTAGCAAGAGTCACTACCTTTCGTTTGCCTGAGCCCTATGAGCAACAGAATGAAAATTCACAGTACCTCTACAAACAAAATATTTGATGCATCCCTGCAACAGTATGTGCTTTCATTTGCAGCGATGAGTGGAGTAAAAGTCCTCCATCCTTCAGCAGGAAGACAATTGGCAATAAACTATAAATGAGATTTTCTTCTCATCTATCTAGTGAACTGGACCTCCAAGGAAGCAAAGGACTCAGCCTATGCTCTTTGTCTATTTCCTCCACCAAAAACAAATAAATATATCTGGTTTTTTTCAACCCAATGAGTTAAGCTGGGGTCCTAAAACTGTTGTTACTTAACTATATGAAAGTACATCCAAAAAGAGCTATCTTGAGAATACATTATTGAAGCTGCAAAGTAAGTGTTCAAGTGCTAAGAGCCAGAAGATTCCTGCTCCCCATAGAAACTAAATTCAAGCTTCTAACACATTTCTCCTACACAATGAGTAAAAGAACCCCTTTATGGAAGCAGTATAAACGCAGTCAAGTGTAACCATGTAATCAAGAATGCACTTGAGAGGAAGTGATGGCTCTGGACCTGCAACTCTTGTGCATACCTAAACACACATGCATGCTGCTCCCTCCTTTCCCAGGCTTCTTGTGTGCAGCAGTTCTCACGTACAAGCCCCAATGCTCAGGCTGAGACAGTCAGTGTGTCCTAACTCTGACAACTCATTATAGACTGGGTAAAAAAGCACTATTTTACTAGTGTCTTGGCCAATTCTCAAGGCAAAAAATCACAAATAATTGTGATTTCACTCAGAAACTCCACATTAGAGGTTCTAGATCCTACCCAGTTTCAGATATCATATTGAGGTAACTAGATACTAGTTTTACAAAAAACCCTAAACAAAACAATGTTGCCCTTTTTTTAGTCACAGACAGGGGTAGGAGATGATTCTGTGTCTATTGTCGAAACGAGCTTAATGGTTCAGAGTTCACCATATTTTGTAACCCATTATCTCTTCTGTATTAATGCAGTGGTTTAACCTTTTTGCACATTATCAACTGTGGAGTTATCTTAAAAGACTGAATCTCCATTTCATATGAAAGTTAATTACAGTTTGAAAGAGCAAGGAAAAAAAAAGAGAAGAAAATTGGATTACTTGTGACAATGTTGTGACAAGCTTTTTGCATATCATGATTTGCAATAGCCTTTGAATTCTAGGTGCAGCTTGATGATAGTAATATCAAAACTATCTTGAATATGCAAATGTGCCTATCTATGAAATCCATGACAAAACTTTTTTTTTTTTTAATAGGAGCAAACAACAGGTATAAAATAATTCCCTGAAGTTTTCCTATCTCTGATGATGATCCCAGACATGTCAAATTCTGAACTAAAGTATCTTCAATATTTCTAGAGCAGTTTTTTATGCATTCACAATTCCTTTGTAAAGAAATTAATCCTATTAAAATTCGGACAGAAATATTGCTTTTTTTCTTTATTTTTATGTTTTGCTTGAGAATAAATTGGATGTATGAGAACATTGTGCATAAGAAATTTATATGACAATTTTTAAAGAAAATATTTTCTATAACATATAAGCAGTTCTTTTTACTTATTTTCTGTTTTAGCTAAATTTAAAATATTTAAATGGTATAAATTTGCATTAATTTTATTGCCAAAGGCAAAATGAAATCAACACAAAATTCCAGTTCATATTCAACTTTGTGAATACTTTTATTAAGAATATATCAGGGAAAGGTCAGTTTTCACACATGAATAACTTGAATTTGTATTTCAGATTCTTATGCTTTAATCCCTGCAGCAAAACTTTCAACTGAGCAGAAAATATTTTTTCAATGAGCCATTTAGTAAAACAATCACATAAATGTACTTCTAACACTGAATGAACTACCACTGTGACAATTTGCCATGATTTAACTTTCAAATTTGAAATTGTTGACATGATGACAAAAAAGACAAATAATGAGAGCAAACACATTACAGGCAAGGGCACAATTTTTTTTTGGTAATTGTCACAGAATTGTGTCAAAAGGACACATAGCTCCTGTTGTGGAAAATAATCTTGTATCTTTGTTCGATTCCTGTTTCATACTGTGTATAATAATTTACAGCTCTTGGGGAGCAACTGTCTCCTACCCAAAACAGTGCATTTCCAGTCTTAAAAGCTTCTTCAGGTTATTGGTTAAAGACTTCATTCTCAGTATTGTGTTTTGCATGTCACTTGTTTTTCTCAATATTTTTTCTCTTTATACTTACAGTGTATTTCTAAATGAAACAACCTTTTATGCTCTCAAAGTATTAGCAATTTCTCAACTTCTTTTAAAATATTCTTTTGAAAATGAAGGAATAAAAAATACTATATCCTGCTATTTATTATTATTTAAGGATATCTTAGTATTAATTGGTTTTAGTCAGTAAAATAAACTATTGACTTAAGACACTTTTCCACCAATATAATGACAATTAAAGAATAAGTGTAGCTTGCCCCACACTGTTGTGAGATACAATTTTGCCTTTACAAAGAACATGTCTGATTTCATAGAACTGCAGATACATCAATAGAGGACCTAAAGACATGACATGCTTTATAAACTACTGAAAAGCAATTGTTTGCCTGCTATTAATTCTTATTCTAAATACACTAAATAAGCTGCACAATTTATTGGTAAGTGTACATTTTTTCCTTCATGGAAGACTGTACTTCCTGAAAATAATTTACATGATTTTTTTTTCCATTTTCCAAGTCATAAAGCAATTAAAACATTTTAAAATAGGTGTAAAATAAATTTATCAAAACTGTCATATATTGAGGCTTATGAAAACAAAGCAAAACTGATCAAACAAATTGGTTGATTCCTCAAAAGTGAATTTAGAATGTACCCAGCTCATCTAAAAAATATAGAACCTTACAGCACTGGAAATTTTCTGCACTCAGAATGTGAACATGTGCTTGAATTTAACAACTTTAAGTTTTAAAATTCTTAAAATTTTCTTTTTTATTGATATTTTGCATGGGATAAAAGGAGGAAGGGTTTTTTTTGATAAATTGGTTTACATACAGAGACTATCTTTGATAGAAAGGAGCATGATCTTGGCTTAACATGCATGGAAAAATTTGATCTGAATTAAATATTTGAAAATATTAATTGCTGGATGATTATTTTTTTAAATTTCTTACTTATTTACTTATATATGGCAAAAGTTATTGTCAAAATAGTCTTTCATGCAGTTTGATAAACATTAAAAACATGAGAACTTGGTTTTGTTATTCATGAAACTAGCTAGAAATAAACTTTTAAAGAAATTGATCTTACTGTGATATTCACCTTTTTGCAGTTTATGACAATATAATGATGAATTGTCTTGCAGTAACACTCACTGAAGTCATGAAAGGTTAATAACTCATTTAAACATTCATTACATGTCCCTATCAAAGTCATCTTAATTTCACAAAGACATCTAAGTTTCTCTTTAGGGAAACACTCTCTCAGGATTCAAGTGTGATTCTTTATTAACAAAATGGCAAGTGCAAAGTTACATGTCAAAACCCTGACTGATGATGCTGCAAATTGGTTCTTCCACCAAAGCAGAAGACTTTAAATTACTGCTTTTTAAAGGTGTGCTCCCTCAAAGGCAATTAATGTGTCAGTTGTCAGTCAGGATTATTTAATTTCCCAGTGAGGGCTAAGAAAATGGGTACAGCAGATTGATGAACAGAACGTGGTGGTACCCACAAGAGAATTCTAATAATGCTGCAGGTTTTCTACCTTTATTTGGTCTCAGATTTAAGAATTGAAAGTTCAGTGTGTCAAGTAGAATTTGGAAATTTTTTTTAATACATTCAAAAGTAAACAAAAACAAAGCCAAACAACAAAAAAATCCCAAAACCACTAGAAAACCTCCATAAGAAACCAAATCATCACAAGGACATGAGCTTTCAAGAAACATAATGTTCCTAGGCATTCATAACTTTCCCCATGCAAGTCATAAACAAGCATGATCAAATGGCAATTTCCACTATATCTGTTTTGTTATTTATCTTCTTGACAAGCTATGGCCCACACAGCCCGATCTCAGAACGAACAATAGTTCACCTAAAAAGTCATAACGAGATTTTAAATACTCTTTATTCTGTGATTCAGGACAGTGATTTTTAACTGATGTCCTATGACTTAGGAATGTCATCTTGTTCAGAATTCAGGACTCTTTGCCTCTGCATTACTAATTTTTCCTGGTTCAAATCAAAACTGTTCTCCAATAATGAATCTTAACGTTAAATGCACTTATGTACTGTTCAGTTCACATTGTGGACCATTCTTAAACTATATCAGCTGACTTTCTTGCAAATGAAATTAAATTGAAAAATGCAATAAATCCAGGATAATAAATCAGTCAGCCCATGAGTCTGCACTGAAACCAGACTGAAGTATACTCTCAGAAATGACATGGACATGTGATTCTCAGTGCCAAACATTCCAGTCCATAAATCCATTCCAACCACATCATTTGCTGATGTATACATAGCTCAGATCTCTCTCCTCCTTTCCACTTGTCATCATGTAGTCAAACTTCCAAAATATAAATATTTCTGTAGGAATGCAAAGAACACTTGAATTGAAATAAATTCTCAGAACTTGAGAATCAGAGGCCATGCAGAAGGATTTCAGTGTGGAAATAGTCATCCCAGTTACGTGTTGGTCTTTGCAAGTCCTGATGCCTTGAAAAACAAACAGCATAAAAAGTATCACCCTGCCTTTCACTAAGATAAATGTTTGCTGTGTACACAGATGGGATTTGATAAACCCAGAGGGGTAACATACAGATAAATACATTACTAAGTTTTCTGGAAAAAATGAGGCCATATGCAGTAGATTTCCATTCTCTGAATATATGTGATCATCAAAATTGCTGTCCAGACATTTGTCGTGTGAAAACTTGCAGTATTTGATATTACTTACATCTATTCCTTTTCATTTTATTGATTCAGGATTCCATTTTTTCAGTCTTCCAGTAAAAAAATGCAGTGTTTCTAAAGATAGCATATTTAAGTAATTTCCCTTTAAGCATGTAAACATGCTGAGTTAAGAAAATGTTACCAGAAGAGCAGAGTACTCCCTTGAAACTGAGGTTGCTGTATAATGGAGCGTAAAAAATAATGTCTCTTCATGTATTCTACTCAAAAGAGATTTTGTATGAGAACAGGGACCAGAAAATCCTACATGTAGTTTTTTATATGGCAAGTTTCTACCAAAGAAATTACATGAAACAATTAAATAAATATGGTATTATTACTTATTTAATAAATACATAAAAGTTATTGAAATAAGAATATAACATTTATTGCCAATTGAAAGATATATAAGAAAATTTGAATTTAACTTTTCACACTGGAGCACTTCTGTTATGCTTGACGGACAAGTAAAAGAAAGCAATATTTAGTTTTCTACTTTCTCTTTTCAAAGGCCTCTAAGAAAAGAAGAAGAAAGCCTGAATATTTGTAATAGAATGCAAATGACAGAATTTTTGCTAATCCTTACAGAAGTTTATTTTGTCATGAAGAAAGAATGTCTTATCTTTCAAGAATCTAATCCAAAATGCCTATGGTGCTTTTACAATGCACACAAGTGCCTTTTGCTAGTTTAAAGCTGTAGGTAACACTAGACTGCAGAAATAAAGACCATGTAGCCAAGGAAATGTGTAAAACCAAGGCTGATAAAGTATCTATACCAGAAGGATACAATCACAGTGTACTTTGTAAAATACATTAATTTCCTTTATTAAGGTATTTAAAATGTGGTTTTGGGTGTGAACTCAGTAATGGATATAATACACAATTCATTAGGAAAATACTCAACTAAAGAGGAATACTATTCCTGTTTCATTCATTCCAATAGCTTTTTGTTTTCTGAAAACTTCTATGATTTACAGATTTGATTGATCATTTTTAACATTGAAATTAAATCTAGTTTATTACTGTATAAATATTAAGATTTAGAATATCTATTATTATGAGCATGTGAGAGTTCTTTGATAGCCTTTGCATTTCTTTTCTAAGACATGGTTGACACAGACTCAAAGCCACTCTCAATAAACTTCACCATATGTATTAAAATATTTAATAACATTTTACTACTGGAAGACATGTCTGTGGAAGTACTATATTCTGAATCATCCAAATTATGGCATCTGTCTGACTTTAAAATTCATTTTTATCTGAGTCATCTTATTCTTTTTTGCAACTTGACAGAATAGCTTGACTCATTTTTAAAGACGCATTTGATTTTAATTCCTCAGGATATGAAAATCTCCTTGACTGATAATGTTTCCCCACATTATTTTCTTCCAGTATTAAAAGTTACCTTGTTTGTACTGCACTAGGCTCTACACACTTACTTTAAAAAAGTCAACCAGATTTAAAGCTCTTATTAAAAAAAAAAAAAAAAAAAAAAAAAATCCCTGATTTCTGCACTTAACAGGTCTCTTTCTTGTGGGTAGCCTTTGTGCTGTTCCCTTTCTGAAGTGTTAAATTTGCTTCATGGATCACCAAGAGGAGAAAACTTCCTTTGCATAAAGATGGAGCTGAAGCAGACATCAACTGCAGTCTGAAAGCTAATGGATGGAAGGATCCTTCCTCTGTTTCATTACTATGTAAAAGATTTACATATATTTGGAATAGAAATCATCACAAGTCAGTCAAAAAGTTTTGGGGAAAAAAAAGTTTATTCTGAAGAGGGTTATGCAACATCCTTCGGCTGGGTGATATTCTACCAGTGATTCTCCAGAATGATGAGAATGATGACAATTTTTATCTTATTCCAGGGAAGAAACTTGCAGACTTGATTTTACATTTAACAGTATTCCTGAAATTCTACCTGTTAGTCAACTTATTCCAAAGATGGTGTCATACATGGAAAAGTTGTTTTTTATCTTAAAATATATGCTTAAGTGGAAAGCTGGCAGCTGGCATAGAAGAATAAGGCAATAGGAGGAAAAAAAAAAAAAAAAGTTTTCATATATTTGTATAACATGTGTCTCATAAATATATTTTTTTAATTCTTTGTTCTTTGGAAAAAAATGGAATGTTTCTCTAACCAACTGACCAATAGATGACTGCGGTCTCCACACTTCTGCTTAGGAAGCAAGTCTTGTTTCTGGACATTGGGTTTAAGGATGCTGTAACCTGACAAACTTTTTCATGCTACCAAAGATCAGATAAAGATGACCTCCATTATATCCTTTCTAGTGTGACTTCTCTGACTTTTTGTCTGACCTCTCAGGACTAAAATTAATCTGTATTAATTCTGAAATGTATAGAGCAACCATTCACAGAAATATAGGTATATATGGAACACTAAGTCAATTTTATTCCAGCACTGTAAATACTTTGTGTATTTCATTATTTTGTGTATTTCATTCCATATTTTATTCAAATGTAGAAAAAAGTTCTGATCCCACTTAAACCAGAAAGTTATGTTTCATTAGGTTCCAAGAGAGAAGAAACAGCAGGAGACAAGACAAGGAAAGGGGAAAGGAGGGGAAATTATTTTGTAACTATTCAGACACAAATATTAAATGAAAACTATGAACATTCCAGAGGGAAGCTACTGCTGGGAAATCAGCAACTATGCAGATTAAAATGTACTTGTTTATATTGCCTAATTTCCTTGGCATTTTTTGAAGAAGAACTAAATCTTATTCTGAGAACACAAACAGGACAGCCCTCAAGGATTTAATAATGAAGTACACTTTTCCCTCAAAAAATGTTTTATGTCACATGTTAAAAGCTTGCAATAATGCAAAATGTATATTTGGCTAAGTTTTAACATGTTGCAAATAGGGAAGACAGAAATGCCAAAATCTTCAAATACAAAGGGCTGTTTGTTTACTGGAAATAATTCTCTGCAGACCAAAGATGAAGGAGATAATCAATTTTGTAACCAGCTTGCCCCTTTCCATTAGCATCAGCAAGGTCAAGAAATGGTAATATGCATGAGAAAACATAATATGTTTCTCTTTACTTCTCATGTCTGGGAAGTGATAAGTACTTAGAAATACTTTTAAAAGGAATCTCACCACTTTAGCTATCGCACATACGATCATTAGCCTGATTATTGCCTTTTCACCCAAATACTCGTTGCTTAGTTCTGTGCCTTTGCTCAGCCAGTGACCAAAACTACCTAGCAGTGACTTGAAACTTAAGAAATTTTAACAGCTCTGAAAACAGCTTCCACAGGCCCAAGGAACTGGAAGAGCAATTGTTACCAGAGAACTGTACCATTAAATTGCTAAAGCAGATGTATAGCTATAGAGCAGAAGAGAATCAGAATCACTGAATGGTTTGGCTGGGAAAGGAATTAAAGCTCATTCAGTTACAAACATCCTGACATAGCAAGGGACATCTTTCACTGGCACAAGTGGCTCAAAGCCCCATTCAACCTGGCTTTGAGCACTTCCTGGGAGGGGCATCCACAGCTATAAATATCTCAAAGTTGGGTGGCAAGGAGATGATGCCAGACTCTTTCAGGGGTCAGAACAAGGAGTACTGTGTAGAAACTAAAATACAGCGAGTCCCATCTCAATCTCTACACTGAGGTTGGCAGGGCACTGGAAAAGGCTGCCCATGGAGGTCATGTTGTCTCCTTCTTTGAACACATTCAAAATCCACCTGGGTATATTCCTGTGTCAATTGATCCAAACCCACCATCTGTCCTCTTCTTTAGCAGGGGAGTTGGACTAGATTATTTCTAGAAGTCCCTTCCATCAATACCAGTTCTGTGATTCCCTGTTCCAGGAGACCTGTTCCAGTACCTTACCACTCTAACAGTAAAAATTTCCTCTTAATATCTCATCTAAACCTATTCACTTTCACTTTAAAGTAATTTCCATTATCCTGAGACTATATAACCTTGTAAACAGTCCCTCTTCAGTTTTCTTGTAGGCTCCCTGGAAGGCTATTGTGCAATCTCCCTGGAGTAAGGATCTCCTCTTACATAGGTGGAGTAGAGGGGAAGAATCACTTCCCTCTACCTGCTGTATTTGTGCTTGGGACTGCTCTGGCCTACATGCAGGACTTTGCACTTGACCTTGTTGAACTTCATGAGGTCTGCACAGGTGCAAATTTCAAGCCTATTACAGTCCCTCTGGATACCATCCCTCCCCTCTAGCCCATTGACTGTTCCACATAGCTTGGTGTTGTCAGCAAACTTGCTGAAAGTGCCTTCAATTCCACTGTTACGTGGGAGGAAGTATGTCGTGAAGGAGAAAGCAACTCATGAGAATGATGGCTTACAGCCTTAGGAAGTGTTCAAACACTGGATTGTTAGGCATTTCGATGTGAGACTTCCTTAATTCTTCTTGCAAAACAGTTCTGCTATTAAAATACTTAATGACCCTTTCTTACTAGTACTTAGCCAGACCACTGGAGTATGATAAGTATTATAGATTTTCACTGAATATGCATAATGAGCCGAGTAGACCCTTTATAGATTTATGCCTAAAATTCATCTAAACCAAACTTCTTCCCTGTTACTATTAAAAAATAACAACAAGAAAACCTGTTCCCATTCTGAAGTGCTTCTTCTCCTCATAAACAATATAGTAAGCTTAAATATTTAATTTTATCCTGAAGGTTCAGCTAGGAGGTAAAGTACCTCACTAAAATTTTACATAAATATTACCCATGCCTTAAGTATTGCAATGCACGAAAAGGTTTATGCATATCTCACATCTTGCTTCAAATCTCAAACCAGAGTTTCAATGCAGTGTAAGCTATATGTGTACCTCTTCTTTGCACAGCACAAAATCATTGACAGAGTGAACAGACACAAGTATTTAATAGAAAATATCAAGAGAAGTACATAAAATGAATCACTATACAGGGAACAAGTCTGTTTCTTTTAAAAGGTGGTTTGGGAGAAATCTGATAATATTTCATCACACATGTCTCAGGTATAACCCTCTAAAGCTATCAGCTATGTAGATCACTCCTTCACATTCATTATGCATAGTGCCTTAGTGTCTGTGTCTTTTAAGTTGTAGAATGCAAGATGGCTGGAGGTTAATACCAGGTTTCCTATGCACGCTGTCTTTGAAACCAGCATGCCGTATCCATTTAGGATTCAAGCAAATTGAACAGAGCGCAAAAGTGCTTTACATACATTAACTCAGCAACTCTACAACAAAATTCACTTGTAATGTAAGAGGAGACAAATATCTGCATAATGTTTCAAGTGAAAGCTGATGCAGGCTTTAAAACTGAAAGCAGGAAGAGTGTTTTGAGGCATAGAGTCTAAAGAAAAAAAGGATTTAAGGAGGATAAAGTGTGCTCAAAAATGAAAAGTAGTTCAAGTAAGACTGAAAGCAGAATGTGCTACAAGGATCGTCAAGTAAAAAGCAGAGACAAAAGTAGACAACAGCAAAGAACGAACATTAAATTTGTATGCAATGCATATATATCTGTATTTGTAAATACAGGTAGGCAATAAGGGGTAGGATGAAAGTACCCACATTATGTGTGTGTTGTACATTCAGCACTGGCATTCATAACAAGGGATCACAGCTCCTCCTTCCAGACATGGCACAGATGCCTTCAAAGCCTAATGTCCTGAATTTCCAGCTCCTTCAAAGCCCATGTGTAATCCAGCCATAGGATATTCCCATCTATGTTCTCTCATCCCTGGTACAGGCATGCCAATGAGTTTCACAAAGACAGAAAAAGGTGAAGGATGCCTTGACAGAAGAGGAGCATCTAGGGCCAGAGATCGGCGGGAATTAAATGCAACCACAGGGTCAGGCTGGAAGAAGATAAGTGAATTTGCAGTGTGCTTGGCTGTACTTTGAGGCGAGGTATCTGAGTAGGAGAGGTGTGAGGCAAGAAAGTTCCTGGAATCCCTCCCTTCATCCACCCACACTATGTCTGATTGGAGAAGGAGTTTTCATGAAGGACCGCAGTCTACTGAAAAGGCATGCAGAACACCTGCAGGATGCACAGGAAGAAACTGAAATTATTTCAACAGAGATAAAGGCAGAAAATGCTCTAAAAAATTGGAACATTTTTTGAACCGTATTTCTTTATAAGAAAAACCACCCCAATTTAGTGGAGCGTGTATTTGACACAAAATCCAATACACTTTTGTCAGCACTGCAGTGTCCCTCAGATGGACTACTAGAAAAGAGCTATATATTTGGTGAGTATAACTAATTCGTAGCATTGGTCATCAGGGGTATTAAAGGAAAGTAATTTTTTTGGTATCTTCTAAAATACAGTAGTAACAAACATTTTCTAAAATATGATTAAATTATTAAACTTAGCAGTATGTTTTTAAAAAGCATATTCTTTATTATTAGATAGAATATTGGACATATAGTCCTGAAGCATATGTGAAAGACTAAATATTTAAAAAATATTTTTTAAAAAATTCATTCTCTCACCCAGAGTAATAGTTTTACCTTTTTTTTTTCAACACAATGAAGTCTTTAATTGATTTGAATTTTTATCCTCTGAAACACCTTCTCATGGAAAATTTGAATGATGTGTACTTACAGTAATTTGAATTATGACACCATGAAATCCCAGTTCAGCTGACACAAGTTCAGATGCATCTATATTAATATACAAATAATTTAGAAAATTCATAGCCTGAAACAGTTTAGAAAACAATAAATAATAAAGTGTGATCATACTTATGAGATATCAAAATTTTCCTATTATCATCTGTTTTACAGGCAAGATTTTTTGTGGGTTTTTTTTGCTATGCACAATTGTGAATTGTGAACAGAGAATTCAACTCGGTTTAAGATGTTTATTCTGAATTAAACTGGAATGTGGTGTGGACAAATTGAAATATTTTCCCTTTATGCAACTTCTTATTTCCTCAGCCTAAATAAAGATATTTAGCTGACATCAGTTGTGCAAACTTGATATATGTAATTTATATGAAACTTCATAGAAATTCTGTAACACCTTTTTCAGTAAGCTGGAGACAGAATTATCCCAAGATGTTACACAAGGGAAACGTAATACATGAGAAAAGAACATATCATTAATGTTAAAGAAATTAACTCAAAGCAGAAAACAGAGTATGATAAAAATTGAGTTGAAATATGGTTTTTTTATTATTATTAAAATGGATACTTGCCTTAAAATTCTTAAACAGATCAAATGAAAATCCAGGCTAATAAGAAAGGAAATGAGACAATACATAACATATATAAAGAATGGATTAGACCTGAATTTAAACGATTCATTCATATTCATCTTATGAATGTAAAATAAAAAATGTTGTAAAGTATAGCATGAATGCTAAGCAGATTTTATTTAGACTGACTAATTGACTCATGCAAAGTGAAGCAATAGTGTAGGTTATAATGATCCTGCATGTATGAACACCCTTAAAGATGTTTAGGCACCACTTTCCTTAAATGAAAATGCAGTTTTCGTACTCACTTTCTCCATGTCAGAGCAGTAAAGTTCAATGTAAAACTGCAGACAACACAAATAGTTATTTATGCTTTCACATTTGAAAAGCCAGTGACCTAGAATAAGATCAGCTGGGGCACATATACATACAGTATTGCTGATTTCCTTATGAAATTATTTCATGTCTTCTGTTAAAATATTTTAACAGAGAATACATTGATGTTATTTCTGAACAACTTTCTGATGCCAATTCTCAGCTTCACTATATATTCAACATAGTTATCAGTAGAGTCATTTAACCCCTGCTGTCAGGAGGCTGTGTTTATTAATAACAATGAAGATGATAATATGTGATATAAACCTGAGAAATACCAAAATAGAAGAGGTTTCCTTGACAAAACAGAGAGGAGCAAAGAGGCTGTAAAACATTATTAGCTAAAACATTATTAGTTTTTAATGAGGAATACACCACAGCATCAGGATAAAAGGATAAAGCTTTTAGAACAGACATTATGTCCAGTTAACTGGAAAAAAAAAACCTACATTGATTAGTAAAGAGAAAATCTCTAGGGCATGCTACAAAGAGCTTAATATTGGGGTGTTAAAAAGAAAAGGATGCATAGTTTTCAGAATCAGACACATTCTGATTCACAACCAATATAAAAATCTTTCCTTGAGTAACTTTTTCACAGAATCCACTGGAACTTTCATATTCAGAGTCAGTTTTTGATTTAGATTCTATTGCATTCACATTTACATTTCACTGGCTGTAGAAGAAGAACTAAATCAAGCAAAATTATATACCAAATCTTGCACTAAATTTAGCCTCAAAATTAAATCATTTTTCTCTTCTTTACCCAATTATCTTGAAAGAGAAAAATTATATTGTTTCAATGATTTTTCTAATAATTCAGCTTTAGGTAAATGTTGCCAATAGTAGCACCACTTTCTGCCTTATAAAAGAGTACAATATTATGAAGCCAGTAGAATAGCTAGACTTTGTTCACTTTTAAAATAGATGGATAATTGTTTTCCTATTGAAACTCTTTTTGGACTTAGTGTGTGTTCCTTCCTTTCATTGAAGGCAGTAGTAAATCAGGAAGGAGATGGCAGACAAGACCATGCATCAGCAGAGACTGTGCTTTTCCTCAATTCTATTTTCTCTCTTGTTTATAGATTGGGTAGTGAATGAAAGAGATAGAAAAAAAAAATCAGGACAGAATAAGGATTCTTCTAAATTACCTGCAAACATCGTAGAAATCAAACAATAAAACAAAACAAACAAAAAATAGAGTGAATGAAACAAAAAAATCATCCAAAGAAGCCTCCCAAACAACCAAGCCAAAGAAGATTTAAAAGCAGAAAACCCAAATTACTCTTTCATTATTTCTTTTATCATTGCTAAAGTATTTGCTTGTTTCGGTAACTGTTTATTGAAACTTATATTATTGTCTATATTCATTTAGATACTAACATGTTTACTTCTTTAACTCAATTGCAAAGTACTTCAAATGTGATCATTATTAAGAAACAAATAGATGAAAGTGCATGAAGTTCTGGACCCAAGAATTCTTCAAACATTCAAGGCCCCAAAGGCTCTTTAATGCGCAGTAAGAAAACAACAGTAGGAACAGAGAAATCAGTGGTCTTATCTTTGAGATATTTCTTTTATTTCTGTGAACTGCTGCAGCTCAGAAGTCTACCTGTGACCCACTGCTTGTCCAAAACAACCCAAAAAATTTTTCTGGAAATATCTGCAGTTTTTAACAAACTGTGATATTTGTTAGAGAAAAATAATTTCAAATGTACCTTCAAGTTCTATATCTCAAAAATACTTCCTAAAAATCACAGAGCTATGAGAAACTATTACCAATGTGGTTAAAAACAAGAAAACTGACAAGATATAATGGGACTTTTTTTTTTTTTTCTATGATTCTTCATGAATTGTCTATGCATCATTTTTAAGAACATGAAAATCACAGAATCACTGAATGGGTAAGGTTGGAAGGGATCACTGAAGGTCATACAGTCAGACCACCCTGCTTAAGGGTGTTTGTCCTAGAGCTTGTTATTCAGGTGTGTGTCCAGGCAGCTTTTGAATACCTCTAGTGAGGAGATAATTCAACCTCTCTGGCAATCTTTATTAGTGCTGAATCAACCACATAGTAAAGTACTTCCCATGTTCAGTTGGAAGTTCCTGCACTTCAGTTTCTGCCTGTGGCCTCCTGTCCTTGGCACAAATCAGTAGAGCCTGGCTTCATGCTCTTGACACCATCCCTTCAAATATAGACATTGGTGAATTCACCTCTCAGTTATCTCTTCTCAAGGCTGAGTAGGCCCTATTCTCTCAGCCTTTCCTCACAAGAGAGATTCTCCATTCCCTTAGTCTTTGTTTTCCCCTGGACATGCTCCTGGATCTCCATGTCTCTCTTGTCTTGAGGAGCCCAGAACTGGACACAGAACTCCAGGTGCAGCTTCACTAATGCTGAGTAGAAAGGCAGGATCTCATCCCTTGACCTGCCGGCAGTGCTCTTCCTAATACATCCCAATGGTTTTCTTGGACACCAAGACACACTGCTGGCTCATGGAGAGCTTGTTACCCACCAGGACCCCCAAGTATTTCTCTTCAGAGCTGCTTTCCAGAATAATAAAAGAAATAGAGTGATCTACATTCCTAAACCAGTTTTTTAGTGTCATGTCTTGCTTTACTTATTTCCAAATTTTTAATTTTTTTATTATTAAAATATAATGAAAACATAAAATAAAATATAATAAATAAAATATAAATAATTACAAATTCAAAGGCAGCAAGGCACCTTATGCAGCAGTGCCAAATCTGCATGAACTTTATGCTGACCTGTAAGTAGAAGTATCAATACTGAGTCTTGCTGCAGTTTACTTGGTAAAAAAGTACTTCAGATTTTTAGCCCTAAAGTCAAAAGGTCCAGAGAGGCTTTTATTGCTACTTTTTGAAAAATTAAAAGTATTGCCCCACAGAATTTAATTTGTGTAATTTCTCCAGGGAGACTTTAAGTATAGAATGTAAAGGAGTAGAAGAGACCTCCAGAGTGCTGTTAGCCTGGGCGAGAGCTCTATTCTTGTGGCAAAGGGTTTATTTCCAAGCAGTAAGATTTTTCTCAGAGGCCCTAAACACTCTTGTCTCCAAATGTACTCTGTGCCAGAACCTTTCATAAAGGTTTCTCATGTGACATATTTGCTGTAAGCACTGTCATAAAAATCATGTGAGAAATAACACAGTAGAAGAGCTAGAGGACTTTCTGAGACCCACTTTCAATGCTGATCTTTTTTAAAAGCCAATCAGTAAGCATAATTGATCAAAAATTTTGTCAAGGACATTTGGCAAGTGTTTTTCTGAAGTCTCGATAATAATCCACAACAGAATACCTGACAATACTTAATTTAACCTGAGAATCAGGTCTAGTTACGTGACATGGAATCTGCAACTGCTCTCTCCAATGTTTATGATGGTGTTATCTCACTTTATATAAACTTCCAGTTTTATAGTAAGTCTTCTCTCAGGACTTCTGACTGGGAAAGTCAGGCCTCTTAAAAGAGCTAATGAATTCACACTCAAACTTTTAAAATTTGTCAATGTAAACTGAAAATACCTTTCTTTTGAAAAGAGACTATTAGTTATATCAACATTTTCTGATGAAAATAAGCAAAGGATAATAACCTCACATTATTTTCTCCTTTCCTCCTATGTTCAGATTGCCATTTACTGCTTAACCTGGATTCTCTCTTTATTGTAACATTCCTTAAAAAAACAAAACGCTGTAAAAGTGGTTCATCTGCTCCTTTAATCTTACCCATGATCATTGCTAAACCTTGATTATCAGTGACAATTTTTTCAAGGTTTTGCATTTGCTCCCTGTAGTGGGCTGACCCTGGTTGGGTGCAGGTACCCACCAAGATACTCTATCAGTCCCCTTCCCAGTAGGACAGGGGAGAGAAAATGAGATAGAAAACAACTTGTAGGTTGGGATAAGCAAAAAAAACAACTAAAAAATAAATAAGAAAAAAAAGCTGTAAAAGCTTGCACAGGCATAAACAAAGATAAAAAGTTTGACCTTTACTTTCCATCAGTGAGTGAAGCTTATCCATCAGTGAGCTTCAGCACACGGAGCAGTTGGTCCAGAAGGCAGACATTATAAAATAGCAATCATGCCCCATCCTTCCTCCCTCCCTTAGCTTTTATACCTGAGCTGACATCCCATGGTATGGAATGGCCCTTAGGCTAGTTTGGGTCAGCTGGCCTGGTTGTGTCCCAGGATATTGCCCACCTCCAGCTCCCTGATGGGAAGGGAGATGGTGCTGTCCCAGCCCTGCCCAGCAGCAGCCAGATCACTGGAGGGTTATCAACTCCTTCCCAGCACCAGGGCAAAGCACAGCACTGTGAGGGCTGCTGTGGGAAAATGAACTCCACCTCAGCCAGAACAAATAATTTCTCATTCTTTGAGCTTGCCCTTGAAAAAAAAGTAAATTTAATCTCATATTTTGTCACATACCAATGTTAAGCTGTGATAGTGCAATAGGTATTGCCTACAAGTTAGACATTCAAACATGATTTTTTCATCCTATTTCCACCAATACCCAATCTGTTCTCAGGGAACAATACTGAAAATCCCATAGCCATGGAATTGGTTAGTGGTGCCAATTTAGTGACCAAGTTTCTCTGGCCATAGTTTATCATAGCAGAAACTTCTTGTCAGCATAGAAAAAAAAATTCCTTAAAGATTTGAACTATTTTTCAACCTCAAATTTAAAAAGAATTTCTACCTTCCCCCATAAGAAGCAATTCTTTCATACATGTTGGCATGCAATCAAATCAAATAATACATATCTATGAAATAGGCTACACCATGATAGATTCTTGATATTAGTGATAAATTTGATAGAATTCCTCTCATTCACCTTGGACTTGTACATCTGCCTAACAGTGGAGATCAAAAGGCTTCTTATGGGAGCATTTCTCAGATGTCATTCAAATATTCCATCTGGGATGATGGGAACCAGATCCTGATCTCTAAAGGGAGTCCAAACAACTCTCTGATATATAATAAAGACAGCCAATGAATCTTTTCATTTAATCCAGAAAGCCCCTTAGAAATTTGCATCCATTTTTTTCTCAACAATTTTTTTAATGTCAGTAGCCTAATAAAGCTATGTAAATTTAGCATCATTTAGTTTTTACAGCCATCTTGTCCAACAACTCAAAACATATGGAAATTCATGTTTCCAGGTTTATACTTTGTTTTCTTTTGTGTTGTAACACAAGAACCTTAACAGATAAATCTCAGATGTAGTTTAAAGTTGAGTTTAAAGATAAGTACAAATAGAAATAGCTTCTGCCACTTTGCAAGGCTCTTACGAGCAGTCATTCCCAATATGAGAGCAGACACTGTATCAGTAAAAAGAGGTTCAGGTTTGGGATGTTGGGTTTTTCTTTCCTTTTACTTTAAGCCTAAAAGGCCCAACATTTACTCAGCTGATCAGAATTAGTTTGACTTCTTTTTGGAGTGGTGTTTAGTCTTTATTGAGTCCAGGTCTCTCAGAAATATAGAATAATTTTATTTCAAATCATGATATATCTAGGAAACAATATTGTACACATATAATTAAACCCATACATTATTCTTTTAACTATATCTACATTAAAATTTAAAACTTCTCCTCATTATACACATCAAACTCTCCTCAGCCAGTTGACACTTCATCTGTTTGTTTCTCTTACCACCATGGGAGATTAAAATGTTAATGATCAAGGTCTCAAAAGAATCGGCCATTTGGAAAAGCAGTGGGTGCTTGGCTGATGGAGTTCAAGGTCACAGCCCAGGTGCAGAGGTTATGCACACCCACCACCAGAGGCTCCGAGCTGGAGTTCAGCCCAGATAAGGGAAGAGGTCATCAAGCCAATTTCTAGCCCTGTGCAACTGTCTCAGTTGTGAAAACGCCTCTCTGAGGGACATATTGGGGTATTCACCTGAAGGTATTGAACCCTCCTGTGGGACAAAATTGTCTCAACTGTGCTGCTGTCACTTCTTAGAAGGTGTGATAATCCATCAAAGACCCCTGAAGTGCCCCACGATCCAGAGTGCTATAATGGTGTAAAACTCCCTATCGAAGGAAAGGCACCTGGGTGTTCCCACATAAAAGAAGTGTAGCCTAAATCTTTGAAGTCTGTGTTTTATGGGCTTTTTCCACTGCTGATGGATCAAGACTGCAACCATCACTTTGACAAACAGACATTAAAATTGCAAGTCAAATCTCATTGCTAGATCCTAGGTGGTGACTACCTTTCTGTTTCCTTTTCCTCTCTCTTTCTTCTCCTAACTTCCTCCCAAAATATATTGTAAGCAAGGCTAAAAAGTTCCAGTCAATGTCTTGGTAAGTGCCTTGTTCTTTGAGTAAGTTAAAGTTGGCAAAGTATAAATTTGCAAGTTAAAGTATGTGAAATGCCTTATTTTGTCTGGGTGTTGTTTTAAAATTTGCTAAATCCCTTATTCTACCATAATGGTCTAAAGTTTGTGAGTAAAAGTGTGTTTTTGAACCTCCCGAGAATTTTGTCATTTCTTCTGTGCACAGCCCAGAATAAATCAACCAACCTTCCCCTAAACCCACCAAGCAGGCTGGGGCATGACATTCATTCAAAACATTATACCATTTTACAAATTGTTTGCCAGTGACTTTTTCTGTTTTCCAGATAATTTCTTTCTCAGCTGAAATCATTAGCAAGTAGATTATGGTATCCCAAAGTTTGTTTGGAATAAAACTCCAGATTTTACCTGCCAACTTTATATTTGGGAGTAAAATTGGTATAGAAAGAAGAGCTGTGCTGAATGAACTGTAACTCATTTTTCCCTTCCTGATAAGATCTTGGCTGTATTCTTAAGTTTTTATGACAGACTAATTAAAAAGCTATCTTCACCAGCTACTATGGGATAAACAATTTATAACGAATCTACATTGTAACTCTGCCATTAGCTATTTCAATTGCATTTTCTAACATTCAAGAAAACTTCTTGCAGAGTGCTTAAAAATGTAGGTTGAAAACAAGCATAAGCTAAGTGTGGAATATGCATATACTTATGATTTACCACTGTTAATATACTCTGTGTAATCCACAAAACACACAGAATTGTAGGCAAGCCATGTTAACAGAGAGATTCTAGTTCCACATTCCTCCAGTTTCCGCTCTGAATTCTCGTTTTTTCTGAAACTGAACTTGGTTATCTTATCTGCAACTATGCAATACCATAATTTGGTATATTAAGAGTTTTATACTGAAGGGCTGAATTTCAAGGCAAAGGACTAGATCTATTAAATTTCTCTGTAGAAACATTTCACACCATAAACATTAGTGTTAAATTTATAGCAAAATTCAGACATTTCTAACTGCCATTACTCATTCAAATACTCCTTCAGCTGCCTCGCTGCAGCTCATCCTGCAAGTAAAGGCTTGAAATTCCTGTGGAAATGCATACATTTTGTTTCCACCACCTACTTTCACAACTTCAAATTATTCAAGGTACAGTAACCTCTCGAGTCAAAAGTAATTTCTTTGTATTTTCTATCTCTCAATGTATTCTTCTTCCAAGAATTTCCCCAAAAGCAAAAATAAAAAAGCCAAATTGGAGGTATTGGGTATTTTTCCCTTTCATGGTAAAGCAATATTTATTAATTTTAAAAGTAATTCTACACACTAGATTTGTACTGAAAGCCAAACAACTCAGAAGCATTCTTCATGGTCACAGTAAAGAATGGTGCCACAATCTTTTCTCGAGATCTTATGTTTTGCAGATCTTATAAAAATAAACATAAAATTATGGTTTTCACCTAGGAATTTACATTCCACTGAAGTATAAGGAACTCAACAGATTTTCTTATTGCAGTTTTAATTCTTCCATGTAGTTTGAAAATGCCAAATTCTACTGATTCCAGCAAAATTAAGACAATGATTCCATTGGAAATTGTAACTAATCTGCGGCTAAGTATGATTGACCAAGATTCCTACTCTACTTCTGCAGTCTCCTCCAGAAGGCAATATAGAGAAGGAGTTTATCTGTGATGTTGCAAATTAGTCTGTAGAGGAGCCAATTTCTGAAATTGGAAAACTCAGAAAAGAACATCATAACAGTTGGAAAATAACATCATAACATAGACTCGTAAATTAGATGTCTTATTTTAAAAAGCCTCATACAGATGAATGCATTGCCAGAAAACATTTTAAAAACAGGTAATCTTTCAAAGGAGGACAGCAAGGGAAAGCACATTATCACGAGTTTTATTTTTTAAACTTTACATTAAAAGCAAGCATAGTGAAATATTGGCACACATGGCAGAGCAAGCAGGTAGTCTACTTTGTTCTAGGAAATGTGTTCATATACACCCATGTCTACATATGGGAAGAAGAACGGAATGTAAACACAGAAGGATTATTTGGAGCAGGTAGAAAGTAGGATAAATATCTCCACAGCAAGCTGCCACTGAGAAGGACAAGGATTAGCAGAATGCAGTTTTTAATTGGGTTTGACAGGCTTTTGAGAATGGGAAGCATCAGCACTATAGCTGTCACCATGTTCAGGGACCATAGCCAAGAAACAATAATCTCTGAAATGCATTAACATTTTCTGAGGCTCTCTGGTTTTGTGACTTGAGATAGAACTGAGCATCTCTCGTGATTCTGAGGAAGTGCATCCACTCTGCTATCTAATAATGAAAAAGTACCTGGAATGGAAGCCAGGGATGTGCTTTATTATTTTTATTCTAGGGAAACTGTTCTATCAAAATTTACAGTACTGCAAATTCATTAATCTCAGCATAATGAAGTACTGGGAATGCAATCACAAAGCACACTGCTATACGGAATCCCTGTTAAAAGGTCCATCTTAGTGGGAAGCATGGCATCTGGTTTTGCCCAGTGTAGCTCTAGTTTGATATTGAATTTGTATGGCTACCTTAAGATGGTTGTCTATTTAATTTTATGAAACTGTACATAGAGAACAACATAATAAATGAAATGAAAACTCTGGAGACAAAATATTTTTCTCTGTCATTCTGAACATGGCACTTAAAAGAGCTGTTAGCTGGGCATAATATTAGAAGGCGAGGAGGTTTTGTGTCACGTCGCTTACATATATTCAGCCAAAGAAGCATTCTAAAATGAGGCTAGAGACTTTAGGGCATTAAAATATTAATTCCCTTGATAATTAACTGCTTAGCAGTTCTTCATCACCAGTCAAATTTGGAAACCTTTATTCATTTTCACTCGGGCTTGTGAACACTAAGATGTCGAGGCTTAACTGGAAGTCATCTGAACTGTTCAGCTGTTCAGCACAGTGTGTAGCACTCAAGCAGTATAACCAGGTACAGAATCTAAGAGGGAAGAAAAAGAAAAAAGTTCTTTGTGTTATTTACATGCCTCCGAGGGAGTATGAGAGGCCTTGTGGATGGGGCTAAAACTTGGCAGCTCTCATGACTGGTTGTTTGGGTTTTTTTCCTCAGGATATGAAATATTCACAGCTACCTGGTTAGGAAGATGTTATTTAACTACTTATATAGACTTTTGAAACCAAATTATTTTAATAATTCCAATTTTGAACAGCAAGTTCATATAGCCAGTCCCTCTGATAGTTAGGAAATACAAATTTATGACAACAATGCAGCATCCTTTGTGATGTACAACTGTTCCAAAACCAAATGCTAGCTCTTTTAAATTATCCACTTATTCTGATATAGCTGCAGTCTCCTGAAACTCTCTTTGCTGTAATTAGTTCAAAAGCAAACACTTCTAGAATAAAAATATGAATAACATAGTCTATTCACAAAAAAGCATAAAATAAAATGTCAAAAATTCAAGAAATAAGTACTTTAATATCTTTTTCCTTTTTTATTTTATTTTGAATCAAAAAAAAATATGTAAATAACATAAGGACTTATTTTCTCCAGTTGAGCACACATTCTTAATGTTATCATTTTATCTCCTCAGTCACATCTTAAAAATGGTCCACAGAGTTCAATAGCAGAGCAGTGAAGCAGCAGGCATCTCCACAAAAACATGTGACTATCCTTGTAAAAGTTCCATGTTCATTCACACACAGTGAAGAAAATCATTATTATTGTTACAAATTATGAGAAAAAAAGTATTTCAAAGTAAAAAGAAAATTACTTTATTAATATAGAATGCCTCATTTCCCACTGCTGGTTATTAGTACTCTTTCACTGTTGCCTATAGCTTGTCTTTATTCACTTTCACCACAGAAATTTTATCATCATTTCATCCTACTCTAATTTTCCTTCTTACTGCTCATCTTCAGAAGATTGTAGTCAGATCACATTATGTTTTAACACCTAAGAGACATGTTATACAGAACAGAGAGAAAGATTGCTTGGCAAAGAAAGCGCACACACACGCAATTGTAAAGATATTTCTTGCTTTCATTTACTTTTCTCATAAACATTGTGTTAATAACTCGTTTTTCAAATCTGGTAAATTGCAGGAAATTTTGTCTCTAATCAAACCAAAGATACAAACACATGCTTAACTAGAAACTTATATATGCATTTCTTTGAAGTCATTAATGGTACAGAATTCTAAAATGAAACAGAAAAATACTTTGATGAAAAGGGAGCAGAAACAAACTTGCAGTTCTGATTTCTAGAAGACAGAAGACAGAAGCCTTCTACATGTCATACCTCTGCTCTTGCTTGCATATATATAGATATATATATCATGCTATTAGCCCTGGTAGTTTGATTCAAAGAAAAGTCAATGGTATATGATTTTAAAGTGATTTTGTTTTGTTGTTTTCAGGGTTTCTTACTGAGCTGGTTGGTCGGTTAATTGGTTCGTTTTTTCCATGTGATAACTCTCCTGACATTTTCAATGATCTTTCTTTACAATCTCCTCAACAGCATTACTCATCATGTGAAAATTTACCCATGACTTCACAGAGTTTGAAAAGCAAGAAGTGCATTGTGGAGAGTCACTGCATTATGCTGACAGGCTGACATGTACAGCAAGTCATACAATTGTTTTTCATGTATTCCTGTAGAACAATAGGAGTAAATAGTGCTGTAAATTTCAAACACTGTGTTTTCCAGAAGTCAGGAATATTCATAATGAGTACAATTGTTTTCTTCTTCAGTGGGAAGGACGTGAAAGAAAAAGACTATGCCAATTATGTATAGGCAAGGCTTTCATGCTGGGTATATTTGTTGTGGATGTACAACAGTAGCTAACAAAAATACAAGACCTAAAATTATGGTTTTTAACAATGGAACCAGGAATAAGATAACAATGTTTCTCAATTGCTTATGCCTTGGTTTCTAAATCATAAGTCTCACAATTTTAATAATGCTGCATCTAGATGTTTGTTAGCATACATTTATTGAAAAAAAAACAACTTTTGTTTAGCTATTCTTACCTCTTTCTTAAACTTTGTTTTCAGAAAGATACTAATAAAATACACATAACAGGCAAGTAATTTTCCCAACTAATTAGTATTTTATATATATATATATATATATATAATTCTACTAATTCTAAGGATAAAGGACAATTCTGAGTCTTTAAACATGAATTTTGAAGAAATAGTTGTTTATATATGGGGTAGCAATTTCCTTCTATGGTAGAGATATTGAAACATCCTTGCTATTCCAGTACACACTAGAACACCATATTCATTTTTTTTAGATCAGATGCCTTTGAAGAAAGAAGTTCCCTAGCAGAAAGTCTCATCCCACATAATTTGAACCCTTTATCTATTTTGTATATCTAACCCACATTAGGATGAATTGCCTCATGCAGTCCAATGATCAGATAAGTATCTTGGAGTACCCAGGAAAGTCAATTATTCTGAGCTAGATCTTAAGCCAGAAGAAAGATGTGAAAAGTGTTGTGTATTTTTCTTACTTCTACCCCCTATCCATTCTTGTTGATTACAGTGATAGAAATCTTGCTCGACAATAAATATTTACACAAACAATAAACACACCTACACAGAGTTTGCAAGTGGAGAAAGATATTTAAGCTAAGTGACCAACTCATTCACTTTTCTGTCATTTGTATGATGCCTGCCCACATGAAATGTCAACTCTAATCCATTTTCAGATGTGTCAACTATCCAGTGTAAGTTCTGTTATCCTATTATGGTTCATTATAGAAATTAACTAATGTCTTTTAAATGCATAATAGTCTTTGTACAGTCTTCAGAAGTATCACAGTTTACCACTATTCAATGCAATTCCCCTTCCAAATGAAAGGAAGGAAGGAAGGAAGGAAGGAAGGAAGGAAGGAAGGAAGGAAGGAAGGAAGGAAGGAAGGAAGGAAGGAAGGAAGGAAGGAAGGAAGGAAGGAAGGAAGGAAGGAAGGAAGGAAGGAAGGAAGGAAGGAAGGAAGGAAGAAAAAATAACTTGAAACACATTATTACTTGCATATCCTTCACCTCTGACTACAAACAATTACTTAGCACATTTTTGAATTTACAGTTTAACACTGCTTGGTGTTTAAAAACAAAAGCCAAAGATCAATCAGAAGTGTACAGAATAAACATACATGTTTTCTTTCTCATTGTATGTGAATTCACTCTGTTGGATCTCATATTCCAATGTGATAATAATTTTTGGTCACAATGAGAAAAGTCACACCTTTTACATATTAATTTATGCATGCACCATCTAAAAGTTTTATAAAGCATTTTTAAAATTTTGTCTTCTGTCCTTTTAATATAGAACAACAATAATGAAAAAAAAAATAAAACTCTTTCCTCTGAACTCATGCAAGCATGCCCAGCTTTAAACCAAAAGAAAGATGTCATTACAGACTAGTAATGTTTCCAGAGAGGATGCATTAGCATTAAAAATAAATATTATGCATTCACATAAAAGCAGAGATCAGTCTACATAGTAAATCACACTTTTAGAGTAATGATATCCAACAACGTGCAACAAAATGTAAGAAAAAAGCTTTCACCATATATATATGTATGAGTACACAATTCACTTAGTACTTTTAGGAAAAAAAGATGCTAATGCTCTTTAGCAAACCTAGATGCAATCAATTTTGAGGAATAGAGTTCTTTCACTAATGTGGAGTGTGGTTAACAGACCACCAGTTAATTTCTGAATCAAGTCCATGTAAAGAACAGCTTAGTAGTATGTGTTCATCTGTTCCCAGAAACTCATCATTTACATATATTTAAATACAAACTATCACATGATGAAAGTTGTTGTTTGGTTTGGTTTTTTTTGTTTTTAATAATAGGACTTTTTGCAAGAGTATAAGATGTGACTTTGCACATATTTGTTTTAAAAATAGATGAGGAGAAAAAAAAAAAAGTAACAACAACAAAAAAGAAAAGAGGAAAAAAAAAAAAAAAACCAGAACGAAAAACCAAAGAACAATTTCATCTGTAGTCAGAATTGTAACATGGAAAATTCTATCTTTTTTTTTGCCATTTCTAGTAAAAGACTTTAGGCTCTTCCCTGTGCTCAGAGCATCAGTCTCAGGGCCAGCTTGGGATCACCTTGGCCAGAGCTGGGCTTGTCTGCTATCAGCTCCTATCTCAGCTCCAAGTATCTGTTTCGTCCCTTGCTTTCGTCCTGAACCTGAACTGTGCCAGTGCCTCCATGGGAAGGGTCTGGCAAACCCAGGGCATCCCCATGTCTGAGCATGGGGAAATGGTGAGGGTTATGCTCATCCCTCACCTCAGATGAGTCAGGAAGCATCAGCCAGAGGTAAGGAAGCATTTAAAAAACTCCAAGTATAAAAACTGAAGAGGAAGGGTGCACCCCACCTCCGCACACAAATCTCGCATGCACTTCATAAATGCACTCAAGTGCACTGTTCCTCCTGGTGAGACTTTTGGTGTTCTAAACCCAATAAAACCTTTCCATCCTGCAGCTCATGAGGCATAAGGAAGTCCTGACCTTAGATCCCAAAAATATACTTGAAAGTATGAGAATAAGAGCAGGTAAAAGCAGTAGATCCTAGCCAGCTCACATACAGGGGCTTTAAGAGTATTATTGCTATTTTTAGACTCTTTGGACTGTTAAATAGTTAATTGGATTAACAATAATATCACACTAAATGTATATTATGTTCCTTTTTGTTTTTACAATATTTGGAGTGTAATAGATAAACTGGTAGATAACAAAGCTGGTTTTTTTTACTGTTTTCACACTTTGATTAAAAATAATCTGCAACCATCACAAGAAAAATGAAAATCTTGGAACAGAAAAGTTAACTAAAGTCATAGTTAGCTAATAGTGTGGTTGTTTTCCTTAGCTCTACTCTCATGCACTCTCTGTACTTGAAGATTTAGCAAAATTTTTCATTTTTTTTTCTTTGCCAAGAAAAGGAAGGGAGATAGCCAAGACATCTAGGTCAACAGAATATGCATGTGGCATCACAGGAGCAAATGTGTACCTATGAATGAACTTGACTATTTGCTTGTCCTTTAATAGAGGGTAGAGGAATCTGTCTGTCATTACCCTTAACAGCTTTGCAGAGATTTCTTTCCCTTGGAAGGAAAGAAGGGAGTTTTACAAAAGAGGAGGAAGAAAAGAAGGGAGGATGGAGAAATGGGAGTTCTGTGCAGCATGTGATGATTTGCACACACAATTTGGATTTGTGATTTTATATATCACAGACTGAGGAGAGTTTGTCTAGGTCAATGCTTTTTTGAAAAAGATTTTTAAGGAGCAACCAGAGGTTGAGGAACTGTAGGTGTTCTTCTGCAGTAATATACCAAATGGCACAATGAGGCTCCAGTGGCAGGCCTTCAGCTGAAGTAGAGTAAATATTGAAAGAAATTTTCAGTCTTAAAAATTATGTGTAATGTTGGTGAGTGAAATAAAGAAATAATAAGTGAATTAAATGATGAGTATTACTCAAAAGGGAGAAGTGAATACCTCATTTCTTTCCTGAAGATCACTCTGAACAAAAAAAAAAACATTTTGGAAGAAAGCTGCTTTCCAGCAGTAGCGAACTGATCTTCTTCCTTATTAATAATTTTGAAACTTTCTACAAGTTTTTATGTTGGGACTGCTTTGCATATTACCATTTACTTCAGAGGCAAAAAAGCCCCTACAAACCACAAGATTACATTATGACCATATTTTTAAATTTTTGAAATATATTAATGTACATTGTGGACAAACTGAAAACAAATACACCACAGATAAATAATTAGTATATTTTACTACTCATATTCAATTGAGAATTCTTTGCTTACCTGGTTGTGATATGATTTTTATATCAGCTGCCAAGATATTTTATGAAGGAATAGATGGATATCTCACTTTCACAGGTTTTCAAAACTTAATTACACATGGTAAGAATGAGTACAATAATAATATAAACAATGGGCACCATTGTATATGCTTAGATGATAGCACATATGCAGTTTGGTAAATACAGTGATGATAATTTGGAGTGCAGGAAAAGTTAAATTTGGAAAGTAGAGTTCACAGAGAGATTATTATAAAGTTCTTTTGTAGAGCCAGGGTGATTAGAAAATGTTTGGACAGTTACGGAAGCTTTGTAAATATTCATAATATCTCTATGAAGGGATTTAATTTGCTTGAATATTGGTCAGAATATAAATTTCAAAATCAGTCAAAGGAAAAATGCATGGAAAAGTACTAGGCATTGCTTGATAATGTACATGGCAAGCCCCAAAATCATAAGCTCTTTTGAATTATATCTCATTAAATAAACCTTATACTGGTAGTTTGAATGTACTAAAAACCAGACATATTGACCTTTGACCCCACAGCAGAGAAGGGCATGAAGTTTTTACATTTCTATTCTGTGCCTTTTTCTGTGTTTTAAACTTTGGGTTTAAATGGGCAGCTCATTCAGGACAGAGGAAGTAGGAAAGAATAAAACATGAAAAAGGTGAAAGAAAAATTGAATGTTCTGAAGAAAGTTGTTTGCTCCTTTCCTCCTCACAACGATATCTTTCTTAAGTCCTTACACCATTAGTGTCCTTAGCTGGTGTATAAAGCCAACTAGATTTAGATTGTCATGTATGTGTGCACTGTTACCCTTTATCCAACACATATTCTTTGTCCAGAAATTCTTAAATTCTTACTATTTTTATGCAGTCTAGATACAGCTGTTCTCAAGCTTTTAGACCAGGTTCTGCTCTTTTCATCTGTAGTACTCTGGATGCTCTCTCTCTTCCTTTGCTTTTGCTAGATAAACCCTGTTCCTTCTGAAGGAGAAGGTATGGACTTGTATTTGTGAAGAAGTAGCAGTGGCATCCGGAGGTCAGTGGCCACCACAAACAAACTGAGGTACAGACCAAACCTGTGACATTATTTTAGTCTAATCCTTCCATGTTTGTTAGTGCAGAATGAATGAGTGCACTGGAACAGATGTGATGCATGGGAAAGGAGCAGTGAGGACTGAGAGGAAATGAAGGCTACCTTTTGTAATTTCTCCCTTTTTTTGCTGAACAACTTTTATATGGTATGAATTATTTGCATTTTGACGACAAATAAAAGAACCATGACAGTGCAATGCTCAGTTGTAAAACAAAAGATGGAGAAATACTCATAGAGTGTTACTTTACCTCAAAGTCCCACTTCCCCAAGTTCCTTCCTATACTCAACAGAGAAAAAGAAAATTCTCTAAGGGACAGCTTGGAGTGGTGACAACTGTAACATTGCTATGCGCAGTCTTACTCTATTAATAGTCTTCCTAAGGCAGAGGTCTCTTGGTGAATATTCTCTAGTGATGAAAACAATAAGGTTTAAAAATACTTCTCTGACATACCTACACAAGATTAGTCATATGTATTGCAGGATATTCAGTTGTGGAGTTTAAACAATGAACTTTATATGTCACAAGGGACCTGCATAAACCTACTTCAGCATGAATTAAGCCCACAGTTTTTATTCTAGTCTTAAATAATGCTATAATACTTTTAACCTAGAGTGCTCTAATTCCAAAACAAATCACGGGAAGTTGTGTTTTGAGAGGGGTGGGGGTTTTATTGTATTTCCTTTAAATTGAATGTATGAATGCAAGATGTGATTAAAAATAAATATCTTACTTTTTCTTTGTCTCCCACTGCATGCAAAAATTCACCTCTTATCCTCTTAACTTTTGTGAATAGGTGTACGCTCTCAAAATCTTTTCTTTACAAACTACAGTAATTTCACGAATACAAGCCGCACCAATTTGACCAAAATTTTGGTGGAAACCCGGACGTGCGGCCAATATTCCGGGGCGGCTAATACATTAACAAAATTCTAAAAGCTGCCAACACGGAAGTGAGAGCCCGCGGCAGCCCCAAGCCAAGCTGGAGCCCGGCCGGCCCCGGCAGAGGTGGGAAAGCCTGGCAGAGGCGGGGCCAGCAGTGCGGGGGGCGGGCGGCTGAGCCTGAGCCAGCAGGGCGGGGCAGGGAGGGCGGCAGAGCCTGGGCCAGCATGGCGGGGGAGTCGGCAGAAGTGGGGCTGGCAGTGCACGGGAGCCCGACTGCATAGGGGAAGATAGCAGAAGCAGGAAGCCCGGCGGCGCGGGGCTGCCCGGCGGCGGGGAAAAGCCCCGTAGAAGCAGGGCTGGCAGTGTACGGGAGCCACATTGCATAGGATAGCATAGTAGAAGCAGGAAGCCCGGCGGCGCGGGGCTGCCCGGCGGCGGGGAAAAGCCCCCTAGAAGCAGGGCTGGCAGTGCACGGGAGCCACACTGCATAGGAGAGGACAGTTGAAGCAGGAAGCCCAGCGGCGCGGGGCTGCCCGGCGGCGGGGAAAAGCCCCCTAGAATCAGGGCTGGCAGTGCACGGGAGCCCAGGGGAACTGGGGCTAGCAGCGTGGGGGAGCCCGGCGGTGCGGCGGCCAGCAGTGCCGGCCAGGGCAAGCCAACATGGCAGCGGCAGTGCAGACGGGAGCGGGGAGCCAGGGAGTCTGGCAGCGGCGGCGGCAGCAGCACCGCCCGCAGGGCAAGCAAACGCAGCAGTGGCAGTGCAGACGGGAGCAGGGAGCCTGGCGGCGGCGGCGGCAGCAACACCGCCCGGCCGGCCCAGCCAAGCCGTAGCGCCGAGTCGGGCCATCCACCCCTATCGGCAACCATGAGCGGGCCGAGCCTGCCTGGCCCCGCCCCGAGCCAGTAAACCCCGCTATGCCGCGATCCTGTTGCTAATTGGCCAATTTGTGAAAGCTGCGCACGGATTCTCGCTACGAACGAAAGTGCGGCTAATATTCGGGGTGCGGCTTATCTATTGACAAAGGCAGCAACATTGTCGAGGCACCGTGGGTGCGGCTTATAATCCGTGCGGCTTGTATTCGTGAAACTACTGTATTCCCCATGGAAACTCAGGAGTGAAAAAAGAACTACATACTGAAACAGCTGTAAATACTTTAATTAGACTGGAATAATTCTATTACTATTTAGCTGTTTATTAATGTCATAGAGATAGCTATGTTATCATTAAATACCTGTCCTTATAATGACAATTCATGGAAAAGCATTTGGACATTTAAATCAGTTTTTTAGAGTGATACTCAGAAGATAGGTTTTGACAGAATGTCAAGCATTTACAGCTAAAATTTCACTGGTTTTGGGAAAATATTTATCTGTCCTATTGTTTTGCTTCCTTCCTTTCATGAGTTTGATTACTTAAAGCCAGAATTTTTAACATAAAAATTATTTAAAAGAAAAATAAATTAGAAAGATAAAATTTTTCCAATTGTGTTATGAATTACTATACAACCCGTAACTTAATGATTACATTTTCTGCTGCTGCCAGTATGTGTAGTGGAGACAATGTCCATTAAATCAGTAGGTATGTAGTTGTTATCTTTTTGTTGCTCACTGCCTCTCCCTGTCTCAACTGTATTTAGATATCTATATTCAAAACCAGGTTTCAAGAGACAATTCTTTATATATATATATATATATATAAAAATATATTAATATATATGTGGACATTTTTTTGCCACCTATCAAGATAAATTCTCTTTGGTTATAAGTAACTTTATTTAATTGCTGTCTTATGAGAAGAATGTGTGTCATTTCAGTTTTACAGATGTAGAATGGGTATATATGGAAGTTAAGGTTTACCTTAAACACCTATTCATAGGTGACACATCTGGTAAGGTAAACGACATGCATGAGTATGTATTTCCAATTACTGACATGCAAATTATTGTAACTCTGTGCTGTATGCCAAGCCCTGCTATCAGTCTTTTATCTGGCTTTTTGCCAGTATAAATGGTTACTTTCTAATAAGGAATTCAGTCTACACCAACACTTAAGATATTCCAAACAGGTCGATTATAGTTGCATGTGCTGTGAAGTAGCAAATAGAAATAGCATATTAATTATATTATATTTATATTAATAAAAACATTAATTAGTTTTGTAATTTCTGTGGATAACACACTGTAGCATGTGGCTGTATTGAGCCTTGCATAAGAGGTCCTCATTCTCAATGCAGATCCCACAGTCTGTGGAAATACAAACAATAGTACCATGTGTGAAAGTCCAGTTGCACAGATAAGAATATATACCCAAAAATGAATGAATTAAGCATGAGAAATTCAAGGAGTTGAACCATTTCAGAGCAGTCAAAAAAAAACAAAAGAAAGCAAACAGGGGTAAATCCAATGCTGGGTTCAAGAGGGAGATGAAGGAATTCTAATTCTATTTATGTTTTACAGTAAACACTAATTAAATTTTAAAGAAAATTAAGACTAAAGCCTAGAACCTGGATTATTTCTCAGCTACCAACTGCTCTAAATGCAAGCCATCAAGTCAGAAGACTATATTTATTCTCCAATCATTTTCCAGTCTTGTAAAGTCCTGTGTCAAGGGACTTGCAAATGAGCTGAAAGCACCAGCTCACTTCTGGTAAATAGGAACTTTTCACAGAATATGAGATATATAGATCAGATCCCCTGATATGGCAGTGTGAATTTACTAACCACTGCGTTAAGGGGATAAATGTCTCCTTTGGATGCATGTCAGAGGCAGATCTCTAACTCCTCCTGCTAGAGCAGTCTTTGGCTTTCGCCCTTAGCAGAGGGCTCTGTGTGCTCACCTCTTACACCACTTACTGCAACTTTACACCATGCATCAGGAGGGTGACCCCAGGCTGTACAGAGCATGAGAGTTAGACCCAATGTGAAGCACCTAATTCATGCCATAGAAGAATCCTAAAGTCTAACACTCCTCTTTGGTTTCCTGTTTTAACTATTTATCACTACCTAGGCTATGAATGTCATCAGCAATTCTCTGCTGATGGGAATATTGCCAGGGAACCTATAACCCCAGTCACAGGCTTTCTCAAGAATTTTCATCAGTTTAAAAATTTGGGCTCATTCCATTTACAAATTATCTTCAATGGGATAATACATGTCTCCATAAGACACTCATTGCACAATGGTCTGAAATTCTTAAGTGCAAAACTTGTATGAAATATCCAGTCAAAAGTTTGTATTCTGTATATTATGCAATAAATGGTAGCATTGTGAAAAAAACCTTAAAAATAGAAAAAAAGGGGGAAAAGGGAAGAAATAAAAAGAAAAAAAAGAAAGAAGAAAAAAACTTTGTTTGTATAAATTTGAGACAAATGTATCATGAGCTACTGCTTTAATTGACTTTACCTGTAATATATTCAGTACTGCTACAGAGACCATACTAAAGGAGAAAGAGATTTCTTAAGAATTTAGGGCCAGATTCCAAATGCTTTTCATTTCAAAAAGTCATTTAAAATTCTCCAAAGGGCAGAAATATACTCAAATTTTAGAGGTAGTGTCTTATTTAATTTTATATTGCCTAAATATTACAGATACACATGGTTGAATAGCAAATAAACATTAAGGCTGAACTTTTAATTTTTTTCCACAATTCAAGTGGTATTGTCAAATTAGTTGAGAATTAATTATATGAGGCTCATACGAAAAACTTAATGAAACTAGATCCTTTTCATCTACTTTTTATGAGATTATTTTTCCCACCAGAAAAAACAATTTCTCACTAGTGAGCTAAGTAATAAACAGTGTCCAGATTAAGAGGAAATAATGTAAAAGGTTTTCTACATTCTCACTTCATCTTTCTTTTTTCTGTTGGTAACTTCAGTTTAATGATACATTGTGATATATCATGGGGCAAGAAATGTTGGATCTGAAAAACAGCAGGAAATATTAATGGGCCTGCTATTTGGTAGCAGCAGAAATGTACTATTCTCTATAAATGACCTTTTTTTACATATTGGGAATTGAGCACTCAGTATGTCCTTGATAGATGAAAAATACCTCTGGCATGAGGAGACCAACAGGCAGTGCCTCAGATATTTTAAATTATAAATGCCACAGCAGGACATCTTACAACTGAATGATGACCAAAATCTGTAATCAGCATTATAAACAACATATTATGAGGGTATTTGAAGACTACTTTTATTTTAGCACTTAGTAAGAATCATTTACCTTTACTAGATAGCTGCCTTCATGGGAAAAAAAAAGAAAGTGCAGGTCTACAACTCCATCATTCTTCTTTTGAAGCCACTTTTCATTAACGGGACCCTGGTGATTTCATATAATTTGCCATCAGCTACTGGTAACTTCATAAGAACTTTTCCCTGGGGGGCTGCTGGATGCTGAACTGCTGAGTCTGATCACTAACAGTACATTACAAAATGGATGAAAGTGGTAGAATTAGATGAGAGCATTTACAACACTGGCCCTTGCTGTTTTGCAACAAGAATCCCTGTTGTGCCCAGTGTGTGAGATTGTGGAGAGAAAGGATACATATTTACAGAGTTACCTGTTCATTCATGAGTCAGTGTCACTGCCTGCATGGCCATCTGAAGAAAAGACACTCATCAGTTACAACATTTTAGGCTTGTAAAAGCATGCAGAAGTGGTGGAAGAGCAGAATGGATGTTAACTTTCTGACTGTCATGAAAAGAAAATAAATTTTTAAAAAGGGAGACTGATACATTTTTATAACTTATATGTATATATATGTATATATTTCATAGTTTATGTTGTATAACTCTATGACTGTAATAATTCAGACACATATTTGATAGTAATGGGTATTTCAAGGAGTATGAGGTGTGACTCTGGGAATTAATTATTTTTAAAATACTATTTATTGTTTGACTTGCAGCAAGAAGTTTAGGCAGTGATATATATAATTTTAATTAGACCACAATTTAATTTTTGGTCTTCTATCAGAAAGCAATCAAGGAGCACTTGATAGGAAGGAAATTCTCTTTGATATTGAGGTCCCCTCGTCATCCCTTTGCAGTATAGACTAAAGGATGCTGTCATACTTATGTCACAGCCAAACCATATGTAGACCTCTTTATTTGAGTGCAGAATGCAATGTCAGACATCACATACAATAAGAAGGAATCAGTGAGTGTTCAGGTATTTTAGAAAATATAATACTAATGAAAATAAAACCTGCTAGTGTCTTTAAACCTGCTAGTTCATAAAATGTCACCTTTGGGACTTGATATCAAATCAGCTATTGGAATCCTTGCCTTTCCAATGCAGAACCATTATCTTCAATATTACGTAGAAAAAGACAAAAGAAGCTTGTTTAAGAAACAGTGGCAAATTATTGAGTGTAGGGGTTTTTTTTAATATTTTCTGTGAGCTGTATCATTGATCTCAGTCATTGGACTTGCAAATTTTAATTATATTATTAGCATGAAATGAATGGCTCAAATCAAGATTTTTATATGTGACATCCTTAAATTTGAGACTTTCTTTTTGGGTCTGCAAAATTTAAAACTCTTACAGAAACCACAGCAGCTATATTATACCATAGGTCTAACTGCAGCCCTATGTCATATTTCTCATTAATCTTCCCCATCCCTTGATACCATGAAAAATGACCCATGTTGCCCTTTGATTGGGAATTTTTCCCAACATCTGTGATGAAAATTCTACAGCACGTCTCCTTTTATTTTTTAATCTTATGTCTGTAAGTTAATGTTGGAAGTCCCTGAAACAGGACAAAAAAGAACCTTGTGGAAGATATGATATAAGTACATGCCGGTTAGAGATGGAAACAAATTCACATGAGTTTATTGACCAGAAGTCTCTGCCACCATGATATATAGCTTTAGAATTGAACTCTATAGATCATCTCAATTTCTGTCACTGTGCTGTTCAAAGTTTTGCAGGTCTCTTGTGGAAAGAAAGACATAACCCCTTAAATCTATGTAGCTCAGACATTGATGCTTCTCATTCAGAAAAATGACCCTGGGATAAACATGAAAATGAGATAAAACTGCTCATCTCAAGAGGTTATCTCAGGGCCTACAATGTGAAATATTTTTTAAAAGATTTGTTCTGCTAAAAAAACCCAATAAATTTATTAGTGTACATGCTTTAATGAATTTGTATCATATGTCCTATTATAAACCACATTAAGGAACAAAATGTTGCAAGAAGCCTTCTCATTCAGATTAGAAGAAGCAGCTGTGATATTGCCCTTAAAAGCCTTATCACAACACTGATGCCACAAGCTCAAGCTTTGTGTCTGCATAGAAATGTCTTGCAATAAAAGCTTCCAAATAGCAGGAATTTGAGAGCTGCTCACGTTCTTTATTGTGGAACCCTTATCCAACACATTTTTAGAACTAGTTGTCATTTTTGCTGATTTGTTGTTTTAATAAAGACACAAAAAGCTGGGAAGAACTTATCTCTTTGATACATCATGGATACATATATGTGAGTTACTGACATATATTTTCCCATCGACAAATTACTTATTTTGTCTGGTAGGCCTTGGTAAAATAACAAGAAGTTTCATTCAGATATGATAAATATGAAAAATTCTTTTACTCTCCATAGCTGCCATATTTTAAGTAGAATCCAGGAACCCCATGATTTACATGCATGCTCTAATTTCTGAGTAGTGACTTTTATTAGAATTATTGACTCAAAACCAGTGCTAAAAGGAATAGCATAGCTTTCCCCTCCATGTGCTCTTTGGATCAGTACCACTTGCACTAAAATCAACATCAAAACTCCTGTTGATTTTCCTGAGAGAGAGATGGGCCCCATTTACTGCATACTCAAGACCCTAAAGGATCTTTTAAAGCCTTCAATAAACCAAACCCCTGTTGTACTGTGGCTGTTTAATTCTGTTAGAATTATTCCCTGAGTAGCACTACACTGCAAAACATCTTTTATTTTTTTTCATTTTGATTTCTTTGTTCTCATACCATTTTATTGCTTTTAAACTTAAATTCCCTTTTCTTCATCTTTCATAATCAGCTCCAATGTCTTCTTAGGCTAGCACTCAAATTTACTGAGAGGACAAGCAGCAGGCAGTGAAACAAGGCAAACAAAGGAGTAGAACATGGGAATTACATGCTAATTCAAATAATTTTAAGTTATTCAAATGCATCTACTTTCATTTTTATATGGCTCTTGACACTAAATACTTGAGTTAGCTGAATCTTATGGTCATCTCATTTTCAGTAGCTTAATATACCTTAACAGTATTATAATTTCCCCTGAGAGGCACAAACCAAAACCACACAGAGATAAATCACTGAGGTTTGAAAATCATTAAATATTTAATTATTTCATGAAACAAAATTAATCTTCAAATACACATTTTGTCAAGTAAAATAAATATTTGTCCAAATCTTATTTCCTCAGCTATATTGATTAGTAGTAAAGATAACAAAGAACTCATATACACCCAGGCACATAACTGCAAAAACACAAATGTGCATTTGTTGAAGCACATGTATTGTGTATGTATATATGTTCTGTCCCCATAATGCTCCTTCCTTCACAGTTTATAGCACCATCTGCAAATTGTCCTCCAAATACGCAGTATGTGGCATGACATAACCGTCAATTCTCTTCTCCAGATGCTCTGAAAAGGGCAATGAATACTGGAGAGAGAGTTAACTTGAAATGCCTAAATTCTTTTGAAGGAATATATCTGAAAGGACTTGACAGTACATTCCTGATTAGACCTTTCCACCTGAACCCATTCTTCATTCTCTTTCTGCTGCATCGGCTTTTATTGTAAGGGGATAGCTTTGTGCCAGCTACTTTGTAGAGCTAGTGAGCAACTAAGGCAAGCTGTGCAGCTACTGTGAAGTGCACAAAATCATAGTCTATTAAATGATGTCTCCATATGGGATTAGCTGGATGATAATTAAGCCTTCCCTGCTTCTAGATGACAAAAACCTGTCAGCAGCTCTGGATCACTATTTTTAAAGAGGCGATTTGTAGTGTGTAGAGTTGCAGAGCTCCATCCTTTTGTGAGATGCATTCATTTCCTGTCTGGATCAGGGATCAGGGACCTGGGTCACTTGCCCTGAAACACACACTGTATTGACACTTGCAATATTTTTTTTTTTCAGAAACAGGGTAAGACCTGAAGAGATGATTAGTAAAAGAGAAGACAAAACAAAGCCACACAGTAGGATTGCCACAAAGTACAGTAATTTCACGATTACAAGCCGCACGGACTATAAACCGCATCGCCGGGTGTTGGCAAACATTTCGTTCTTTGTCCATAAACTAGCCACACCCAATTATAAGCTGCTCTGTCGTTGGCAGTGAGGACCCGCCTGCAACAAAGTTGCCAAATAGTAACAGAATTGCAGGATCTGGGAGGGCTTTACCGGCTTGGCTCGGGCCGTGAGGGCTCGGCCCACTTGGGGTGGCCCAGTTCGGCACTGCTGCTTGGCGGGGCCACCGCCTCTGGGCTCGCTCACCCTGGCCCGGCGCTGCCCCGCGGTGGCGGGGGGGCACAGAGCCCGCCGGCACCCAAGGCAGCGGTGGTAGGAGGGGACGGGAGCCCGCTGGCACCCACAGCGGCGGCGGCAGGAGGGGACGGGAGCCCCCCCTGCTCCTGCAGCGGCAGGCAGGAGGGAGCCCCCTGCCTCCCTCCTGAGCTGCGGGGCTGGCAGCACGGAACCCCTGCCTCCCCCGGGTTGCGGGAGAGGAGGGAAGGAGGGAGCTCCCCTGCTACCTGCCCATCCTGCGCTACCACCCACTGTGCAACAGAGTTACCAATTTGTAACAATCGTGGCCAGTGCTCGGCTCAGCACCTTGGTTTGCACTTCTGGGGTGGGAAATGTCAGAAAATTACTCACATATTAACCGCCCCTGAGTGTAAGCTGCATTTCCGGTGTGGGAGCAAAATTTTAGTCAAAATGGTGTGGCTTGTAATCGTGAAATTACTGTACTCCACAACTGCATGAAATACAGTTGTGCTTACAGATGCGGTCTGGCAAGACCAGACTGCATATTACTGTGGGAGTATTTCAGAAGGCATATATCAGTCCTGTGTTCTTAGGTCTTCTGCACTTGCTCATACACTGTGCTCCATAAAGAGTGTTCCAAAGGGGAACCAAAGTTTTTTTAAATATACCTTGGTTTAACTGCAAATGCAGGGAATGGCAACTACCTGTGTGCCACTGCCCCAGTTGAGGCATTTAACCTGGAACCACTGTGACTGACAAGGGGTGAAACTATCAGGGCAAAATCCTTAAAAGACTCACATAGTCCAGAAATCTGTCTCTGACAAAAACTAATGCACTAACCAGTGGTTTAATTTTGTTAAGTTCATGAACAAGAGAAGTCATTGCCTTGAATATTTTCTCAACATTACAGGGTCTAAGATTACACATCTTAGGAGCTGAAAGGTTTATTTATAGTTTCAGCTGTGATAAATTTCAGTAATGCCATAATAAGTTGTTGGGGTTTTTTTGCATTTTTTGCCTTTACAAGCATTTTATTTTCTTGAAATGCCTGCTAAGATTTTTTTTCTCCATTTCATCTAGTTACACTTCAAATTAAATTCTACTTTAAAGGAAAAGGCTTCTGAAAAATGAATCGTATTTTATTAAATAAACCCTGATACCACTCATTTACATCACTTAACAAACCTTACACAATTGGAGCCACTGGGTCTGAGAGGAAAGTGCAAGTCAATGTCAATGATTTTCTTTCTACTTTCAACCATTATTTGACTTTCTGTAAATACAAAACTGTCTTGTTCTTCATTATATAATGTTCAAGTAGTACCTCCGAAGATTAAGAATAAAATGTCCTGAAACTACCAGCAATCTGCACAAAGTCAATTTCATATGATAGGTCTATTTCATATGATGACATGGTGGCTCAGTATTCAGGTTTGACAGTTTTACTACCGTTTACAAGATTGTTACCTAATGGAAGTTGTCCACATTTCTTGAATATTTGAAAACCTGTTGACATTTTCTGCACAATATACTATTATTTTGAATCTCTAAAATCTTGAGGAATAATTATCTTTACTTTATGGTGATATTTATTTGAAAGTCTGTGATAACAAAGGAACAGTAAATCAAGCTGTTTTTGCATAACAGGTGAAAACACATGATAAAAATAATGTGATGCTTCTTTTGGGATTGGTGTGATGTGTGATGGAAATTGCTCCCCCACAAGTTTAATTTTGGGAATCTTTTCAGCCACTGAAATTAATTTTAACAACTTCATTCATTCAGTCTTAAATGTTCCAGAGCTCAATGTCCTGCAATTAGCTCTGCTTTCTTTGTGTATGTTAAGGGAAAGAATAGTCAAACAATTTGAAGCAGGCTACAAGACTAACAACATATGCTTTGATGTTACCCATGACAGAACAGGCCCTAGTGATGGTAATCCACAGGAGGCAGCACACATCACTGAGAAACATAAAACTCACTAAACTGAAAACAGTGCTAGAACTCAAACCAACCTAATTCAATCACATACAGCTGTGCTACAGATGATCCATAGAGCATCTTTTGGAAGACTCATTTGAAACAAACAAAATTACAGTGATCATATTTTTTGTTTAACATTTGATTCTGCCAGTATTCATATTATGAATCAATTATGTATGTTATATAGTCTTTAATAAAAATATAATACCAAGAACACCTGAGGGAAATTGAAAACTACGCATTGCTTTTTGCAATATATGTAACAACGCGCTGCTTCAAACTGTGAATACTCAAGGTGGACTTCAGGGCTGTTTTTTAAGAATTAGGAAACCTAAAAAAATGGAATGTCTTACTGTGAAGGAAGAGAGAGAGAGAGGAAGGAACAGATAATTTTTGTCCTTTCTTGTATGAGAAATGTTCCCATCTACCAATGACAGATGTGTGAATTATGGAGAAACCCATAGCACATGACCTGCTCCCAAATGTGGCAGTCAAATAGAATTCAGTATTATATTCCCATTATTGACCTTAACTGAAGGTATATCCTTGAGCATGCAGTATGACATTGATGGTACTGATAGAGAATGAGGCGTCTTAAAAAGATTTGTTAAGATGATTTGGTCATGCTTGTCAAATCTCAGGCATCTCTGACTCACTTCATTATTTTTATATTTTACATTGAATCCTGGGATGTTTTATACTGAGTGGAAGACTGAGTACTACAATACAAATTTAACCTTGTGCAAGATGGCCCAGCCTGCAGAGGTTGGCAGTGTTTCCTGAGCCATGAATGTCTACGTGTGGTTGGTGCTCACTTTGCCTCACATTGCTGTCAGTTCTCCAGTGCTGCTCAAGTGTGACTGCAAAATCTGTCCTAAAATTTTGGAGAAGTAATCTGTGCATGAAAAAATATGGGGAAGATCAAGAACTAAACCAAATTGTAAGCCCTTGGAACCTTGCCACCAGCAATAAATCTTTGATAATTCATATGAGTAGACAATTCTTTTGTTTTGGCAGTTAATTTGCACAGTAGTAGGAGGAATCGCACAATTGCATCTAATATCTCCCAAGTTATTTACTGTTGAAACTGATTTTTTCCAAATATCTGTGTTTTTAGATGCTATGATAAATTAAGAGTTTAATAGCACACAAAAAGAAATCAAATGTTAAATCTGTTTAATATAAACTTTAGTATATGAATTCAATAGAATATTCATCAGCCAGTAGTTCCAAAAGAATAGAATATCCTGCTAAATGTAAACAGTATAGGGAAATACATGCTTATGCAGAAACAATTTTCACATACCTGTATTTAACATTCATTACCTTTCCCTATGAGTCTGCCTTTATTACAGCAAAATAGATCATAAACAGACACTATTTCAGCCTTATTCAAAAATAATAAAAAATGGGTTTAATCAAAATCAACCTTCCATAACTAAAGAAGGAATATGAATCAGTGTGGTGGGTTAACCTTGCTGACTGCCAGTTGCCAAATCATCCATTCTCTCACTCCCCTTTATCAGCAGGACGGGAGTGAAAAAAAAATGTGAAAAGGGTCATGGGTTGAGATAAGGACAGGGAGATCACTCACAAAGTACTGACACAGGCAAAACTAGACTTGGGGAAATGCATTTAATTTACTGTAAATTAAAAATAGTGGAGAATAGTGAGAAATGAAAACAAAATTTAAAACATCTACTCCCAGTCTGCTTTTCTGCTCAGACTCAAGTGCATTCCTAACTCTTCTAATTCTTCCCCCTGAGTGGCACAGACAGGTAGGTAACAGGGGTTCTAGTCAGTTCATAACCTTTTTACTGTCACTCCTTCCTTGTCACACTATTCTCCTAATCCAATGCGGGTTCCTCAAGAGTGGGATAGAGTCCTTCATTAATTTCTTCAGTGTAGATCCTTCCCACTAACTTAATGAAGTTCCAGCAAGGTACTTTCCATGGTGTACCATTCCTCAGGAATGGTTTGGGTTCCCTACATGACTACAGCACCTGACAGAAGACCAGCAGCTGCGTTCCTCCATGGGTACCTGAAGCACCTCCTCTTCCTCTTTCTTCATTAACCTCGGTGTGTGCAGGGCTGTTCACTTCTTTTTCCTCTGTCACAGAACTGCTACACAACATTATTTTATCCTTTCTTTATTATGTTATCACAGATGGGTCATCAGCTTGGATCATGGGCTCAGTTTTGGGACCTTTCAGAGCTGTCTGGAACCAGTTGTGTCCAACATCCGGCAGCCCCAGGCTTCCTCTCACAGAAGCCACTCCTTCAGCACACTGTGCTACCAAATCCTTGCCATGTCAACCCAATACAATGAGTTTAACAGCAAAAGACGAGGCAAGACATTTTGCTGAATCCTGTGTGACCTTCTACAGGCTTTTTAGAGCCTCGCTGTAAAGCAACAGCAAAAGCGGCAGTGGCAACAGAAGTGGCCATATTTTCTGAGTAAAAGTTTGTCCAAAATGCTATTAGAAAAATCAAAACTATTGTTCTTAAAGTATTTCCTTGATATATTCTTCTTTAGAAAGACATAAAAACATAAAAAAAGGATATAGATTGCTTCCCTGGAATGAGCATGCATGACATCTTTTACTTCTCTTGTGGCAGTTTAAAAAATATGGAAAATTCAATGTCAAAAAAAGCCCAAACCAAACATATAATAAAAAATATAGAAGTGATAAATAAAGACCGAAACTCTGTCTTACATGTCACAATAGATATCAGAGAATCATCCACCTAATATAAATGCTGCTTTAGCATGACATGGGTTTGACGTTGGCCAATGGTTATCCAAACCACCACATAATATTAGAATGTTCAGCATCTTTGGAGTAGTTGTTTAAAGACAAAAGGCTGTAAAAAAAATGATGTTTTGTCAAATTTCACAGAAGCACAGATACACAGCCAATATTTATCTGAATACTAAAGAAATACTCAAATCTGTCACATTTCTGCTTTCCTTCAGTAAGTCATATCCTACTGTTAGCTCTAGCAAAGAATAACCTTCTTGAGATAATTCCTGTACAATCTATATGGACGTGAGTACACCGTTCTTTACTACAAAAAAAAAAATTCAAGTCTTAAGATCATATTATTTTAAAACAACTCATATATCAAGAACATTTTATTGAATTCACAGCAAAGATGTTATCTAGAAAATAGTCCAGTTTTGCAGTAACCCAGAGCAGTCATAGGACTCTAATAAAAAAATTAGGAGTCTTTTATTTTAAGTTTAGAAAAACTTAAATCTTTCCATTAGAAACATGTATCTACTTTGGAACTACCAGTTTCTCAGATGCTTTGAGAGCAAACAGGCTATTACCTACTGAAGCACAAAACCCTGTGTTTCTTTTTGAATCAGGAGGAATAATTTCTAAACACCAGTTTTAGTTGTATCAAGGACAGTACTTTATGAAATTTTACAAATACTCTGGAATTTTCCCTCTAAAGAGTACACCAGTCATAGAAAGTTGCCATCTCATTTTTGAAAAATCAAAGTTCTGGATAAAGCATCTGAAAGGGCTGTTAAACAAACATTTGAACAGTATCTGTGAATACTTTTCTGACTACTTGTATAAACCTAGTGAAACCTCCCTGGATTCTACCTGTGTAGATCTCCCTATTACAGTGTCTGCCTCCAACAGATGGTAGGAGACTATTTCACGTTCAGCCTCCAATGCTGCTCCTCTCATGAAAGTAGAAAATGACACTAAAAGGATGAGAGAAAAGGTACTGTCAAAGTCATTGTCAAAAAAAAAAAAAAAAATCAGACAATGGAAGTGAAAAAATCTGTGCAGTAGTTGCATCTAACAGAAATTTGGTTCTGGACATGGAAAGCAAGAGATGATAATTCACTAGTTTCTTCAGCTGCCACTACTTTTGTTTGTTTGTTTGTTTGTTTGTTTTGGGTTTTGTTTTGGGTTTTTTATTTTCTTTTTGTATAATTCTTCATCAACAGAGAGATTAAATGAGAGATTATCTTCTGAAACAGAGAAATATTTTGGTTTTTAAAATGCTTCATAAAAGTAAAATATCTCAAAAAAAATATTATTTAATCCTAGACAGATAAAGGAGAAAATATAGGAAAAATCCTTCCTGAAAAGATCTTCAATGATGTTCAATTACCAGTGAATGAGCATACCCTTTAATGCTGTTATTCTGGGAGATGAGAAAGTTTATGTGATTGATATGAATTTGAATGTGATGCCTTAGACAACAAGCTGCACAGGTAATAAACTCCCTTGGCCAATAGTACCGGGGGAAATGCCACATGATACCTAACAAGATCAAATATTGTTTCTAAAGCAGACATTATTTTATAGAATTGTGGTATTTACTCAACCATTCTCTCTAACAGCAGAATTTGTTTCAGAGGTAGGAGACTCATTTCAGGGAACTGGGCAGTATGAAAGCAAGCAACTCAAACAATTCTGTCCTTTAAATCTGCACAAGATATATTTCTAAGGTGTTACCATTTAAAATGGTGAAAAATTCTGCTATGAAAGCTAAGTGATTTATTACCTTGATATGGAGCACAGGTGAACATATTTCTTCCTTTTTCACTGATACCATTAAGAAGTATTGCTTCATTTATCTTATATATTCTACCTTCATTTATCTTACATATTTTACCTTCAACACTTGTTAGCAAGCTGCAATACAAACTTCCCAAAGAAACTTTTGATACTCAAATAATGAGATTCCTCTGTAAAAAAATACAGTTCCAGAGAATCTGGTACATCCTTCTTTACATTCCTTCTGTAGGAAGAATACTAAAAATAAATTAAAAAATAAATTAGTGGATAATCCTGAAAGAAAAAAAACCAAAACATTAGGCCCCATCTTACTAACTATCCTCTCTTTTTATATGTAAATAAACTAAAAGCATTTTTATATGTAAACAAAATTTAAAATATCTTAGTTGTGTAGTATATGATAGCAGGTGAAAATATTTCCTACTTCAAAGTTCATGCTATTGAATGATAAATTACATTATTTCTTGACTCATATGGTAAATAAATCAACCACATAATTAGTAGTGCAATTAAGCCAAGGGAACTAAAATAATATCAAGAACATCAAAATGAGACATTGTAGGAACCATTCAAGGAAAGTATTAAAAGCAATCTAATTCTTATATATGAGAAAGCAAATAATTCTCCCCTTGCTCCCCCCAATATGTCAAGAGCTGCAGCTAAACTTCTTGGGGCAAAACTTCAAAACTCAGCAGAGATTGGTTTACATAAAACAAGTGTTTATCAGGCTGGAAGATATTCTCCGCATATTTCCATGAATGGCTTACAGTGAGATTGTAATGACAGCATACATAGGGAAGATATATGGAGCTTAGAAATCCAAGAGAGAGGGAGGGAAAGATATATAATATATTAACATTATATTATATTATATTAATTATATTATATTATATTATATTATATTATATTATATTATATTATGTTATGTTATGTTATGTTATGTTATATTATATATTATGTATTATATATTGTATATGTATATGCATATGTATATGTATATGTATATGTATATGTATATGTATATTAGCGAATGTAAAGTCTGGTAGCTGAAGTAAAATAAATTGCAAGACCTGCCTTCTCTACCTAGCTTCACCACAGGACTCACTACAATCTGTGAAAATTAATTAAAATATAATTGTTTTTACTACTGAAGGCAACATCTGAAAAGCCAAAAATATCGTTCAGTAAAAAAAAAATGTTTCTCTGGCTATGCTTCCATGTTACACAGCAATCCTATCTGTCACTGAGCTTCTAGGTTTTCCTGGTAGTTCTAACCAATAACAGTATATATCTATCTAACAAAGAGTTTCTGCTTCATTATCGAGTCATCAAACAATTAAGATTTCTCTGAGGAACCAAGAGCTTTTCTCTGAACTACCTCTTATTTTTTTTTACTTGGAAAAAAGAAGTTCGAATAAACAGCATGTGTTTCTTTTCATTAGGATGTGTCATGTAAGTCAAAATGACATAAAAATATTACTATGATAAAAATTAGTTTAGTAGCAAATTTTATTTTTTAAACAGTTATCTGATTCCAAGCAAGTGGCAACCACACTTCTGCTGTGCTTATGCTTTCCAGAAATTGCTGTAGAAAATAACTTTTAGCAGATAGTCTAATTTTTTTCAATTGCAAGAAATCTCATGCACATTTTGTTTAGGAATACATCTGGTCTAGGTAGCAGGGCTTGAAAGCTGCAAATGGAGATGCAAACTGGGCTTGGGTGAGAGTCTGAGACGAAAGGCTGTGAAGTTTCAAACTTTGGGATAACAAAGGGCATGAATTCTGGTGACATCAGCCAGGTGAATAGACACAGGGACAAACATCTGGAGCTTGGAATTGCTGATCTTTTGGGTAATAAAAGAGACCAATGGGGGTGACAGCCAGTGAGCTGATTGGACATGGAGAGTGGCAGGAGCAGGAGCAAGAGCGAGACCTGCAGATAGACTGTGAGGATGTAAGAGCCATGGGTTCCTGTGCTGAGGGTCCTCCTCAGAGGCACCAGCTGGAGTTGTTCCTGTGTCACTACTCTGTAAACAAATGGCTTTATGGAAGCAGACACCTAAGACTGTGATGGGAAGGCTGGGGTGGAAGTGGTGAGGAAAGCTGGTCTGTCTGTCTGTCTGTCTGTGGGGTGTGCAAGGAGTCAAGGGGGCTCCCCTGGGGTCACTGGAGCTGCTGCTGCCCAGGGGCTCCAGTCCAAGCACTGAAAATCTCTGGCCTTGGGAGTGTGACTGACAGAGAAGCTTGAGAATGGTCAGACTGGAAAATTTCCTGAACAGTCTAAAATGTCAATTGTAATTTGATTTTAATTGTAAATGTTTCATGTATTCACACATACATTAGTTGACACAACATCCCAATTCCATAAAAAAAAGAACCACCATAATAGAAGGCCAATACACATAAATATAGACATAGTTTACCCCACAGAAAAAGCTCAAGAGTATTGTTAAGCCCTCTGCTATAGTGGTAAAACTAATTCATGTAAAATTTTGTACTGACCCCAACAAGTGGAGCATGTTCTCTGCTACAGAGAAATGGCACATTGTGTGGAATGTCATTTTTGGTGAGTTAATGGCAGCTGTCCTGTCTCACCTACCAAATTCTCAAACCCAAAGGAGATGGGCAACCCAATGGGCAGTGTTGGTGAGACAGCCGTGATGCTGTGCCAGCACTGCTCAGCAGCAGCCAAAATACTGCTGTGTTATCAACACCTTTCTAGATACTAATACAAAGAACAACACTGCGGTTGTTATGCGGAAAATCTTAATCTCAACCAGACCAAATTCACATTTCCTGTCCCAAAATATTAGGTAGGATAAGTTATTACTCTCTCATTCTTACTACACTTAGTTGAGTTCATCAGCTCTCTTTTGATATGACTGTAATTAGGTTTTTTGGGACATAGAGGATACTGCTCAGACTTTTACTGAATCAGCATGCTGGGCTCATTTACCTTTTGCATTATGAGCAGCATGGATTTAAATTAATTTTTCACCCTGAAAACTTGCTAATTTTTATTAAAGTATTAAACCTACCACTGCCTGACAACTGCGTTTGGCTTCTGCAGCACATGAACATGACTAGCAGCTATTTTTTTAATATCAGAAGTGAGTGGAAAAAATATATATATGAAAAAAAATACACTCTTCTTCAAGAAAAACAGCCGGAATGTTTGTAGAGTTAAATTTCTCACTGTGAAAATGCAAGACCTTGGCTCACTCTGCATGTGGCAAACCTCCAGAAGTCAACACACTCTTTGGAGGTGAACCCTTCAAGCTTAGCTCCTTGGTATTGATTGTGACATTTTCTTGTCAGCATGAACATCCAATATCCAACGCAGGCAATATTTCTCATTAAGTTGTATAGAGTATGGACAGCATAAACTTAAACAAATGTGCAGTGTCAGAGCACAGACAAAGTGTAGCACCTAGTTTTAATAAACTGAAAACAATCTAGCTGACAATATTCCCTAATTTTACCTTTGACTTGGTTTATGTTCTGTTCCATCCAGTATTCCTCCTTTTATCATTACTTTAGCTTCTGCTTTTGTAATCTTTCTTTTCTCCCTAAGTGAGTAGCTTCATAGAAGACTGCTTCACTGAACTCAGCAATAATCCTCTCATTGGCACTGCCAGTCTGGTATCAAGCTCATCTCTAGCAAAGTAAAATTTTTATTGCTATTGCTCTGTTAAGTGCTGAATACTTTTCTCTAGCTGTATTATTCAAGTATTAATTCTTCACTAGATTCGCAGATTTTAAAGCATGAAGAAATCAACATGATCAGCTAATCTAGTGTCTTTTGTAGCATAAAACATATAATTTTGTTTCATTTTTGTAACGCAATCATTACTTTGAGCTATACTATCTCTTTCCAAAAGTCAGTTCTCTTGAATGAATGACATCACATAAAGTAGAATGTGTCCTGGTCTTTCATAAGTTATTGCAATGGCTCATTAAATGGCAAACCAGTTATACTTCAATTTTCACTATGTTTCATTTATGATCAATCTTCTCTTGGATAAGCTGAAAAGCGTGTCTCTGAAACAGCTTCATAAAACACAGGGAAAAATATTCATGGTTTAACAGTGACCCAAACAATCTGCCATCTTTGCTCTAAAGAGCTTTACACAGTCAGAATTTAGGTAACGACCTCACTAATGTGGCAATACAATTTCCCTCTTTCTACTCAATAGTCTTTTGCTTATTGAGACTCAGTAGTCTGAACATATTGTCTGCCACAGGTATGTTCAAAGTGCTTTATGATTACTGACATTTCAAAGATATTTGAATTTTCCCACAATTTTTGTTGTTAGCTTGTTTTTGTGTTTAACTGTCTTAAAGGGCAAGTGAATTTGCTTTATGAGTCGCACAGACTTGTCTGCATAAAAGCCAATATTTTTGTTATCCACTGAGTTCGCTAACAATGACTGCATTTTCTTCTACAGACCTTCCAGCAACATGAATATTGTCTCAGAAGTTTCTGAAATTTTCTAGAACAGCCTCTCTTTTTGCTTCTTTTGTTGTTGTTGTTGTTGTTGTTGTTTGATTGTGTATTATTTGGTTTTGTTTTATTAGTGAATATAGGGAAAAAAAATTCTCTAACATGTATTCTTAAACAACAATCTACAGCTTCCTTTAGTAGAATTCCCTCTGTCAGAAAACAAAGAGATTGGGATACTGTGGAAACAGTAAAATCAAAAAGACCAAGTGCAGGAAGTTGTAACTATACAGTCATTTTGATGTCAGTGTCTGTGTTCAAACGGAGATTGTATGTCAGTGGGGGACATCCTGGGCCTGTCCTGTGATCTCACAAACTCCTGATAAACCTTGACCAAGCTGACTGAGCAGGAAGCATCCCTTGACTGGATCAACTGGGCCATGAGTCACTCCCTGATTGACCAGGAGCTAAAGCTGGAAGCAGCCAGAAACATCAGCTGCCCAATCAAGGTGGAAAACAAAGGATAAGCAATTACAGGCAGGTAACTCAAACTGATCAATAGGGTTTTCCAAATCATATAAAGGGGGAGGAAGAAGGAGGAAAAGAGGGAATGTTTTGAGTGATGACATATGTCTCCCCAACTCACCATTATGTGTGATGGGACCCTGCTGTCTTGGGGATGGCTGAATATGTGCCTGCCCATTGGAAACAATTAATTAATTCCTTGTTTTGTTTTGTTTGTGTTCACAGCTTTTGCTTTCCATGTTGAATTGTCTTTATCTCAATCCATGAGTTTTCTCTTACCCTTTTGATTCTCTCCCCAGTCTCACTGGTGGGGGGAGTGAGCAAGCAGCTGCTTGGGGCTGGGTTGACAGCAGAGGTTAAAACATGACAGAATGTTGCTATTTCAAATCTGTAGTTAAGTCATTGTTGTAACTGTACAGAAATCTACCAAATCACTTCGTAAATGTTAAATTTGATGATGATTAAGAGCTGCTACACACTTTTGCACCCTTATCTTTCCATCGAAATACTTTTCACTCTTACTTTTGCCTTCCTGACTTCCATGTAAATAATTCAAAATTACTTCTAATTTGATCTTCCTTAGTATTAATCTTTGTAGCAAGCAATAGAGTGACTTGCAACTGAACTCTGTAAAACTGTATTTTCACAAATTCATAATAAATCCTGATTTTGACAGTACCATTGACAATGTTTCTTAAAGTGGCCAAGCAACTCATCCACAATGTTTCAAAATAAGTTGGGTTTTTTTGGGTTTTGTGTGTCTGTTATTTTGTTTTTGTTTTTACAAAATAAAAAATAAAATTAAAATAAAAATAAAGATGTCAGATCTTGCAGAAAGCAGAGTTAATCTTCCTTTGCAATGACACAGCAAATTACGCATGCAAACACAGTTTACCTAACAGAGTAATTGAATTATTTTCATAACTGAGAAACTGTAGAAATTTATATATATAGCAAGAAAGAAAAAGATAAGTAGAAATTAAATTATAGAAAGGGAAAACCCTAAAAACCAGAGAAGTAATTTGAATTACAGCATTGGGACTGAGGGAATAATGTTACGGTTTTGTGAAAAAGCTCAACATTGTAGTTGGATGAGATTTAAATTGTAAAAGGCTTTCCATATTAATGGGAAATAACAAGGTTGCTAAATAACAGTATGATAGATGTTAAATCAGCAGGTCCAGATAATTTTGCCTGCAAGTGCTGTAAAGAGTCAGCTGAGCAGATCTCTTGATCATCAGTGATGATTTTCAATAAGTCTTGGAGCACTGGAGCATTTCCAAAGGGTTGGAATGAAGCTAATGTTATGCCAATATTTTAAAAGTGTAAATGGGACATCTAATTATAGACCTGTCATCCTGACATTGATCCCAGACAAATTATGGAACAAGAGATATGGGATTTGATGAATAACCTATTAAAAGAGGATAATACAATTAATGGCAATCAGCATGGGCTTATAGGAAAGACATACTTTTGAACTTGCTTGTACACTGATCAGGAAAAGCTATCACTGATTGTGTAAGGATGATGTTGATGATCTTGTTTTACTTCTATAGGTCATTTAGTTTCATACTGAACATGCTGATTAACAAAGAAGAAATTGCAAACACCAACATTACACACAGTAAACTGAATAAAATGTTCTAACATGTATTTAATATTTAATATACTGTATTTAAAGAACCAAGAGCATGTGTTCTAAAAAATGCCAGAGGGCTATTTTTGGCCTTATTTGCAGCCTCAGTATAACAGCATTATTGCTGGGGGAAAAAATAATGGATAACACAGCAACTGGAGGAGGGATAAATGAGGAAAAGGAAAGTGCTGACAAGCAGTTGGAATACACCAGATATCAGGTATAAAAATAATTTATTATGGACAATGAAAATTATGTAACTTGGGACAACAGTGTAAAGAACACACATAAGAATTAAAACTCTAAATCCTTGGGGATGACAAACAGCAACCTACTATGCCTGGAAGAGCCTAATACAATCCTGGCCTGTGCAGGATTCAGCCTTTCTTTCTTGGAATATGAAGGCTACCTCTGTACTCCTCAATTAAAGAAGAACACTCATATTGAAAAACAAATACCAAGAAACATTGCAAACATATCTAAGCACCAGGAAATACATCTTGCACCTGACCATAAGGAACTGTTTAAAAAAAATTTCTGGTACATCAGTTCCTTTGTATCTTTTGGCATAGAGAGCACAGCAACAATTGTAGTAAGCTTTTATGACTATTCCCAAGTTTAATCTGCTTAAGAATTACAAAAGTAGGTAAAGGATTCATTTGACTATAAACTGTCTGTACTTACATTCAGAGCAGAAATATGGCTGTGGAAATATGTGATAACCAGAATCCATTTACCAGACAGTGAACTTTCTCTTTTTTCTCTTTCTGAAACCATATATTAATTCCAACAGTAAGTGTAGTTATGTCATTAGTTGTGGGCTTGTTTGACTACAATAATTTTCCCTACTAATTGACTTCAACAAGTCAGCACTGATAAATCATTCCCATAGATTTTGCTTTTGCTAGGTACTGTCCTGGTTTTTATTTAATTCAGTGACATTTATGAGATTTATGGTTTATGACAATCCACTGTATAAACCCAACTTTAAATATCCAAATTTGAATGAATTATTTCCATGCCCTTTTTATCTTCTTACTCATCAAAAATAGAAAAAAAAGAAAAAAAAAAAAGAAGAATAAAAAAGAAAAAAAAAAAAGCATCTCAATAAACCCCCCAAAATCTACAGCATAATTGTAACCAGTAGTGAAAGGAGTAACACAGATGACTTCTTGGGCAACAGATATTAAGAGTGTAATGTGTAAAGTCAGAACTCACTTCTCAGTTTAACTTATTTTCATTTGGCTTGTAATAAATTTCCCTTCCTTTGAAATAAAATATATGAAGTATTATATTCCAATTGGTTGTTTTGAATTCCAGATAATACTATGTATTTCTGTATTTTAGAGAATAAATAATAGGCATTTACTCTTCTTTATGACTAAAAAATAATGCTGTGAAATGATTCAGTTTCACCTGGCTGTCTATGCAATAACCTATATTGAACTTCTTCTCTAACACTTCAGGTCTTCTAACCTACAGTAGTTACTTCTATCCAACAGCAGTTGTTTGAGAATATTCCCAGCCCTTTCTAAGGAATTCCTGTGAATAAAAAATGACATACCATAAGCATTAAATTTTACTTTGCTGGGTGCTGACCATATAAGTTTCCATTGAATTTTACATGACATTAACTAAGTCTCTCAGTCATGAATGTCAGGGAGAAACATGATTCCATAATGCTGACAAATTCAGGATGTTCTGCATAGCAAACAAAAAAGTACTTGAAGAAATAATTGCTTTTTTCAGTGCTAATTGTTCCACTGCTGTCCTTTGATTTTGAAAACAATACCAACCTAAAATCCAAACTGAAGAAATCTTTTAAAATAAGAATATTTTGAAAACTGAATTTGCTTTGCAGCTCCAATGCTACCATATTGCACCAGTAGAAGTAGTGACAAGTGAAGTTCATGCAAATATTTAGAGGGTTTGCATGTAAGGAGAGCTATTGTGAAAAAGAGTACAGTAATTTCACGATTGCAAGCCGCACCATTTTGACTACAGTTTTGGTCCGTACCCGGAAGTGCGACCTGCAGTCTGGAGCGGCTAATACATGAACAAAATTCTAAAAGTTGCCAACACGGAAGAGAGAGCCCGCAGCAGCCCCAAGCCAAGCTGGAGGCCGGCCGGCCCCGGTAGAGGTGGGAAAGCCTGGCAGAGGCGGGGCCAGCGGTGCGGGGGGCGGGCGACAGAACCCGAGCCAGCAGGGTGGGGGAGCCCAGCAGAACCAGGGCTAGCAGCACAGGGGAGCCCAGCAGAACCGGGGTCAGCAGTGTCGGGGAGCCCGGCGGCACGGGGCCCTGCAGTGCCATCCAGGGTGAGCAAACGCAGCAGCGGTGGTGCAGACGGGAAGGGGGGGCGAGCGACCCTGGCGGCGACAGCGGCAGCACCGCCCGGCCAGCCCTGAGCGGCCCCGCTGAGCCGTGGCGCCGAGCTGGGCCACCCGGCCCTGTCAGCCACCATGAGCGGGCCAAGCCTGCCTGGCCCCGCCCCGAGCCAGTAAACTCCGCTATGCCACGATCCTGTTACTAATTGGCAAATTTGTGAAAACTGCACACGGATCCTTGCTACGAACAAAAGTGAGGCTAATAATCCATTGCGGCTTATGTGTGGACGAGGACCTAAACGTTGCCAACACCCCGGAAATGCAGCTTATAATCCGTGTGGCTTGTAATCGTGAAATTACTGTAATTAATTAAAGTCTTATTTTATGAAATACTGTATAAAACTCTCTAAATACTATGAAAATGTGGTAGAGCAGTTAAGGAGCAGAAACACACATCAGAATACACTTTTCCAAAGATGTAATGCCAGAGTTAAATTTTCACTGGAGAATGATTTTATAAGAAGCAAAAAATACTTTATCCTGCTACTAATTGATTGGCAAAAAACAGCATAATGACTATGAATATAACAAATTACGTGGTTCCTAAGTGTTTCACAGATGCACACTGCCAAGGTACTGGAGTGTGAAATTAGTGAAGCACTTATGCAATATACAGGCATTGTGAATATGATTATATCTAAGAGATTATTCTTGTAATGATAACTTGAAGTTCCTGCTAGAACAATTACTCGTTTTCACCAGGTGATAAGGGTGACAATTTTAATGTTTAAGGTCTCTATCTTGATCCCTCCAGCATCTGTATGAATGTAGCCAATGTAGCCATGCAGTAATGTGGAAACAGTCTATTTTCTGTTTAGAGAGTTTATTTTAACTCAGTTCTGTGGGGTGCTCTTAGGGTTAAAGAAATTTCAGTGTGGCACGCAGAACACTAAGCCATGAAATATATTTAAAGAATAGGATAGAATAGAATAGTTTGGTTTGAAGGGACCTACAAAACTAATTTAATCTATCTGCAATATTTTGCTAATATATGTGACTGGCCAAAAGCTACTATTAGGTGGTGCACTGACTGCAAAATTATGAGGTGGGTCAAAATTATGGATGACCTTAAATGTCACAGTAAAGAGTATGAAATGAGAAAAAACATCTGGCTAAAGCTAGATACTGATCACAAAGTGTCTATCTGGATATTAAGGGTCAGCTGCTCATCAATGAAGACAGATTGTGCACACACTTCAATTCATGGAAATGTCACTGTTGATCAGTAATAAACCAAAACCAGTCATATTCAGGAAGGAGTTCAGTTAAGTTGCTTTCTCCTTTTCAATGGGATCATTGTGGAAGATGCAGACGCTCCACCTGTCAGTAGAAGCACAGCAAGAAAACTTATACAGACAATGCTCTCAGGTGCATGGTGTGACTTTCAGGGTGTCCGGCAGATCACCAGAAACCAGAGACAATGATCCTGATGGGTCCCTTCCAACTCAGCATATCCCATGGTTTTCTGTATTGAGACCTAGTTTAAAATGAAACAGCGTATGTATAAAGAAATATCTTGAATTGTGCAGTTTTGACCTTTGCAACAATCTTCAGTATGTCCCAAATATGTATTCAATGTGAACTGACAGTTCCTTGTGCAGTGAACATACCGAACATACCATCAAGCATTCCTAGAGCTCCAGTAGACAGTCTGAGCTTTGAAAGAATCCTGTTTTCTATCTATAAATCTATAAATATTATATAATGAACAATCACAATATTTAAAATTACTTTTATACAGTGACTGAATTGATATAATCTCTTATTCTGTCACTGAAACCAACTCGCAAAGAACTTCTCAAGCCGTAATGTTTGAAAGGAAGAAAACCTCCAACATTTCTTTAAATATGGACCAGAAAATATCTTGTATTTCAGGCAATTGCAACCACAAATACACAGAGGTGGTTGTCTTACTCATCTTTAACTTTCTACTCCTCTGTATTGATGTCCTCAAGCAAGAATTCTTAATTTCATTTTTGAACATATTACTTACTGAATTATAAATCTAGAAACACTGACAACTAGCCTGAAGTAAATTTATTTTAATATAATCCGAAACTTTTATTTGGATCCTATCTTCCTCCAATGGCAATATAATCACCAAGATTATTTGAATTATTAGCTGGAAAACTCTTTTTAAATACTAAACATGAATACATGACAATCCATACTGGTTTATTTTTTTTCTGTATTTGAAAATGAAACTGAAGACAGTTCCTTTCTTGTTGAACCTAAGATTCATGAGTCTACAGAGTAATACCATTTAAAAAAAATATTTGATGGAGCAGATGGTTCAGTTATTTCTATAGCTTTCACCTTTCCTCATAATTTTAATAATGAAAATGGGTGACATCAGTAAAGGTCCCATTCTAACAACTTTTCAACAACTTGGCTTTAATATGAGCCACAGAATGAATATCTGGGAGAGTAATACCTTGTTTCATTCTAAGCTGACAATGAACTAACATAGCTCCAAGAACTCCAAGAGTTCCAGCTGAGGAACTGAAAGTCCTTGTCATCCAGTTAAAGACTCAGACTTTAATGCAAATTGTATCATATATTGGAAATTGCTAGTTTCTTGCAGTTGCTTTTACAAGAATATATGGGCAAAAATCCACAAGAACACGTGCAAAAATCCAGAATACATCTACAAATATGACATTCATATTCTCTGACACAAATTCCCTGTCATGACCTGACAATAATAACGTGTAACAATTTGTAGCAAGGCTTTAAACAAGACAGAAGAAGAAAAGAAAATGTTCTCTAAAAAAACAGAAAGACTTGTAGGTCAGATACTGGTCTTGCCCTCAGGAGACCAGTATTCATTTCCTGATTCAGTAAGAGATTCATTATATAATACTGAGCATATCCGTGTCTCCATCTCCCATTTTCAGAGTAAAGATAATGCTGTTTAACACTCTAACCACAACATCCCAAAATCTGCTTTGAGTTGCTGAAGCTTTCTAATGATTTTATATTCACAGCTTTGTCCATACAGTCTCTCTTAGGAAGATGTTGAAGGGAAGGAATAAATCAGGATTTCTTTTCCCACCAAAAATTTTCTTCTGTGATCATCTAACATGACTGGTTTTGTTACCATCCAGATGGTTTCACTGTATTGTCCTTGTATTTTCCTGGTGACTCATAGTCAAACTCCAAGGACGTTTCCACTTTGGGGAGTCCTTCAGCTTAAGCATTGTCTTGTTTATTCTTGTTTCTACCAAGGATATCACATTCTCCTTGGCTGTAAATTCTAGCTGCAAGGAAAATCAGGTATGTAGGCAAATGCATGTAGCTGCATCCTTAGAAACAGTTTGGACCTGAACAAAAATCCACCAGAAATCTACAGAAAAGGTTTGATAGTAAGATGTGGACAAAACAATATTTGATGCTCAACACCCAGTTCACCTCTGCCTAATACCCTCCTGTAATTAATAACAACTCTCATTTATCACTTATTGCAATTTGTGCCAAATTCTATTTGAGGCTATGACCAGAAAAAAAATGAAGTATCAGCAAGTGACATCTTAAATCACAGAATTTTTTTTTTTTAAAATATTGCTTCTAAAAAAATATTTTTTATCTTATTTAAGCAACACTGCAAAAAGACCATTTCAACACTAAATTATCCCAGCTGGGTGTCTAATGTGTTCTAGTTTTGAAAAAGTGATGCTCCACTGACTCTATAAATTTCACACAAATGTTCCAGCTATTTACCAAATGATTAAAATCACATATATTATTGTCATGTTACAGATTTTAATTTTTTTTTTTATGGAACCCTAAAAACGCTGCTTTAGACATACCATTTACTACTATTCATCAATCCTGAAAATATTTTTTTCTCATATGGCAACGATAGAAAGTTTCATGAGTCAGCAGTGTCCGGGCAGCCCTGGCAGCCAAGCGTGACCTGGGGGCATCAGGCACAGCATCAGCAGCTGGGCCAGGGAGGGGACTGTCCGCTCTGCTCTGAGTTTGGGGTTCCACAATGCAAGAAAGACATTAGACTATTAGAGAGTGTCCTAAGGAGGGCAACAAGGATGGTGAAGGAGGAGGAGCCATGTGAGGTCACTGTGTCTGTTCAGCCTGGAGGTGACTGAGGGGAGGCCTTGCTGCAGGTACAGCTTCCTCATGGAGGGAAGAGGAGGGGCAGACACTGATCTCTGCTCTGCGGTGACAGTGACAGGTCCCGAGGGCATGGCCTGGAGTTGTGTCAGGGAGGTTTGTGTTGGATATTAGAAAAAGGTTCCTCCCCACGATGGTGGGAGGGCACTGGAACAGGCCCCCAGGGCATTGGTCACAGCCCCAACCTGGCAGAGTTCTGGAAGCATTTGGACAATGCTCTCAGGCACAGGGTGTGACTCTTGGGGATGGTGCCATGCAGGGTAGGGTGTTGAAAAATGTTCTGAAACTGTATTCACTTTAATAATTTATCAATAATACTAATCACGTAATGTTTTCAGTGAATATTTCAAAAGCATTTCAGATTTTTTACACTGGAGATTATATATATAGAGTTTTTCTGAGGTGGGGAGATGAATTTTTTCCACTCAAACTGTTTTAAATTCATAAATGAATTTGCATTGATAGAAAAAATTTCATTGCAGCCAAACTCCTAATGTCACGTACAGTAATTTCACGAATACAAGCCGCACCAATTTGACTAAGATTTTGCTCCTAAACCGGAAATGCGGCTAATAATCAGGAGCGGCTAATACAACCTCAGAAGTGCCTGCCAGAGTGCTGAGCCGAGCAGCTGCAAAGTCGGCATTTTGCGATTGTTACAAATCGCTACTTTGTTGCACCGCGGGTGGAGCCTGGCTCCCTGTAGGCAGCACGGGGGGCGGGGAGAGAGGCGGGAGAGCTCTCTTTCCTCCTCTGCCACAGCCCAGGGGAGAGACGGGGGGGGCCCGGCGCCGCCATTGCTGCGGCCCGGGGAGGAGAGGGGGGACCCGGGCCGCCCCTACCGCGGCCCGGAGAGGGGGGGGGAAGCCCGCGCCGCCATTGCTGCGGCCCGGGGAGGGGGGGGGAAGCCGGCGCCGCCATTGCTGCGGCCCGGGGGGGGGGGGGGAAGCGCGCGCCGCCATTGCTGCGGCCCGGGGAGGTGGGGGGAAGCCGGCGCCGCCATTGCTGCGGCCCGGGGGGGGGGGGGGAAGCCGGCGCCGCCATTGCTGCGGCCCGGGGAGGGGGGGGGAAGCCGGCGCCGCCATTGCTGCGGCCCGGGGAGGGGGGGGGGAAGCGCGCGCCGCCATTGCTGCGGCCCGGGGAGGGGGGGGGAAGCCGGCGCCGCCATTGCTGCGGCCCGGGGAGCCGACGGGAGCCCCGCGCAGCCATTGCCGCGGCTCGGGGAGCCGACGGGGTGCTTTGTCCCCGCCCGCCGCCGCCGCGGCAGGAGCGGGGAAACTCCGTCCCTGCCCGCCGCCGGCGCCACGGGCACGGGAAAGCTCCCTCCCTGCCCGCCGCCGCTGCCGTAGGAGCAGGGGAAGTTCCGTCCCTGCCTGCCACCGCAGGGCAGCGCCGACCCGGGGTGACCGAGCCCAGGGGCAGCGCCGGCCGGCCCCGAGCTGCAGCACCGTGCTGGCCCACCTGGCCCCGTCAGCGGCCCCTAGCGGGCCGAGCCTGCACAGCCTTAGCTCAGCCAGTAAACCCCGCCCTCCCGCGGTTCTGTTACTAATTGCACGCGGGTCCTCGCTGCGAACGACAGAGCGGCTTATATTCGTGTGCGGCTTATCTATGGACAAAAACCAAAATATTTGCCAACACCCAGAGATGCGGCTTATAGTCAGTGCGGCTTGTATTCGTGAATTTACTGTAATTAGTGTTGAATTCCTTTCTTCCTTCAGTTGGATAAATTCTCCAAAATTAACAGATATCTGGCTTTGGGTGAGAAGACTTTTCTGTGGGAAGTACCTGACTCTTTCATTTGAGTTTAGGGTTGTGTAAGGGAACAAGGACTCCCTTGTCAATGTTTTGAGTCAGAAATGGGAACCAGAAATTGTGAGGCCATAGAAGTGGATGCTTTTTAAAGTACTCTGAGATACTCCCTCCCTTACTTTAGGACACAGATGGGGTGATCTATTATCTAGAGAAATATCAATAATCTAAACAAATCAATAATCTAAACTAATCCAAAAATTATATAATGGGACTCATATATTTGTTTATTTCTTGAGGAATTGACGTTCTGTTGCCTGATCCAAATCAAACACAGGGAAATGTGAGTTCTTCCATTAGATTCCAAACCATAATCACCAAACTACTGTTTTCAGGTAGCACACAACCTCTCTTTTGTGAATTTATTAGCATTAACACACCACTGACGTATTTTACTCAAAAATATAGGAGACATTGTTTTCTCTTCCAGAATGCTAGTAAGCACTAAGAAAAACCATCAAGTTCTCAGCAATTTCCTTCTTTTTTCACTCTTTTGAAATACTAATAAGAAAAAACAAACAAACAAAAAAAAAAAAAACAAAAAAAACCCAACAACAAAAAAAGAGGTAAAATCAAAGATGTATCATTACATGCATTTTAAGAAAAATCACAAGTACCAAGCTGGTAAGAAATGCATTACTTGTAAGAGAGGCTTTTCTTGTCATGCTATTGTCATTTGTTTATGTCTGAATTGCAGTAGAGTCTTAAATCCTAATCTTAATTTAGGCTAATATTATACTGACAGGTACTGCATTCTCTAAGTTGTGCACTTGCTTCAAATTGACATCACATTGACTGGACCTGCAGAATCAATTCTTCCTCTAGGATTAAGTGACAAGCAATACAGGTGAGTATAGAAGCACCTGTGTGCACCAGTAGCTGCAAAGGATGGGCAAGAAGGCACTTTCATACCTCCACCAAATTGTACTGAAAGTCTGTAAACCTGATCAGAGGATTACAACTCAAATAATCTCAGTGCCAAGAACTGATCCTATTGAGAATTCCAGTTTGAACATTTTTCTAATTAAATCTGTTAGCTACATATCTGTGTGGGTAGGGATGTGAGGAGGTGGGTGGTCATTTTTCTGTTGAAGGCACCCTGAACTTTTCTTCATGGATCTTTTACTCCAGTTAATTTAGGCTTTCATAAAGCTGCGTCTTTCATTGCAGTGTTGGTCTCTACAGCTTTAGAAAGTCTAAACTTCAAATAGAAGATTAAAAAAAATGTAGAACCAACCAAGCTAACTAAAGTCTCAAATGGTCTCTCTTTAGGTAGCAAAACTAAACAAACAAAAAAAAACCAAAACCAAAAACAAAACCAAAAATTGTTAAAAACCAGACTGCTCTAAATAAAGCATAAATATTTTTCTCTCGTAGAAGTGCTGACACACTGCATTATTTGTTGACCTGATCCTTCCTAACTCAGTGGGGCACAAAAGTGTAATCAATGAGGCACAGATGTGTAATCAGAAGATGAAGTGTGGGGCAGAGAAGTCTACTGTTATGTGCTGGAGGCTGCCAAGGAACCACCATAACTGCTCCCTACTGTCAGCAAAAAAAGTGTGTGTTGAGCTGAACTGCAAGGTGAAGCGACAATTTTACTTTCTCTTTTCCCCCAACATCAAGATGGATTTATATTGTCAGAATAACTGAATACAGGAAGTGTCCAGAAGAAAGCACCTTCAGATTTCATACGGACCACAAAGGATAAAGGTGCTTTACTCTGAACTCAGGTGTACCTTCCACTCACACTTGAACTAGAGTGCAAGACCTGTGCACTGCACAAAGGATTCCAGTGTCAGGACTTTTACACAAAACCTGGAAAATAATCTGAAGGATTCACATGTTTTAGCTGGAATACTACATGATAAACTGCTACTTCTATTCCTTTCAGACAAGCAAAAATATGTAACGGCACATCTATATCTATCTATATCTATATAATATATAGCTATACAATCTATATGATCTATATATATCTATATCATCTATATCTATCTATAGCTATATAATCTATCTATATCTATCTATATATCTATATCTATATCTATATCTATATCATCTATATATCTATATCTATCTATATCTATATCTAATCTATATCTATCTATATCTAATCTATATCTAATTTATATAATCTATATCATATATCTATCTATATCTATATCATCATCTATATCTATATCATCATCTATATCATCATCTGTCTCAAAGAAAATGTTCCCCTTTTATTTGCGTTTGTTGCAACATGAAGGGAATACATATCTGCTTCTTTTCAAACAATATTTCAGATAAAAGAGTATTTTGGTAAAATGGCCTATGGATTTGTTATTTCTCTTTGGAAAGTAATTTCTTGATCAATATGGACACATTTCTGTGCCAGAAATACTCAAGCAAATTTCAGTCATTGTGTTTTCCAACATTCCAGAACCCTCTGAGGTGGATCAAAAATAAAGACTTAAAATGTATTAAGACTGATCAGAAAAAGAAAATCTGCTGTGGATTTACTCGGTAATTATACAAAATTGAGATATTTCAATTTGTTTATAAAGAAATATATGTGAGGATATGTATATTAACAAAAGACATGGTCAAACTTTTACTCTAGCTACTCTAACTGAAGCTATTGGATTCTTGAGGGTTTAGACTCTATAATTCTCATTTATTTTAGCTAGAAAATTCTTTCTTAAAAAGAAAAAAATCCCTTGAATTTTATATGCTCCCACTATTTCAGTGTAGATTAATAGATGTGTTTTGACAAAAATTTATTTCATCACAAATTCCAAGCTGTTCTTTCTCCTGTGTTCTCAAATTTAAATGATTTAGATAAAACTGGTTGTAAATCTAGATAGTATGCATTTCAAATCCTAATCCACATAAACAAATGTTGACCAGAGTGAAAATAAAAGCAGAATATAATCTCTTTATTGAACTGTGGTCATAATAGGCATAATCACATCAGAAGATTGAACTTGGAATTCTACTTCTTGATTTCTGGAGTTGCTGTGTTTTAGAAAGTGAAACTTAATTATAAACCCTGGCCACACACTCATAACAGTTAAACAGATGAGACTAATAACAGTTATTTTTGCTTGATAGCCTACTAATGAGATTGCATGTGCCATCATAATTTTCCCATTACCTCTTTGAGGGAGAGGATACTTGATTTGTTTTATTTGTATTATATCCCACTTTTAAAACAGAGATTAAATCAATTTAATTTTAATAAAATAACACTGCTGAATGGAAAGTTATTTTATCACTCTGCATAATTTAATTGGTATTAATTTAAGAGGTAAAAAAATGTACAATCTTTTACAAAAAGAAATCAGAAAGCAAAACTCAGTTCTCACACATGAGATTTTGATCAAATAACATACAGTACCATATCACATCATACAATTACCAAGAAACTTATTGCCAGAAACATATAGAACGCTCAGAGTCATGAGCCTAAAACACACAATCTTTCGAACATGAGCACAGCAAGCCTAAAATAGTGCACAGATCTCAGGGAATCAAAAGCAGAAAGTCTGTTTCCAGTGTTCCCATCCAAGGGATTCCATTTTTTCTTTCAACATAGTGGCACATGTGGCACATAATTTTTTAAATGGAGATCTTGTCAAGTACTTAAAATAAATAGATTTGTACAACTCTTTCTCTTGACATGTTACTCTCTCCTCAGAGGACGAGCTTTTAGTCTTGAATGCCTTTCTTTAATTAACTCTTTCAATGCCACATGATAACTAGGAGATAAAATCACTTTAATTTTGAAAATTATGGAATCTGGTGCATAGTCCAAGACTTTCAATTGTGTTTAAAACTAGGTCTTTGACTGCAATGCGTAACTATGCCAATCATTATCGCACTTTAATAAAGCTTTAAAAAATTGGATATTTTGTTGAATGCAAATGGTTATTGAAGACTACTTTAAGAATATAAACCCAATTGTATGCGATTGAGAAAAACTGGACATATGTAGAATCAGCTTATGTGCTCTTAAGCTCAAGAACATAAAAAGTTATACCAGGTCCAAAGGTTCAGAATTTAGGATATGTTCCTATAATAAGGTGTTGGGAATAAGGGAGATCTTGGTATGATTTTTTATAACATTCATGGCTACGGTCAAGATTTTGATCAACACAATAAACAGAAGCTTTAGAAAGAGTAGGGAATATGTTTATACAAGCTTACATGCAGGATTGAGGTAGTTATCAATGAAAGCTGTTGTCTGAACTGCAGGATGCGAGAAACAGTAATAAAAACCTAGCATTAAAGTTCAGTATCATTTTTGGTTCTGCAGGCATGTTCTACCACACTGTTGACGGATGCAATGCTACGCATTTGGATGTAGGCAAGAAAAGACAGTGCAGTCCACGCACTGAGGAATGACTCTGAAACAGTGGATGTTTCTAGCAGAACCATTCTGGGCATAAAGGAAAATAAAAATTAAAAAACCAATAAAACAGATTTGTAAAGAGAGATTGTGTAGAAAATGTCTTTCTTTTTATGATCAGTGTCTGAATTTTCTACTCTAAAGGTTTTGACCACCCCATATGAAAAGAGGTGTTACCTTTGACTTCACCTATTACCATAGAGAAATATGATCCACTTTTGTTTTGGCAGTCGCAGATAAAAACACCTTCCAGAGCAAATACCTCTTGTGGTCACTATTGAAACTTTTGCTGCATAGACTTATCTTAATGAGTTATAGTATGTCTGCACACCCTCATTTGATGATGGTTTCAGAGAGGCTAAGAACTATCCAGGAAACCTTTTGAAAGAGGATCTGCGGAATATAGCAACTCCTATATCTTCTGTAAGGATTGTCTTACTTTAACCCTAATCAGCCACCTGTTCATTTCCCCCTCCTGCATGGACGAGTTATAAGAATAAAAGTAACTTCATCCAGCAGTTCCAAACATTACCCAATCAGGATTTTAAAATCAGTAAGATGGGGGGGGGGGGGGGGGGAAGTATACTACATAATGAAACCAAACAAATTCATCTGGGATATGAACAATGTACATTTCCAGTTTAAATGGATTGAGCTTCTTATAATCTACATATGCACTGAATCTTTCTTTTGGGAAAAAAATAAATATTATCAATCATGAGAAACACCAGTGTGGGATAAAAACATCAACAAATACAAATTCTTCATACTTTAAACTGTTGGGAATATGTAACAAACACTTACTGATGTGTTTGTCAAGTATGTACACAAATAGCTGAATCTTATAGCTCTTTGGCTCTTGAAAGGAGCTGAAGAAGAATAGCTCCTGAACTTGCATATTCCAAATTAATATCAAGTCACTTCTAGTGAACGGAAGAAAAACAATGTAAGATTCAAATCATGTAAGTTATGCAGCATCTTTTATATTTTAACAACACTTCTCAGTAGTTCACCAATTAAATTAGTCAGTTTGGTTTCTGCAGTGATGACAAAGGTTTCAACTTCAATTTCATAGTCAAAATAGAAATGTGAAAAAAACATTTTAGGGTTTGCTGTTTTTATAAACTAAAATCTTAGCTGGGACTCTGGTTGCATCTCTGAAACTACATGTTCTTAGTCGTTCTAAATGAAGACAGGATGACAAGGGGTAGAGGGAATATAACTTTGTAAGAGGTGATTGTTTAATTTTTGTCACCTAAAGACAGAATGATAAAATAGTCTTACAGACATTGGTGTGTTAAAAACGCCATTGCAATACACAATTTATCTTAATGAAACTACAAGTTACAAAGGGTCATGAAATCTTGATTACTTGAGATGTCTTCTCCATCATACATTCCTGTGGGTATCCAGCACATGGTGTAAATAATTTAATGTCAATCCAGCATTTACTGCTGAAGCTGTGGTCAAACACTTGACATTTATCCAATACACCCCTCTTCAATGTCTGTATTAGGTGTACTTTCTATTATAATTAAGAGGGTTAATCACATCAGTATCACTCATATAATCCTCTTGCAGTGTTTACTATTAACCTTATAACTTAAAATTAAGAGATCAAGATCCTGAAGATAATATATACTTGTTAAAAAATAAAAAAGTAACTTTGCTATTCAATGTATCCTGTATTATTATATATATAAATTATTACCATTAAGATTTCCTGTATCTTACATTTTCAATTAAGTTTGACATTTCAATCATTAAGAGCCTTTATATCTCCAAAATTTATCACAAAATTGTGAGGTTTATATGTAAAATGTTATTCATATATGTTCTGTGAATAAATGTGAATGAACAAAACTAATAGGAAAAAGATGATTTTTTTTTTTAATGTTCTTCTACTTTAATTTCCCCTTGATTAAATTTTGTGAAGGTTGTATTCTAAGATCTGTGATGAGACGGTATCAGTTCACATCTAAGTAGTTAATGAAGAATTGTAAAACAGAGTGCTGAGATAATTAAATAAGTACTAAGTGGATTAGTTGGTCACATCCCAAAGCTCTGAAAGGCCTTTTCAATATAAAATCATGTCAAATTACTACAAAATCTGATGGTAAAATTTCAGTCATGGATTTAGATTTAGCTGTCTTTGTGAAGAGTTTTTACTTTCTGTTGTATTTTCTTATAACAATCATCAGAGTCATGATCGTATTATAATTATTTGCTACTTTCAGTATTAGTTTACGTGAAAGAGAAAGAGTCTAGAATGGAAAGTTGACTCTTTGTAATTCCCAGATGGATTTCATAAAACATGTGAAATATGGAACCTACTAATACTCTTTATTTCTACTCTCATAGAAAATAAGAGTGTCATACTACTGGAATCAATGTGTCATTAAGTTCTGGAGATTTTTTATTTGTAGGAATTCAGATAATGCCCATTTTTTCAGGGAATAAAGATCTTAAATTGTTCATATTTCACATTAAACCATGTTTATTTTTTTTTAAACTGTGGTTTTCTTTGAATTAGTACTTATAGCAGGACATAAAGGTTTCAACTTGAATAGAACCTCAGAATGCAAATAATATTTCTCAAGAAGTAAACATACAGAAAGGAGAAGACTTTGGAAAAATACAGATTATATTTTTAAAGAGAGTGACGAGACTTGTTTAAGTAAGTCACTTTAGGATTATAAGTAATAGTGTTCTCATTCCACTTTGGAAAAATAAATTATTTTGCATCCTGTCTACTGACAGAGTTCCATTGGTAGCCAACTGAGGTGACCATGGTATGGCAGCCTGAAGTGAATATTCCATTTCAAAGTTGAAAGTTATGAGCAGCAAAAAGCTGCTCTAAGGTTTAACTTCAAAAAAGTTGTTGTCCTTTTCTCATAACAGTGTTCCAATTTTCTCTCTCTCTTTTTTTTAAATCTGGCCTGGAGAAAGGTACTTAAGCAAACACATGGGAACTGTTTCATCACAGAGATTAAAATGTATGTTAATTAATTCAAAATTCTAACTAATAATTCTTCAAAGTGAAACCATACAGAAAATATTTGTCTTCCTTGGAATTTCCTGGGTTAAAAATCTGATTAATTAGTTTTTAATTTCATCTCTAATTTCTTGGAAATCATATTTCTTTGACTTATGAGCCTCATCATTTTCTGGGTCCTCTATCATGAGTAACACTGCTATATTTTTATTCTATGTTGTGCATATTTTGCAATAACTTTTCATTTCAAGCCACATCTTCCTGTCAAGCCCTCCCATTTTGTTTCAAGTATTGACATTTGATGGATTTTGCTTTAGGTATCTGAAGAGAAATTTTCTTTTGTCACTCAATTTAAATCCTCAATAAGATAATATTAATCTTCCCCAAGGTATTTCACAGGAGATTCTTTGCTTTGGTAATATCCCTGGCCGCAGCTTTTTAAATACAGACACATCATAAATTTTGAAAGTATTGTGAAAGGAACTTTGCATGAGTAATCCAAAGTTTTTGACAATGATTTACAATTTTCTTTAAAAATATAAAATAGGGAGAGGTTACAGCCATAATTAGCAGACCATAGACAGCAGTGTAAAATCAGCAGATAATTATTAGTTATTTACTTCCACGCTTTCCAGGTCACTTTAGTCAGCAAAAATAATATGTTAGTAACAAGTCTATGCACTACCATAGCTCTGCATGATACAACAAATTATGTATCTTCATGACAAATTTTGAAATAAGGAAATTCCAGACCATTCCAATTTTATACGCCTATTGTTTTGAACAAAATTTTCCTAAAGTAGATGACCAGTTATCTGTATACGGACTATAGAATGTTTTCTAAGAATAACCTTTTTTTGCCAGAAAATATTAAAGTTGATATCAGATAAACATTTGTTTAAAGTGGTACCTATGTACAAAATAATTTTGAATGTCTTTGCCCATAAATATACAAGCATTTAGGTAAAAGGAAAGTCAAACAACAAAGTACGTAATAATCATTACCAAACAAAATTAGAATTTTGTCTATTTGGTTTCAAAATTGTTAAGTCTGGAAATTCTGATAGAAACTGTACACACTCAGAGACTTCATTGCAAAAACTCTATCAGTTAGATAGTCCTTTAAACTGGGAGGAAAACTGAGATATAAGAATATCTTTTGAAACAGCAGCTCTATGTATTGAAAAAAAAAAAAAAAAGAAAAATAGCCACCAATTAGCCATTAGAAAGGTAATGGAAAAGAGTACAGACAAGGTATAGGGAAAAACCCTGAGTCAAAGTAGAGGAAATACTAATAGTGCATGTCTTTAACCACCAGTTCTTGAAGTATTTTCTTTTCACTACTGTTTTATATTACCTCTCTTCAGGCTGAGAAAATTAGTAAATTGAATATAAAGTTTTCCACTGAAGTGACTTTATGCAAATGATTCATTAATGCAGTCTCAAGGATGTTGTCAGCCCAATCTGTTTCTGTCTTAGCATTAACTTCATAACATATGTTTGCATCTATTTTATGATACTGGTAACACTTCTATCATGTGAACCAGAAGTTGGCCCCAAAACTTCTGAGTAGTAGCAGCTTGCTGTACAATACAGGAAACTGTTGTGCAGATCCCTTAATAAATTATTTAAAACATTCCCAATACATCACTTAAATAGATTGCTCCTTTAAAGAATTATAGCATAAATAGATAAATTGGTTCTATCTATTACACATGCTGGTGAGTTTCCTACTTTGTTTCCTTACTGTTTCAGATTTGACATGCTGCTACTGCGACTAATGCAACCTCACAGGGCCCAAAGAAATTTTATGCCAGGAATCAACAATAAAGGGTATCTCTGCTTTAGTTTACACACCTTTATTTATTTAAAAAATGAAATACCTTTTTCTTAGTGACAGAGACAATACTTACTAGATCCTATTGGCTACTTTTAAAATAACCAAGAGTACAAAAAGTGAATAACTATCCTAAATAATATAGAAATGAAAATATTTTTCTGATTGCACAATCTTTTAAAAAAATCCTTCTTAAACTGATAAAAACAGAGATTTGTACATAAATAGTCCCCAGCAAGCTGATATTGTATTGATTCTGTTCTCAGTAAAAATGAAAATTATAACCCCAAAAAACTTTCATTTTTTGGCATTATGAGAATTTTGTTAGCTGCCTTTACACTTCAGTTGGAAACCCTCTCTGAATGATTTCAAATGAATTTTTGAGAGTAGCAGGTTGCAAGAGCTCAGACATCTTAAACTGTTGCCAGTATTAAAGGCATTAACATCCCACTGAGCAGGGTCTGAAATGCTGGATGACTTCTTAAGCTGTCTCATGGGTTTTTGAATGAAGTGTAATTTTTTTACTGTAAGAAAAAAGACCAGCGGCTGGGCCAGTTCTGCCATAGAAAGGATACAGTGGATGCACAAGGCTGGGAGTTTCCACATCACAGCGAGGGGGAGCAGGACGAAGAGAGAACTGACACCTTCAGATAGGATGGTCTTCTCCCTCTGCAGAAGCTGCTGTCCCAGCTTCTCCTTTTGGAGCTGGCTGCAAAGAGAGCCCAGATTTTCACAGCTTTGATACAGCAGGGAATGAAATGGTGCAATAACTGGCTGTCTGGGTACAGCAAGAAACTGGCTTGGAAAACTGTACCATCAGAAGCTGCTCAGCCTTCTTCCTAAGTTATTATTCCTAACAATTGCACTTCAACTATGCTTCCACTTTGTTCTTTTTTGCCCTGTTCTCATGAATCATACACTTTGATTTGCACAGTGATGCAGCTTTGTTATATAATTAGCCTATAACAAAGTGGTCATGGTGAGATATGGATCTGAAACTGCTGGACTGAAATGGATATTTTATCTTTATCACCAATTTCTTGCATGATTCATAAAACTCTCTATATAAAGTTGGCAGGAAATAGTGGCCCATGGGCAGTAATTTATTATAGATGCTTAGATAGTCTACAGTCGTTTCTTTTTAATTTGATGAGCATATCTACCTGCAGATATGTCAGTCCTGAGAGTGAAAAGCAATGGGATTTCAAGTAGTAACTCTCTGGTCCTCCATGTTTCCTAAATCTCAAATCAACACATGAGTATTTTGAAGTATCAGGTTTCCTTGTGTAATGCACAGGCTTTCCCAATCACATATTTGATTTCTATTAAAATAAAAAGGAGGATCTAATATACAATATCAAAAAAAGTGGTAGCTCAAGAATAACTGTAGGAAAATTTCCATTCTAACCTTACTGCAGGATCACAGTGGAAGCAAATAAGAGGTTGTTTCATCTTAATTTCTTTGAACCTATAAATTTGCTTCTGGATATTATAATATTCAATATTTGGGGCTAAAATGTCATCTTGGATTTTGCTTACTGACCTGTCTGTGGTGAATTTCATCCTTTTTCTCTACAGGTTGTAATATTGCTACTGTTGTTGCTGTTAGTGATACTATTTTTTTTCACTACTAAAATACAAAAGTAAAACAGATATTCTCCAAGTTTAAACAAAATAGTCACCAGGGACATCACTATAAGGGGCATAACTAGACCCTTGGGAGCACAGCAAGAGAAAATCATTCCCTCAGAAGATTCTGCTTCCAAGGTTATAGCTGTGGGAAAGAAAATAACAATTTATATAACAGTGAAATCCAAGAGTAAGAGAAGAAAGGAGAATGAAATGAGATAAAAAGACTCAGTACAGGTATTTTTTAGGGAAAAAATTAAAGAACATATCAGAGATCAGAAAACAACAAGAAATGACTGCTACTCTGCTTTATCAACACTTGAAGCATAAACACATTTTTATTTCCTAAATGAGAATATTTAGAGTAGATCCTTGAATGAACAGGAGCTTACAGGATTACTCCATAGCTTTCATTAAATTAATATTTCATAGAGGTGGATTTTTTTTTCTTCTAAATTTGAATTCCAAAGAAAAATTCCTATAGGAAATAGAAGAATCTCTTTCTGACATAATTACTTAGTCATAAAAGATTATTGAAAAATAAACATTGGCTAAGCATTTATATTTAAAATTGTATGTTTAAATATGAATATAAACTCTGGGTTTAACCAGCTGTATAAAGCATACTCATATACAACTGTGATTTTAATTTGCAAATGCAGGTAAGACTTCTAGTGCTCTTCAAGAGTTTGCACATATGAGAAAGAATTGCTTGATTTGAGAGATTTAACAAAGGAGTTGTTTGAAAACGTCTCTAGAACCTCTTCTTTCTATGTTTATGGTACTCCTCATGTATCATTAACTGTAGGAGCATTCTGCTTTATATAAGATAATATTAATTCAAATTATTTTCATAAAAAGTCATCTTCAATCAAATTCCCTCCTTGTGTTTCTTCTGTTCTTTTTTATACTGTATGATTTACATGTGTTTTCTCCTCTGAAGTGGCTTTAATGTGGTTTCAAATAATATATGAGGGTATATGTAAGAGCCTTGTCTGTGCCACTAAGGTTATCTGGTCAAAGGAGCAATAAAAAAAGGATGCACAGAGACAAACCTGACCACTCAAGTAACAGGGGTTGTGATATGAACAAATGTGGTTAGTCAACCAAATCACTAAGGGCATATGGATCATGAGAATGTTCCTTTATTCAGCTGGAAGGATAAGGAAGGGAAGGAAGGCAACACAGACATAAAACCTGAGCAATTAATGTTTACAAAGAGAACAGGAAACAAACCTGGTCATTAGCACTAAATGATGTGCATTCAGGAAGCTGCAGGCAAGCCAGGACGTGGGAGGAGGTCAGTGGGACTATGCTAGCTGGTGAGGCAATGTGCAGGGTAAGGGCAAGCAGGGAGCAACAAAGTGAGGAGCAGACAGAAAATGGTGTAAAAGGGAGCAGCTACATGAAAAATGTGGTCAGTCAGCACACCTCTGACCAAGCCCTGTGTCTGATCACTGCAGTCTACCCCATTTACTCATACCTCATTCTTAAACATTTTCTTAAGTCTTTCTCTGTGTAATCCCACTCTCTATCATGTGTGTATTTGTGCAATACAATGGCTGAATTCCAGCTACTGGTGAGACCGGTATAGTATGAGTGAAATTTGGTGCCAGACACACGTCTGAGGGTACGAGTTCCCCTAGCCCGTGGTGCCAGCTATGGGAGAGGGTGTGATCTCACTAGTGGGGATGAGTGGGCATCTTTAACCTCCAGTCATGGAGTGGGAATGGTGCAGATCCCAAAACACAGCTACTCGGGGCACCAGTGTGTGAGGAGCTCTGTGCTGGTGGGTGGAGTGGCACCACAGGACAGAGGCCATGTGCCATGTGCTGGCTACTGGGACTCTGCGCAGTGTGCTTGAATGTTCTCTGGCAAACCTTGAGCTGGATCAGCTGACAGGCAGGGGAGCAGGGATATCTGGTGGATTCACACTGGTGTCTGGGGCAGCCAGTCATTGTGGGATGCTTGTGTGCATGCTGCATGTGTGCAGTCATTGCCAAGCTGGACCTGTTGAAGGACAGAGCCTTATTTGTGACACCTGGGTGACTGCCCACGCCAGTGTCCTGTGTGTGTGTGTGTGTGTATGTGTGTGTATGTGTGTGCCTCTGTGTTTGTCTGTTTGTGTGTCTGTCTGTCTCTGTGTCAGTCTCTGGGATAAGTGAGCAGCACTGTTACTGGTTGGACCTGCAGACCTGCAGACAGGAAAGCAGCCACTGTGCCCCTCAGCTTGGGCAGAGACCCCTGGTCCTCAAAATCGACTCCAAGAGCTGGGCAAGAGGGAATCCTCAGTCAGAGCAGCTGGAGATGACCATCCTTTTAACACCATTTAACCTGGCATGCACACTGTTAGACAGAATTTCTTTATTAAACTTGTGTTGAAGGGAACTCTACACCCTTTAAATCAGGGCAGTTTTTAGTTGGAAAACATGTATGTTGTTAATATGAATTTGTCCATATGTATTTGTAAGTGGTGCTGCAATACAAACCAATAATTTTTTATTGATAAGTCCCTGTTAAGATATAAAAGTCTTAATCTTGTGTCTGAAGCGAATAGTGTAATTTTAGCGCTTTGTCTCTCAAATAAAGATGAAAAGAAAACAGTATGATAAGTTGTTTGCATGTGTCAAAATGAGCTATTTTTTTTTATTTTTAATCTCTGTTTTGCTATGAAAATATAAAAAGGTAGACCCTTTGTGAATAAAAGACTATCAACAGCACCAGTCTTGATATTCAATCTATAGTTACATATATGTCATGTTATTGTAAGGCTTTTGGACCAAAAAGCCAAATAGATGTCTCTGATGTGATTCTAAATCAAACAGTTCATTTTCTTTTCAAATTTGACTTCTTTCACAATATGAAATTTAGAGGAACATAATATAAAAGCAAAAATATTTCTATGAATTTAAATAGAAAATAGATTCAGTACAAAATTGGCTCATGATTCTATTTTCAGTGCCAAGATAAGATAGTGTCTTTCCTCTTATACTTAAATAAGTATCTACTAAATTTAATTTTAAAACTGTGGAAATCCACTGGAAAAATAACTTTTGTGTAGCTGTAACACTTAGAGCAAAGAGCACTTGTGTATTGTTTTTGAAGATGGTTCAGATTTGTGTAGAAACTGAATGTTCATTTTCTAAATAAGGGAGTATTTAGTTAGAAAGCTGACACTTCTCCCCTAGCTACAATCTATGACAAAACTTATCTCTAAATTGCATTAACTATAAAAACTGTGCATGGTCTCATGTAGAGCATGCAAAGAGCATCTCAAGGAACCTGTTCCTGTAGGGATATAATGCAAATGCCTATCACCAAGCCAATGCAATATTGTCTTGCATTAGGACCAGAATGACTGTGGCCTGCTGAAAGACCTCAGGAGTGGAAAAAGGAGTTAAGATGTTTCTAAGTCACATTTCACCTTTCTGAATTTCTCATCTTGTCATTCAGAGGAGTTGCCCAAAACAATTTTGCCTGTCAGATCAGTATAATTCTCCTTTATTTTCAGAGATTCCTCCATTAAAAAAAAATATTCATATATATATATATATATAATAATTTAGATAGAAATCAGGGTTAATACTCACTAGGTGGGTCTAGACTATCAGAAAACAAATTTCTTAATCCTTCCAGCATTTGTCAGCTCCTCCCACTCATCAAAACAGGTGAGTGTTCTGAAACTTTCATGATCTTCAGAAACTTCTGAAGCAGAGACAAAGCATAAAAAGTGTATGTTGCACAAAAGGAGTCACAGCAGAGAAGCAGGACTTCTTCCAATTACTGTTTGACTAAGGGCATGAATTCATAAGCTAATGACAGCTAAAGACATGCACTGTTTGGTGTGGAATCACATTTTTTAATCAGCAGAAGGAACAGGGAGCTGAGCCAGTGCAAAAAATAAACAAACCCAAAAACATTTCAGGGATAATGTGATCAATAAATTTCAGTCTGTGTCAGGAGTCTAATTAGCATATCCCAGATGTAGTGAAAAGGACATACAGGGCACCAATAAAAAGGTCAGAATACAGACACACAGAAGTGATTGAGTGTGCTGCTTATAAAGAACAACTACAGGACTATGTACTGCCCTTAGTGAAAGAGTGAGAGAACTGACTTAAGGCTTCTTTAATTTAAGAAAATTTAAAGGATAATATCTTTTTGCATTTTTTCCTTATAAATAAAAATCAGCAATTTACAGAACAACTTAACAAAAGCAAACAAACAAAACCCAAGCAATCTTCTCCCCCAATAAAATTTTAATTCTCAACAAGAGCTGATATCTGATCATCTATCTAAATAGATGGGTTCAGATCTGAGCTCTTCATCTCCCAATTATTATTTCTGTTGAAGTTTAACTCTAAATATCAAAATAGATGAGCCAATTAACTATATTAGATTGGTGTTAACATCTGCTTTAGTTCTGTAATAACACTGTTATTTTTAATAATGATAAACAGTATAATGTACCTCAATCTAAGAATAATACAGTTTAGATTTATGTAGCCAGTTACAGATTACTCTGTCTTTACCTCTACTGCAATCAAAATGAAAACTGCAGTTAAAGAGAAAAGGTGTAGTGAAAGACTGATAATATAAGCCTTCTCCAGCTGCAGTTCAGATGAAATTACTTTACACACCTGTTTGTGTTGAAAGGAAGCCATTCAGTGAGAGTTTCTGGCTCCTAATATATCTGTAACACTTAACATGAGAAGCCAGTATCAATCTACCTAATAAAAAATCGAGACTATGGGAAGGAAGAGGTATTTTTCTGCTTTCATTCAGCATAGCTGGTAGTCTCCCAGTCGTTCGTATCTATATCTGCTGCTCTAGAAGAATACCAGCATAAACATAATCTGCAAAATCTCATCTCAAAATAACTGTGTTACAATCCCTGTGTTACTGCGATCTTTTTCTGATTATAGAAGTCAGAAGAAACTGGTAGGAATCTTTTGGAAAAAATTGCATCTTTCGTTCTGTATAATATCTATGGATCAAAATCCAGCCAGTTCTACAGGAGAGACATAATTGAACCTTTGCAACAGACTGACTGAAATATGTGTGAGTTTCTCTGGTCTGAAACCAAATCTTACCTGAATGCCTAACCCAACATGTCAACTTAGTATCTAAGCAGAGGGAAGAGATATATTTATGACACATATGCTAACTGTAACCTTCTTTCTCTTTATTGTGTACTGCTGTCAGACTCTTGAAGTCCTCTCCTTTGCGACATTGGTTCTTTTTGTTCCCACTTTTCAGCCTGTAGCAGAGGTAACATGAAAAATTAATCCCTAGTGAATTAATAGTGGATTTCTAACATTTGTATAGCCAGGGTCTCGGTACTGACTTGTAGGTTCCTTATAATTGCTGTAGCTATTGATAATGAATTAATGCAAGTAGAGACATCGCCAACAAAATAGGTAGCATTTGTAAATTCTAGGTTTTCAAATATACAACTAAATTCAACCTGATTATGTCATTAATGTAGGTAAGTGATTTGACTCCATTATAGTGATTCTTCTAGGCAGAGCATATTGAAGAACATCACAGAGTTTCTCGTGTAAAACAGAAGCAGCATGTTCACACATCCTAGCTGGCTGTAATTTCATGCTGAGAGTATTATATGTGCTCACTGGTAAGGGAGACTGGCTACAGCCCAACAGACATCTTCTTCTTCCTTGCTTAGATATAATGTACATATTTGTAAATCTACCTACCACGATTCCTAAAACACTGCCTTTACTTAAGGCAAGCTTAATCCTGCTGAACATGCCACAAGAGAATAGACTTTCATAAGCACAAAAAGACACAAACAAAACCGACAAAAATCGCCTTATTTTTCAGAGCAGTTGTATTCCCTTATTAACCTCTCACAAGTAGCAAGAATTCATATTTTCTGTTTGCCTCAGGGAAAGAGTCCTGTGAGTATGGTTGATATGGAGAGATGTTTTTTACTGTAGCCTCGTATTCAAGTAGATTTAGTTCTTTCAATTGCTAGCAGAAAGGAAACGTATTTTATTCTTTCCTCTCTATCCCACTCAGGCTTTAGCAAATGGTAGTGATATTGTCCTTATGTTTCATAGAAGGAGGTACAGTAACTCATACACAGCCAGCTACAGCCATTCTTTTGCCCTATGGTTTCTCACAAGTTAATATGAAGCTTACAGATGCAATTCAGGACTTTCAGGAGACCAGTAGCCTTTCAAAGCACCTGGAAGCCAAAAGAGGGATGATAGGAGATACACCTGGCTAAAAAACAACAGAGTGGATGAAGAGGGGACTCTCAGCAGTTTGAAGTTCATTCCTAGATCTGCAATTCATGGTGATATGAACACAGTGACTGAACCTGCATCCCTTTAAAAATCAACTTCCATCTCTGACTGCAGAGTAAGGTAGCATTCCATGACCTCTGCATTTTCTCCTACTTTACATACTGGGAAGGAAGATTTGGGGGAAGGATTGAACATGCACATCTCTAGACAGCTTATAACTATTCAGACACCAGTTATACAGCTGTAAATGTATTTTAAAGAAAGTGAAATAAAGGCTCTACTCACCCTTTTGTCTTGGGGGATGGCATACCATATCTAAAGCCATCATATCTTTCTTTCTGTTTTTCTGAGTATGACTACATACACAAGTTGGTCCCTTTTAGGAAGGTTCCAAGTCAATCAGAAGTACAAGGGACATATGATTTGCCCTCTTCTGTCTTTACCAGAGTTTAATTCACAGGCGTTGCATAAGCAAAATGAGTCAGATGAATGAGGCTGGAAATGTGGTTAAATTGTTTGACTTTCTGTCCTAAAATATTTCATATCACACACATTTTCTTTTATCTTTTAGGATGTCTTTCTTTTTACGCTCAGTACTTTGGCATTCTGAAGGGCAACACTCATTTTAAAATATGTATAGACTTCATTTAAAATAAATGAATCTAAAATCCTCTGGGGCAAAACCACGTTTGGTGTATCTCAGCTAACTTCAGTGGAGTTACACCAAGGTTGAATCCAGGCCTGCATCCTCTTGTCATGAGCTTAGAGAAAAACAAAGAGACACTATTAAAAATATAGGTTATTTTACATTTTCTTATTCATTGACTGGCTTTGTTTTATGGCCTTAATAAAATCTTATATTAGTGGGATTTAATGCATTTATCTTTATGTTTGATAACGTTTTTGAGCACTGTGATAAAATCAAGGGAAATTAATGTAATTGTTTCCAACCAGATAAAATTATTCTAATTACCAGCATTTCTAGTCCAACTGTATAATATGCTTAACTATCCTATGTACTGAAGAAAATTTAACTACTGCTAACTAGGTGTTCTTTTATATTTGTATATGGATTACAATAAGAAGAGTAAATAAAGAAAAAATGAATTTGTGTATTTCTGTTCATCATAGAACTATCTTTATTGCTGAACTCCATAGAAATGTATGAAAAATCCAATCAGGAATCTTTCTTCATGGTGCATTTACAATTAGAGAAAATTGTATGAACCATTATATGAAGAAATGTGGTGACACAGTAATGCATTTTTAAATTGAAGAACATCTATGATATCCTAAAATAGCTAACTCTTTCTGATAGGATATATTCATTACTGTCTTTGTAGACTTTTACACCCTTATTTTTCTACTCCTCTTGCCTGAAAATGTCTTTAATGGCTTCATGTGCTACTGAAAAGAACAAGAAGAAAAAGACTGAGTCCTGATTATTTATCTGAATTTGATCAAGGGAAACAGGAAGAAATTATAACCTACTGTATCCAGAAAAAAATTATAAAGACATCCATTTAAATACTTCTGTTGATAAACTGTAAAAAAAAACTATAGATACATCACTGAATTATGAGTATTTTAGTTTATGAAGATATTTCTATATATTTTTATCTAAAAATACACCAAAAAACAAAGGTACAGGGTATGGGAGTTGCCAGCATTTTTTACCTTATCACAGCTGACTCATGTACCTCTAAGCAGTATATTCTACAATATCCTAAATTACCAAGTGATTAATAGGAGTGGTATCTCTGTTACCTTAAGAGGACAGACTGAGAAGAAAGACTGAAGAAGAAAGATCATAATGTTCACTTGTGTGATCACTAGGGATGGAGGAAGTTGCTACTCTACCTTATGATAAATAAGAAAAATATCAACTTCTTCCCACTGAAAATGCAATTAATTATATTTCAGAGACAGTCAAGATCTGGAAAATGCTTTTGCATTTTTTATGCAAATTAAAATGTTTAAAGCTTGTTATGGATGTGGGATTATAATTAATTCTTCTCAAAGCTGCAAATACAGTGATTCACTGTGTTTATTACATGTGGCTCAACAAACCATGAGATTTAAATATATATACATCACACTCCACCTACATTAAAATAAACATTTCCATTATACGCTAAACACAAAGTGTAGAACTTTTTTAATTCTCATTTCCTATAAGAAATGTTTTCTGTTCATTCTTGAACTTTACAAAGTAAGTTTCCTATGCAATATCAGAATGCAACTAATTTATTTTACTGACTATATTTTCCAGCCATATATTTCAATGTGCATCCCTATGGCATTCACTTTTACTTGTTCACAAATCCAACCGAGGCATAAAAAAGACAAAAAATCTTCATATCTTGTATAACATACATGTCCAGAAGCTCAAATGTCCATGAATGCTTAATCTGAAGTAAATTTAAAGCAGAAATTCCCTGTTAGTTTGATATATTCATCACATCTTTTTTTTTTTCCTGAACAGAAAAAATTAATTTCTCTGCAGCACTTCTGCACTACTCACATTGCTCTAAATCCCTGAGCTTTGTACTGTTCCTCTTCAAAGTCATCAAATTTATCAAATTGCAGGACTAGTAAATAGTTAATGGTCCTGAGTGTCTGTCATTTTTAGAATGACATGCTAGATCATGTTTATGTTCTCAGCTTGCTTTGTCTATTTTGGTTCTTCTCCAGCTCTGACCTGCTGCTATATTTTGTTTACTGGTGCTTGTGCCAAGCCTATTTTTTTTCTGTTCATGTGGAGACCGTCACCTTTACAGTGACTGTGATGATTCCAGTAAAATCCAACATCTCAAGGAATCAGAATGTTTGGTCTTCCTGAGAGATGGAGTAAACATTCAAGTTTAGGGATACAACTAATATTTTTTTTAATAATTAATTTAAAGAACAATGACCAAATTCACTCAAAGGGATGCAGGGAGCCTAGGTAACTCTGAACATTGAAGTTTAATTTAGTTCTCAGACTGCAGAGTGATAGAGTGCCCTAAGGAAGGTCAAAATACCTGGAAAAACAAGACTCCCTTTAGGAGAGCCAAACTGTGAATGTTTATTTTTTTGTGTTCATCACTCTAAGGATTATTTTAAAATAATAAAACATAATTTCCCAATAAAATTTTTACCTTTATATATTTCCATTAAAAAGTTTACTTCAGTAGATAGTTTTTTGAAAATCAATGCTTCAGAAAGTGCTTTAATATAGTTTGATGTTAGATATTTACAAAGCTAAAAACACAAACCTGCCATTTTAGTACCAGCCTTTTGTGAACTACTTTTGATCCCGGTCTTGATTTTTTTTAGTCCTTATTAGAGTTTCACATCCTCATCTGAGCTGTGTCAGACAGAAAACAGAATTGCAGGTACCACACAATGAGCACAATCTCAGCTGCTGCTCTAACACACTTCAGATTGTTGAATATGTACAGTAATGTTCACTAATAATGACAGTGCACAAATGTACATAGATCAACTTTTATGCTACAGAGCTGAGGAAAATAGTGTTGTTTCACTTACCTTTTGGATTCTGCCCTTTTTAGTTGCAACCAAGATTAAAGATGAAGAGAGGAAAATAAAGTAGCAAAATTTCTCCATAAGGAAATGTAAAAATTATTGATGGTACTAATGAAAAGAAATTTACTGTAACATCTAGAAGCTAGTAAAACCAGGAGAAGGATTTTTTTTTTTTCTTTTGAGCAAAGTAAATATTAAGAGTTCATTCACAGATTATATTGTCAGAGGTGTTATGTTTTTAATAAAAGATTTGAACATTTTGCCCAGAATACAAGTGCTTTAAAGCAATACAATACTTTCAATGTTATTTTTTTTTTTTCACTGAATTTTTTGGGGGCTTTTTTTCCCAGTATTCAAACACTCTGGTGATTATTTGCCCTCCTTCAAGGAAAACGTATTAAAGTACCAGAGACCCAGTAGAGTTCTTTGTGCATCCATCCAAGGTCTTGGCATACTTCCCTGTGCTCTTCTAGCCTCAACCCTAAGGGCAGCCAAAGGCAAAAGTATTTTCAGCAGACTAAGAAACACTGTAAGCTTCAGGGATTTCTGGATGACAGATTTTAAACTGTAACCAAAGTAGAGGTGTGATTAAAAATAATGAGCTAAAGCCTCTGTCTAAATTGTAAAGGGAAATGTACAAATTTAACTTTCCTCAACATTATGACTGATGACTGAACAATTTCTAAGTTATTAATAAAAATTAAAACCAGGATCAATCTATAGGCCATTTGAACCATGTTCCTAACAAAGCAGCAAAACTTTACATTACATTTTGTCATCTTCTCTTTTTGCTGTCAGAATTCAGGTGTTTGAAATTGCCCTTGCTGTATATAAGGTGCTGATGTCAAATGTCTATACTCCTTTTGGTTTTTAAAGATTTTTATTCCTTAAATTCTGAAGAAGGATCAGATTGTTTAGTCTGGAGAAAAGGAAGCTCAGGGGAGACCTCATTAATCTTTCTCAACTATCTGAAAAACTTCTGCCTAGTCTTGAGTAAAAAGATGAAAGGAAATGGCCTTAACTGGGGAGGTTCAGATTAGATACTACTGTGGGGGGTTTTGGGTTGATTTTGACTGGTTTGGGGGCTTTTTTTGAGTTTCTGTTTGTTTGGTTTTGGTGATTTTGGGATTTTTATTTTTTCTTTTTGTTTTGTTTTTCACTAAGAGAGTGGTTAGACATGACAATAATTTGCCTGGGGAGTTGGTAGAGTGATCGAGAGGGGTCTGGATGTGGCACTTGGGGACATGGCTTAATGGTGATTGTCGTGGTGGTACTGGGTTGACCATTGGACTGGATGATCTTGAAAGTCTCTTCCAACGTCAAGGATTCTATGATTTTGTAATTCCTAAAGAAGAGTGTATAATCACTCTTGATTGTACAGAAGAAGAGGTTACCTCAGTCTAATCAGCAAAGCTGCTTTTAGACAGGTTATGGAATTAAAATAATGTAAGGTGTGAATAGTTTCAGTTAAAACTTATGGAAGCATTTGTGGAATTAAGAATTAATTCATGCAAAGAAATATTTATAGTTACAAAATTTAAATCTATTCTCACAAAGACCCAAATCCATCTGAGCAGTGGTACATGTGCTGACAATGCCACACATCTTCAGAGTAAGTGCAGTAGAAGAACATGGTACATTCAAATTTATAATAAAGTTTCTTATTCCAGACACAATAGTTGTCAGGTGTTAAAAAATGAGGAAGCTTACAGTGATTATAAAACAAAACCTGCTTGCATTTTATTCAGAGCTCCCTATTTTCTGTTTTGCACATAAAAATTTTAAACCTCTTCAGCAGGTCTTGCACCCAGGATTAGACATGAGGAGTCCTTGCTTTTCTTGTGTCTAAAGGTCTTGACTCACTAACTTACAAAATGGTGTTCTATCCCAACTTTACCTCCAAATTCATTTGATTAGTTAAGATTAAGATGTCCTTACAGACAGTCCTCCTTTAACCAAAGTGTGTCTTTTTCTTTTTTCTTCTTTTCTTTTCTTTTCTTTTCTTTTCTTTTCTTTCTTTTCTTTTCTTTTCTTTTCTTTTCTTTTCTTTTCTTTTCTTTTCTTTTCTTTTCTTTTCTTTTCTTTTCTTTTCTTTTCTTTTCTTTTCTTTTCTTTTCCTTTTCTTTTCTTTTCTTTTCTTTTCTTTTCCTTTCTTTTCTTTCTTTTCTTTTTTTTTCTTTTCTTTTCTTTTCTTTTCTTTTCTTTTCTTTTCTTTTCTTTTCTTTTCTTTTCTTTTCTTTTCTTTTCTTTTCTTTTCTTTTCTTTTCTTTTCTTTTCTTTTCTTTTCTTTTCTTTTCTTTTCTTTTCTTTTTCTTTTCTTTTCTTTTCTTTTCTTTTCTTTTCTTTCTTTTCTTTTCTTTTCTTTTCTTTTCTTTTCTTTTCTTTTCTTCTTTTTTTTCTCTCTTCTCTTCTCTTCTCTTCTCTTCTCTTCTCTTCTCTTCTCTTCTCTTCTCTTCTCTTCTCTTCTCTTCTCTTCTCTTCTCTTCTCTTCTCTTCTCTTCTCTTCTCTTCTCTTCTCTTCCTCTCTTTTCAACACTTGTAGGGTATAATAACTTGCCTTTAACCAATCTCTATCAGCCTTTCCCATTCAAAAGCATGTTAGGAATAAACTGAATGCACTTTAAACTCAAAATCAAGAACATATCTGCAACATTAGATATGATAAATTAACCAAAGAATTAGTTTTACTCCAGGTACAGTGATACTAACAATTATAGTTCAAAATATGCACTTTTAAAAGGATAAATAGTTACTTTTCTTGGTGTATTGCTCATCTGTTCTATGCCCCTTTGTACCGTTCAATTTCAGTGCTTAAGGCAGAAGTGGAAATATATGCATGCATAATATAATATAATATAATATAATATAATATAATAATTTTCATATTATATTTTATTTTATATTATATTTATTATGAATCATCAGTTCTTTTGAGACTATGATGGTGGTCTTGGTGATTTCCTTCTTACTTCTAGGAGTTGCTTAAGCACATTTTTATATTTGCTAGTACCCTTTACACGTTACTCATACTTCAGTGGTCTGCAAGTCTACATAGATGTGAATTTGTTTTCTATGATGTGTTTCACTTACGTTGGATGCATGTTCTTTGTTGTTTTACCACAGTATTCCAATGGTATGAGGTTGTTGATCAATGCTAGGTGGTTTGCAGTTCTGGGGCCTCCCATATTGTTCTGTGCCTGTATTTTCAAGGTCCTTAAATACGTATATCACATCATCAAGTCTCCAGCAGCCTCTGCGGAAGACTTTTGTCATATCTGTCAAACTTAGGTTGTCTGAAATGGAACTTCAGGTTTAAGTTGAGGTAACTGAGTGTCTTCTAAAGTTCCTACAATTTTCGTGAAAGTCTGTAGCCTAATGAAACAGAAAATAAAAATACTGTAATTCCCCGGTTCACAAGAATCTGTAGGACTCAATGTTATTGAACCCATTTGTCACAGTATGGTCAATCCCACCCCACGATCAGAATCAACTCTAAGAATTTTGCCATTTACTCAGTTTTTAATATTATGTTATCTAAAGGAGATGAACATACAACTGAGGAGTTTTGTGGGGATTTATTTTTTTTCTGTCTTCTGCTTTTGGAATTCTTGGTTATTCCTGAAGTGATTTATGTAACAATAGAATTTGCCTTGTATGTGTCAGAAAGATGACTTTGGTCCTTGCTTAGCACCCTGACAGCCTTGAAGGATTTGTTTATGTTGATCCTCTGGAATTAGACCTGTTCCTCAAAATAATTCTGTCCCTTCAGACCATAATTCCTTTTCGTTTCATCAATTAAGCTGTCCAGTTCTCACAGTTTCTCAGATATTCTACCTACCTCACAGATCCCATTTTTATATGTAAGTCCTACATCAATCACTTTTTCATCAACTGGTTAGTGGTGGATTCACTTCTCTTCCCACCAAATTTTCCATCTTATCTTCTAGAGTCAGGGACAGAAGAAATTGTTTACAGCAGGACTTTCAGCTCTGATCCAGGACTGAAGGAGAAGGAAAAATTTCAAAGCTTTTTGGTCACCTTTTACTCTTCCTAGGGAAGAGCTCCAAGGGTGGAGAAGGAACAAAGAGAAGAAGGAAATATCTTTGTACTGAAAGGACAAAGCATCTATCCTGAAAATCTTGTTCTTTCTGTGTCTTTCTTCCCATTTACTTCAGGAAACAAAAGCTTCATTGTTTATACTCCAAGGAGATTAGCCTGTTAAAAAAGTCGTTTTCTCCTTAACAAAACTTACTGATTAGACAAATTTACTATGTCACTGAAAAATTGCTAATAGTCTCTGAAAAAATATTATTAATAAAATTTCTATAGTGTTGATTGGAAACATTGTGATGGTGAGGAATATATTGCATTATAAGTAGATTTCTTACACATTTAATTTTAAGCAGTAAGCAACAACAATTTGTTATTCAGTGGTCCTTGCTATAATTATTTTAAGCCTCCAATTTTACCCAGATAATTTAGAAACATACCATGTTTCCTTTCAAGATACTAAGAAATTTCTAAGACACAGAAAACTGCAGCTGTAATTCACATATTTTAGCTTTGGGTTTTGTTTTTGTTATTTTGAATGAGTCTCTGGACATATCTATTTCAAAGTAATGATAATGTATATGCTAAATTTGCAAGTATTGCAACTGAATATATTTTTCTATAGATTAAGATTTGCATCATTTAGGGAATTAAAAAATTTTGTTGGGGGTGATGTTAAGATCAAAGAATATAGGTCAATGGAGTTGTTTCTGTATTGTTAGCAACAACAGCTATGGCCCTTGGTGGTGCTAAGTTCCTGTAAACAAGGTTAGCAGACTCGACAGGTCTTTGACATAAGAGATCAGACATTGAAGTGGAATTGTCATCTTTCTCCATCTTCCTCCCTTATTCCAGATGCACTAATACTACTCAATCCTACACCCTAAAAGGAGCTTTTATTTGTTTCTGATGCTGCTTATTTTGTTCATTTATTTCTCTTCTCCCAGTCATCCTCATGGACTTGGTAATAAGTGCTGCTTATTCATGGTCTTTTATGCTTACCTTCTTCATTGTTCTCTAACTTGAAAGAACCATGATTTGGATACTTCCTAGGACCAACCACAAAAAAATTCATCTGTCCTCTATGTTGACACGTTGCATATGTGTTTGTGCAAAATATCTTTACATTTTATTTGGCTGTGGCATGACAATACTACAAAGTACCTATATACTCTTGTTGGTCACATAATTGCTACGCAAATTTTGAACAATCCCATCTTGGAAGTCTGAGGTGTTCTCACTTATGATCATCAGATTAATTTGAAAACCATTGCTTTTGTTTATTTTTTTATTGATTTTTGCCATTTAGCAATTTTCCATTTAATACAGATTAGGATTTATCTGAATCCTTTTTTGTATGGATGCTGATCATTCTCACATATTAATGGATGACATAGATGTCACCTAAGATCTGTGATCAACACAAACCATCAGACACATTGCCACATCATTCTACACCAGACCACAATGGAAACACTCATCCTGTGAGAGGTGCTGTGCATTGCACTGTGTTCTATGCACAATGGCTGGGCTGCATCATGCTCAGCTGAAGATACCTACAGTGCAGAATTCTATGCCTCAGATAATTGCCTTAAAATTTTGTTAGTCATTCATTACCTTTTGTTCACAAAGGATAGACATTTTTAAGGTGCCATTCAGCTGATGAGATGAGACATACCATGACATGCCATTTTCTTTCCATTGGCTTTGAAGGTAACTAGCTCAGGTACCTGTATTTTGCAGGATACCCAACTTGATGCCTAATGCAGGACAATAGCAGAAAGTCCCCCAAACTGAAATAGTGTTTTCTGTGTAGCTGAGTAATAAGATTCTAACATCTTCATGTTTAACATGAAAATGCAGCTATATAGCAGGTAGTACATGGTTGAAAATCCAGACTGAATAAAATTGGTAGAACATTGACCCTATATTCTTTGTCTTCAGGGTCAGAAAAAAAGGCAGATATATTTCTTTTCTGCAGCAGTAACTGTAGTAGAGTTACTCAACTCTTTTCTGCCTTTCTGATTAAGTTAGAGCCAAAAGTGATCTTATCTTCCATCTTTTGGATCAGCTTGGTAAGCTATATTTGCTTATATTACTTATCTTGTCATTTAGAAACAGGTGTTACCAAAATAGCATCAGTTTATAATTTATGTCTATTTTAAAATTCAACTTCTATCCTAAATTTATCTCATATTTGAACTTTCCTGTGAAAATGGATCTGAGTTTAATAATGTGGGAGTATATTTCTTTTAAAATGCTGTGTTTGCATTTTTCCTGAATGCTACTTGGAAAGACTCCCAATAATTTCAGAAGATTTGTTTTAGGTCTTTGTTAAAGAAATACATTCTATTTTAAGAATTCTGTGTTGCCAGTTACTATATTTCTACATGGAAAATAATTTTCAATTTAATTTTTAAGTAAGAATGACACATAAAGCTACTACAAATAATAACAAATATACAGACATTTATACAAGTCAATACACCAAGAACAAGTAATATACTATATAATTACATCAGTATGAAAGTTGATGTGATTTAAAGCAAGATGTAAAAAATAAATGTCTGAGATAAGAGTGGTTGAAATGTTGATATAAAACTGATATAAGTCCAGAATTTGAAGCTGAAGATGAAAATAAAGCAATTCGAAAAACTGATGCAGCTATAACTGAACAATAGAAATGGTGAGTTAATTAAACTTGAAGAGACTTAAAACTTGAAGAGATTTAAAATGTGAAGCATCTAGGTTTGTCTGAAAAACCTGTGTGATTTAGAGAGAAAACTGGAAGAGGCACCCTGAAGTAGAATTGACAAAAAAACTGATTTAGATGGTAGTGAGAAATAGAAATAGTCAGTTGAATTATGAATGAAAAATTACAAGGAAGACGCATATTAGATCGCATGCTATGTCCTTGTTGAAGTCCAGGATAAACTCTACTTTAAACCCATGCCAGCTTCCAAATATAAATGCCAAATACTTTTAGGAGAATTTTCTTGGACTTCTTTATATTGCGTGTTGAAAAATTTTTCAACTTTCTGTAGAGCTTCATATGCTACTGCCTTGTGCTCCTTCATTTTCAAATGCAAGATTTTGACCAAAACAGCTGTTCCTGTTTGTGACTTAACCATGGCTTTCATAAGTACATTATGGTCCATGCTCACCTGTATTTCTCTGTAAAGTTTTAGAATATTATAAGACATTGCAGAAATATGCTGATTTCCTTTTTTTTAGTAGTCAGGGGCTTTCATGGACCTTGAGTGATATCTTCTTGTGTTTCGAGGACAGGGATATGAATCATGAGTGAATCCAGCCTTGGCACTAACTTTGACAGCTCCATGGCACTGGACAAGATGCTTCATGTTTCTTCATCAATTTCTTTTTTTTTTTTTGCAAAGCTGTGATATAAACACTTCTCTGTCTGCAGGTTGTTTCAGTGAATAATTAAATTTGTAGGTGTTCAGACCATTATTTCTACCAGGATTTTTTCTGACACAGAAAAACTTAAGAATGATGCTGGTGCTGTGGGGATAGTGTCAGGGAAACAAGGGAGATATAGAAGTGGGATTGAAGAACTAAGTAAATTTCAGTATAAAGTGTGACTCTCATTACTGGATAAAACTTTAAAATGCCCTAGGAAGGACAATTTCAATGATGTGATTGGAACAAGAAGCAAACCTACTATTGAAAGAAGTGACTATATTGACATTCTATGGGGTAACATCAGATATTTTAGACATTGGTCTATAGTTACATCTCTTAAAATCCTTCACATCGCATGTATCAGCTGATTAAGATAATCTCTGCAATTTAGTGTCTCATTTGAATTTTAGCTTCTTGTGTATCTGCAAATACAAGTCTTACTTAGAAGAAATTTTACATTTTGTATCTTTTACTACTGAACACAAACATGACTCTGTTCTGGATATTATTGTAACCCATAAATAAACTGTATCAGCGTTAAAAGCATGTAAGGTAAAGCAATACAGCAGTAAGAATGGAACAAGTGCTCACAAAAGGTACATTATTAACTGCAATTCACTTTCCTTCTCTGCTATATTATCAGGAGGAAAATGCAGTGACCATCTTATTTTGGCTTCCCTGTTCCCAGTTGCACTTCACAGCATAAGTTTCTGTAATTTTCCATGGAGAGTAAAGCAGAGAAGGAAATCAGGAGAAAGGTAGCACTGTGTCTTAGGTTGCAATGCAAGATGTGACCAAAAGTATGTATTTTATCACCATCTGTTGAAACAAGGTGGGGCAGTGATCCTAATCTCTTCCACAACCCATCCTTCCTCCAAAAGATATCATCTTCTAATGGGCCGTTGAGTCCCACTGTATGACTGATAAAATTACTTCATCCCATTGGGAGATGCTCCAGCCAGGGGGAGGACCCAAGTCTTTCATACCTAGATAAAATCTGAATTTGGAACACCAAGGCAGCCTTTTCCACTGGATTCCAGAGGAAAACCGGACCTTTTCCACATCATCACTGGACTTTTGGAGTAAAACTGCACCCTTCTACAGGACCACTGCATCAACAGACCCACATCTACCACTCCAGGAGGATGCAGCCACTATTTAATGGGACTGCTGCCAGCACCCTGATTGACGGGGTGCAAGGTTGTAATCTGACTCTGCCAGTGTTTTGGGTTTGTTCTTTGTAATACTGTATTTATATTTTAATTATCCTACTGAAAAACTGTCATTCCTATTTCCCATATCTTTGCCTCAGAGCTCCTTAATTTCAAAATTATAATAATTTAGAGGGAGGGGGTTTACATTCTCCATTTCAAAGAGAGGCTCCTGCCTTTCTTAGCAGACACCTGTCCTCCAAACCAGGACAGACTGAAAAAGATTATTCATTAATTTCAGATATTTGACTGAAAATACATGGATAAAATTTTATAATTCAGGAGGTTGACTTAAGTTTGGGGGGAGAAAAAAGGGAAAAAAATTTTCTGTTTTCTGCCTGTTTATTTCTTTTGTCCTATGAAACAAATTATGAAAACAAAACTCAAAGGAATTTAGATTAATTCTATAAATCAATATTGTCAAATGAATAATCTACTCATATGGCTGACAGTTCAAGTGACAACTTCAAAAAATTCAGACTTCTAGCTCTTATGCAAACACTACTCTTTAACCAAAAGTATACGGATTATCCCATTAACTTGGTGGGACTGCAGACATGTTTTACATTCAGAAATATATAGAAGCATTTTCAGCAATACGGTCAAATAAGTAAAGAATACCCTAAACGTGAAATAAAATAGTAATTTATCATATTTTTATCTCCCAGAGAGAAAGGTCTCTGTGAATATACCTTATTACATAATCAAAATGTAAATTCTATTCATCCCTGGTCCACTTTTGATACTACTTTGAAGAGAATGTTGAAGTCATAAAATGATGATTAGCTTTGATATTCATCCAAGAATAAGTTAAGATTCATTACTAGAGTAGGGGAGAAAAGTTTTAATTAGCATCCAGTCTGTTTACTGGCGGATATATTTTTGTTGTTAGTACTTTTTGATGGCACTTTGTGTCTTACTTAGTTCCACTTAAAATCCAGATATTCCAGATAAAGCATGGATGTTAGGAGTTACTTCTGAGCTGGACAGTTTGAGTTCAGTATCTTGGCATATATATGTGTAAAGTTATCATTTATTTCTTGGACAGAAAGTTACCCAACCAGTGTCTTAGGTTGTTCTTTTCAGATAGATCAAACAAAGAAATTGCAATTTAGTGCGTCTGTGACTCTTTCTCTATTTTCTTCCAGGTACATAGGAACAGGAATGAAATTCCAAACACCTGAATCCCAATCCCAGTTTTACCATTGGGTTGCTCTGCGGCTTCTCCAAAGTTGTTAAAATATGCTAAAACTTTAAAGGAAATCAGGACAAGTATGAAAACTCACTGTCTTGGACTTCAGGATAGCAGGTCTCCTCAAGGACCTGCTCAGTAGAGTCCTAGGGTGTAGAGTCCTGGAAGGTAAAGGGCCCAAATAATAATGACTGAATCCCAAGGATGACCTCCTCTATGCTCAGGAGCAGTGGATATCAACACAGTGAAAATTAGGCAAAAATGTCAGGAGGCCTCATATTGGTAAGGAGCTATTGTGCAAACTCTGAATAAAAAAGAACTTTGAGGAGGTAGAAAAGATGGATAGGTGGCCCAGGGGGAATACAGGAGAATTGTATTGAATTGAAGCTATTTTACAAGCTTGTTAAGTTTAGGGAAGCCAAAGCCCAGCAGGAACTGAGTGTGCCCAGGGATATTAAGGATAACAGAAGGGCTTCTACAGGCATTTTGCAAGAGGAAGACTTGGGATTAGGTGGGCCCTCTCCAGAAGTGCATGGAAGATCTGGTTACCCTGGAAGAGAAGGCTAAGGTTCTCAATGACTTCTATAGTTCAGTCATTAATGGGAAGTATATAGTATATACTACAAATGTAGTGGGAGAGGGTTGGGTTCAATAATATTAAAGGAACCTGAATGTGCACAAGTCCATGGAGTCTAAAAAGATTTATCAGTGGGTCCTGAGGGAGCTGACAGACAAAGCTGTTAAACCACTATCCATCATTGTTGAAAGAGTTGTGGCAGTCAGGTGAAGTCCATGATGACCGAAAAAGGGAAGTATAACCCCCATTTTTAAAATGGGAAAAGCAAAAGTCTGGGGAACTACAGACCAGTCAGTCTCACCTCTGTGCCAGGCAACATCATGGAGCAGATTCTCCTGGAAACTGTGCCAAAGCACATGGGAAATAAAGAGGTGATTGGTCAGAGCCAACATGGTTTTACAAAGGGGAAATCATGCCTGCCAAACCTGGTGACCCTCTATGACAGGGCTACAGCACCGGGGGATAGGGGCAGAACAACTGACATCGCCTACCTGGACCTATGCAAAGCGTTTAACACTATCCCGTGTGACATTCTTGTCTCCAGCCTGAGAGAGACATGGATCTGGTGGATGGACGATGCAGTGGATGAAGAACTGGCTGGAGGGCTGCCCACAGAGAGTTTGGTCAGGGGCTCATTGTCCACGTGTGGAGTGGTGCCCTCAGGGGTCACTACTGCAGCTGATGCTGTTCAACACCTTTGTTGGCCATGTGGCCAGTGGGATCAATGCACCCTCAGCAGATTTGCTGCTGACACCAAGCTCTGTGGGGCAGTCAACACACTGGAGGGAGGGGATAATGCCATCCAGAGGGACCTGGACAGGCTTGAGAAGTGGACCTGTGCAAATGAAGCAAAGTTTAAGGTCCTACACCTGGTTCATGGCACTCCTAGACACAAATATAGTCCGGGTGAAGGAGAGATTGGGAGCAGCCCTGCAAAGAAGGAACGGGGGGAGTTGGTTTATGAGAAACTCACCATGAGCCAGCAATGTGAGCTCACAGCGTGGGGAGCCAACCCAGTCTGCATCAAAAGGAGCATGGCCAGCAGGTCAAAGGAGGTGATTCTGCCTCTGTTCTCTGCTCTTGTGAGACCCCACCTGGAATACTGCATGCAGCTCTGGTGTCCACTATCAGATGTGGGCCTTCTGGGAAGCCAGAAAAAAACTTTACATCAGGAACTGTAGTGACAGGACAAGGAATAATAGGTACTAATGGGAGGTGTCGCTGCACCTAGGTGGGTGAGAGGTGTATGTTTGGGGCTAGATGATCTTTAAGGTCCATTCTATGATTCTATGTTCTGTGCAAGTTTTCCCTAAGAATATGGGTTCCTTTCTGCTCTACACATTCATGACTTACTAAGGGGAGTGAGTGGAGTGTATGGTTTCTTGATTCACCTTTTGGAATAAAAATATTCTCTTTCACAGAAAAGACTGGAGATTAGACACTGCGGTTTAAAGTAGTGCACAGAGGCCTAAACAGATTCACTATCACCAAAATCTACTTTGATGTCTGTGTTAACACATTGGTGTTCTTGTTATTCATACTCTAAATCACTCTGGTTCCATAAACCTATGGGATATAAGTCTTTGAGATTACAGGGCAAAGTCAGCAAGGTAGTGAGAGATATTGGAGTAAGCAGTTAGTGAGAAGTATTACAGTATGAGTTCAAAATTCTCTTTTTGATCTTGGATTTCTGGAACATTTTTTATTACTGTTTCACACCCCACTAAAAATAAACTTAAAATAAATAAATAAATAAAGGTGTGGGGAGGAACACACCAAACCCATCGAAGTCTTCTGGAGTCAATGTTCCAGTGAATTCTCTAGATACCACAGATGAAGGAAGAATTTTTATTGGTGTCACCACCAACCATTCATGGCATAGTGCAAAGAGAAACTACAGTAGTTTCACGAATACAAGCCGCACGGATTATAAGCCGCACCCCCGGTGCCTCGACAATGTTGCTGTCTTTGTCAATAGATAAGCCGCACCCCGAATATTAGCCGCACTTTCGTTCGTCGCGAGAATCCGTGCGCAGCTTTCACAAATTGGCCAATTAGTAACAGGATCGCGGCATAGCGGGCTTTACTGGCTCGGGGCGGGGCCAGGAAGGCTCGGCCCGCTCATGGTTGCCGACGGGGCCGGGTGGCCCAGCTCAGCGCCACGGCTCGGCGGGGCTGGCCGGGTGGTGCTGCCGCCGCCGCCGCCGGGCTCGCTGGCCCCCCTCTCCCGTCAGCACCGCCCCGCTGCCGCGTTCGCTCGCCCGGCTGGCAGGGCTGCCGCCGCCGGGCTCGCCGCCCGCCCCGCTGCCGCTTTCGCTCGCCCTGCGCCGCGCCTCGCGAGCGCCGCGCCCGCCCGGCCCCGCGGCGCTTTGGCGAGCGGCGGCGCTTTGGCGAGCCGCGAGTGGCGGCGCTTTCGCTCGCCGAGCGGCGCTTTCGCGAGCGCCGCTTTCGCTCGCCCCGCCGGCAGGGCTGCCGCCGCCGCCACCAGGCTCGCCGGCCGCCCCCTCCCGTCTGCACCGCCGCCGCGTTTCCTCGCCCTGGCCGGCACTGCAGGCCCCCGCACCGCCGGGCTCCCCCACGCTGCTGGCCCCGATTCTGCTGGGCTTCCCCCGCTGCCAGGCAGCCCCACCCGCCGGCCTTCCTGCTTCTGCCATGCTCCCCTGCACTGCTAGCCCCAGTTCTCCCGGGCTCCCCCGCCATGCTGGCTCAGGCTCTGCCGCCCTCCCTGCCCCGCCCTGCTGGCTCAGGCTCTGCCGCCCGCCCCCCACACTGCTGGCCCCGCCTCTGCCAGGCTTTCCCACCTCTGCCGGGGCCGGCCGGGCTCCAACTTGGCTTGGGGCTGCCGCGGGCTCTCACTTCCGTGTTGGCAGCTTTTAGAATTTTGTTAATAGATTAGCCGCCCCGGAATATTAGCCGCACTTCCGGGTTTCCACCAAAATTTTGGTCAAATTGGTGCGGCTTGTATTCGTGAAATTACTGTACTCTTTCACCTATCAGATCTTAATGATAGTTAAAGGTCCTTCCAAAGCTCATTGGCTTCAAGGTATTTGCTTCCTTTGCCTGTGCTGGAAAGGAGTAAGAATTAAACAGAAAGGAACTGACATGACAGAAGACTATAAAGACAAGTGAAGATAAAACTGAATGAAAGGAAGGCAAAAACAGATAATTAAATTAATAAGAATAGTTCAGTGAACAAGAAAATAAAGAAAGAAATCAGAATTGAAATATGTGAGACACATAACCAATAGAAGGTACAACAAAAAAATTAGCTTGAAGCAGTTAAGGGAAAATTGTCTTTTAAACAGAAATCTGGAAAGTGCAACAAAATCAGAAGGATGAAGGATATAATTGAATAAATGCTGCTAAAATAATCTTCCATGTCTAGATTACTTTTCTTCTTTTCCCCTCCTTATTTTCCTGATTCTTTAAAAAATCTGGTGCTTAATTTTCTTCTTCAGTGGTCAGCAGTCAATGCCTAAGATTGTCGTAAAAGGACCACTTATGGTTCATTTCAAAGGTTAGAAATACAATGAGCTTTGTATTTCTATTTGTTACTGCTTCTAACTAGCAAAATTTGTAGATACTGCATTTGCTTCTATACTGGTCCTCAGTTCCCTGCTGATTTTGCCATCAGAAACAAGAACACAGCAATTATGCACATTTACTTAAAAATAAAGCAATACATTACTCACCACCTGCCAATCAGAAACTGCAGCCACATGGCATTAGAAAAGAAAACACTCTGTTGGAGAGGTTTCTATCAATCAGAGAAAGTCTTCTGAATGCATGAGTTAAAGATTCTAGAACAGTTTGGGTTGGAAGGGACTTTGGAGATCATCAAGTTCCAATCCTCATCCATGGGCAGGGACAGCTGCCAGTACGCCAGGTTGCTCAAAGCCCCATCCAACCTGGCCTTGAGCACTGCCAGGAGTGGGGCATTCATGATGTAGGAAAGGAATCCAACAGTGATCTTTACAGAGAGAGTTAGGCAAGTAGGAGGGGAAATAATGTCACTGACTAAGCATTGTTGTTAAACAGGAAACCTTTCCCTAATGTGTATTCATTTGCACTTTCAGATGAAACACAAATGCTTTTGTGAGAAAAAACCATGCCAGTTATTATATTTACTTTGACTAACATACTCCATTGGAGTTGTATTCTTGGCCAAGGATCACGTTGTGATAAATTCATTAAACGGACAACAATTTAAAATACTTCTCTATGATTATTTCATATTGCTGGTAAATCTAAATAATAAGTTAAATTTTAAAAATACAGATTGCTGACCTTGGGCATGCTTTTTCCAGACCTGTTACTCTTTGCAGCTGGACTAAAAGATTCTTTAGTGAGCTAGAAATATTTCTATTTCTATTTTGATTTTTTAATGTTTTTTCCATAACAGCCTATGTTGTTTTGGTGTGAGCAAGTGTTGTCCCTGCAAAATAATCAGGTTTTGGACAGGTGGAAGATGAGATTCAAGCAGATTTTTCTGATTATATAAGTTTCTGAGAAATAGACAAGAGATTGTTTAATGCAAGATATAACTTGTCTGTAAGTTGGATTACTTGATTTTTTCCCTTTTATTTGCCCAGAATTTTTTTCTCAGTCTCTGTGCACTTCTTATAATGTACTGGATAATTGGATAATTGTATAACTAGGCTTCTAAAAAAAAAAAATATATATATAAATATACATAAAACTTTCAGACTCAGTTTAAACTTAGTGGCAATTTTCAAATCCAAATTACGTAATTGCTTTGCCTGGATATTATGTCACCAACTACTGATAGACTGATATCTTCTGATTAGTCAAATAGTCCAAAGCCAGAAGTCAATTTTTTAAGAATACAAGTGCATCATGCAGGCCAGAATAGATAGATCCTAAGCCATTTTAAATTGTGGTATCTTCCTTTTCTGATGCTTACCTAAATTCTTACATTTTCCAGAGATTGAATACTAAGATACAGACAGGTTGCACTCTTAGTGATATTCAGCTGGCCTTTCCCCAGCTTCTTCCAAGAGATATTAATTGTGTTATAAAACACCTTTTTATTTTATTCACCCCTTCTTGGTGAATAGCTAATTTCCTTATTGTGAAAGATTGGTTAATAATATATCTACAGCATTATGCTATTATGCAACTGTCTCTCTTTCTTGATTTAGAAGAAAGAGGGTGACCTCCCAATATAGCTAATTTAATCTGCAAAAATAATCTTGCAAATTGACTTGCCAGAAACTAATATTAGATGAAATCTTTGTTCTATTGAACCTGACTGTCATTTGTGATTCTCCATAAAAGGCTTAATCTGCAATTTTAAAAAATCTCTACTAATGTTGTCAGGTTTCATAAAATATCTATTCTATTAAAGAATTAGCGATGCTGGTTCTGGTGGATTTGCAATATTTGGGTAGAAAGCTTGGATCTGATTCAAATTCAGATCACCTTTCTGTATTAAAGTTTGGTAGAGCTGAAAAAGTGTTCCAGTAGCTAATATATGTATTAAGTCAGGAGCATATATTTCTAAGAAAATCTTAATTCTTCTAGGAATGTGAAACATTTTTTTTTTCCATGAAAAAGAAAAGTTAGACCATTAGAATCTTTTTCAGCAATCCCCATTAATTTGACTGCATTTTATTCTTACCTAAATAACTCTAGTCTTTGTTTTAGATTTCCTATTTTGTTGTATAGGAACAATTAATCTTCACAGAAAAACAAATATGTGATGGTGCTGCACATTGTTGGTTGCTCTACAAATTTTAGTATTAAAGCAGCAAATAAATTTGAAATATATTTAGAGCTAAATATATTTAAATTTGTTAAATACTCAAGCAAAGATACAACAGCTATACTGGAAATTTGAAAATTCTTTATGCACATCTGGAATAACCCCTAAAATCATACAAAGGTGAGGATAAATAGGAAGATGATTCTCTAATGTCAGAATGTGCAATGTTTGAAGTGGTCTTCCACCAGAGAAAGTGAAATGCTAACAGCTGATCATTTAAAATTAAAATGCACAGATCAAAGTTAATAGAGAAAAATCAAGCTTTGACTGGTGTAAAATAGATGGGATTTGCTGCTTGCAACTTTTCTATAATTCTTTTTACTTACAGATAATGCTATAAATTGCATAAGGAAAAAGAATAATGTTTTTCAATTAAAATATAATAAGGTGTATTACACTACTGAGCAGACTGTTCTGTGAACTAGCCTGTGGCTATATATATGCTCAGTACATACACATATGGTTTTTGCTAGGTCAAGATTGGAGGCAAAAGACAGGCTTAGGAAACAAGCAAAGTCCCTTTGAACACCACTTCACAAATTTTTAAACGTGAATTCAGTTTAAATTTCAGAGCTAGATATTAGAACTCTTCCTTGTAATGGTCCATTGTATAGAACAATTAAATACTGAACTTCATCTGAGGCCACAGCAATATCTATATATATATATCTGTGTGAGTATGCATGTGCATGTGTACATATTTATATATGTCTTTCCAGAATTTATCTGGTTTATATTTTGAAGATAAGTTCTTGCTTAAGTACTATTTTCAGTATGTTTGGAGTATCATTTGACTTTGGACTGTCACATCAAGATACACAAATGCATGAGGAATACAAAGGTTTATATTTATCTGAAGTATATATATATTGTTTACATATACTCTTCTATATTATACATCTTTTTTTAATGCTGACAATATATGATGATACAAAAACATGCAAGAAACAAGATACATGTAGTTTGTTATGTTTGCAAATAGCTGTGCCAGTACCAACTAATTGTATAGTTGTATTTATTCAAATCTTTATGCAAAATACAACCAGGTGGAGACAGTTTTATAGCTGCTTAGAATTACAATAACAGTTTTAACACTTAAGTCCTTAAAAGCTACTCAGTAAAGACTAATTTTGGACATTATGCTTAAAATAACAAATCAAACTATCAAGCTTTTTTTTTTTTTTAATTTAATAAGTGAATTCAAAGGTAATGTTTATTTTTAAATAAACTGCCAGCAATGTGTACAATAGTGAAATCATTTTAATAGAGAAGAAGACATGGTAGCAGACTTCTGTGTTGATATTGTATAGAATGTGAACAGCAGATAGACAGGAATTCCAAATAGGCCATAATGATTACCATTTGAATTTCAATGGAGGTTTTACATCACATTAAATAAATAAGCATTCTAATGGGCCAAATAACTTGTGTCCATATAAAAAAAAAGAAGTCATCTGTCACAGTGTACGCCAGCACTTTCCATTGTTTCCTATATGCCTGGCTTGAACTTGGGCTATAGTTATATACATCATATATAATTAGCTCTTAGCAATCTCATGTTTTTCTAGTCAAAAAAAACCAGAGTAGAAACATCAATGTTTCTCTTGACAGTATCTTTTCATGAAGTGATACAATCAAAGGAAAGCAATTTGCATCCTTACAGCATGTCTGTCTGCATCAGGATAGTCAGTACATTTCTCAGGTATTATGAAAATTTCCACCCTACAGTTAAAAATTATTGGTTAAGAGAAAAAGCTTTCTTAGGGAACAATGTGAGTCTGAATATGAAATGAACTACAAAAGGATCCTGGGAGCTCATCATTTTGCTATTGCTGCTTGTATGGTGACTCATTTCAGTGGGCTTTGTTTCTCCAGCAGGCTGCACCTAGGTCATCCAGAGAAAGTCACACATTTTCTGTGTTTCAGCTATTGCAGTCTGAGTCACCCAAATCCTTCAGAAGCTGGAGGTGAGGGAGGAACTGTTCACATTTGGAAAATGAAAGGGTAGGACAAGAGGATGGAATGACAGTAAGAGTGGAACCTGAGGCACCTAGGGAAAGATGGAGCTTGCTAAAATGAACCAGAAGCCAGGCTTAGCTGTCAGGAATTGAGAAGGGATTATGTAGTCTTCATTGCAAAGTAGACACAGCTGGAAATTTTGGGGTCAAGATTTAAGGCTTAAAAATGTTACATCCAAAAATTTGTTATGGCAAAACGAAACCAGATATATGGAGAAAGGAATTTATTGTCTGTTAGTGTTTTAACACTGTAAAAGAGTAAATTATCATATTGTAACAGAAAAACTATGTTAAGTATTCTATTAAAATTGTATGTAAACAACTCACTACTGTTACTGGTTTATATTCAGCTTTCCTCTAGATCTTGAGTTTGAAAGTTTCTATCTTTCTGAAAAAGCACTGGGTGTATGTAAGCAGATGACACAAGATGTGTCATTAATAATCTAAGAGTTTCACAGGGAGGAATATGATGCTCACAGTGGGGAGCCCCTCCACTGAGCCTTGGGGGGTCCTGCTCAGGCAATTTTTATATTATTCCTCACCATGGCTCCTGCCTTCTGGCTGCTTCCAGCTGAGTGTGGCCCTGCAGCCTCCCCAGGCTCAGCCTCAGGGGCTCTTCTTGTTTGGCAGTGACCCCCTGGGTGTGCTGGACCCTGCCCATGGAGGCACCGGCAGAGCTGGGGCTCAGGCAGGGAAGGTTCCAGGCACGAGACTCCAAGGCAGGAGCTGAAACCAGCCCAGCCAAACTCCTGCCAAGGTGAGCCCCAGCTCTGAAACCAGCACTCACAGCTCAGGAGTGTGGGATTTCTTAGCAGGATTGACGAACGGTATTGGTCTGGCTGTGCCAAGTGCATTTCTCAAGCTCCTCTTAGCACTCAATGTGAATTGCAGAGATCAGAGACAAAGACCAAAGATGTTCTTTAGAGATCAAGTATTGCCCACCCAGAGGTCTTACCCTAGACACCCCTCCCTGCCCCAAGTTGCTCATTAGCGCATATGCACAGACTCATTGAATGTGGAAATTTTTACATTCATTTACCCAGGCATTTGGTAAGAAATGTAGGTGCAAAATCACACCCCACTTACCACAGAATTATTCATTCTGCACAGGAAATTCATAATAAAATGTTAATTCTTCATACTATACAGCTTGAAAATGTACCCAATCTTAATTTTCTTTAGAGCTTATTAACATAATATGACTACATATCAACATAAACGTAGTCCTACCATTAAGCTCAGAAGAAATGTTCACAAAAGGAAAAATAATACGATAATTAGGAAAGAAAGTAAGGGAGGAAGAAATTTGACTAAGATCATCAAAATATCTTCAAGAGGCAGGAAGAAACCAAAAGCTTTTTGAGAAACCAGCAAAAGCCAGCATAACTACTAGCCCTTTGAACTATCAACTAATGAACAAAGGAATCAAAGCAAGGCAAAAATGAAAAGTAGCTTTCTACACTCATATGTTCTGCAAAGAGCAATGAGAAAATTTCTTGACTCAAAGACAATTTTTATAAGGAATTAATGAGTGGACGTAACAAAGGCTAATGCCTCTAAGAAAGATGCTATTGAGCAACTCAAAAGAACTCCAGGGCAGTAAATCACTGGGACCAGATGGTGCTGATGAAAGAATTCTGAAGGAGCTGAAGTGTGAAATAGCAGAGGTAGCAATGAAGATACACAATATATCCTTAATAAACCACACACTGTTCCCAAAGACTGGGAAGTTGTTATCTTAGGTTAAAAATAAAATAAAAAAGCCATATATGACCCTTGGCATTACAGACCAGTAGGTCTTGTATTTGCTCCTAGGAAACTGGTTTCAAATTTAATTAAAGACAGCATTCATACAATTAGAGCCCAATAGGATATGGCTTCTGAGAGGGCAAACCTTTCAAACCTCCTAGAACTTTTAAATGACAGTGGAAAAAAGATTGGTGCTTCTTAACTGACCAGAGCAATAATGTTTTATAGGTTCAGCATATTGCCAAACACATGGGGATCACAGTATACAATCTAATATGCACAAGTTCAGGAAAGGTACTTCATTTTACCTCCCCAGAGTTATGGTGTCAGGAGAGGCAACTCGGTGCTTCTGAAGTGCTGAAAATGTAATTACCATCTGAAATGAAGATAATCTCACTTGCCTGGTCCTTAACACTGTTATCTCAGAAGAAAGAATTCTCTGACAACCTTTCCAGAGTTACACAAGTAAATTGACTATTGACTTCTCACTGATACATTTTTGAACTTGCTTTTACAGCAACTCTAAGGGAGATGGTAATAAAAATTTAACTTTGAATAAGCAGACATCTACTTGGAAAGGCTGCAAAATGTTGCTTTAGGGGAACTACTATCAGTTTTTTGTTATGATCTCTTTTTTTCGTTGCCAGAATTCTCATTTTCTATCTCACAGCTTGAAAGAAGTTAGCTGCTGGAGGCTCTGAGGTCGCAAGAATTCATCATAAATCCTCTCACCACTTTGTCTTTCTTTCTGTTCTTCATACCTAATTAGAGCTGTGTAGGGTGGGACAATTCCATTTATTCAAAGATTGCATATTTTGAAACTATGTTATGGAACAAAACCACCCAAACAAACTAACAATTTCTTGCTGGTGAAAGAACACAGAGCCCTATTAATTGAGTGGAAGATGTGGGTTGTCTAAACAATTTGTGTCCTAGAAATGCCAGCATCAGTGTTTCTGGGTTCAATCCACATGGTTCAAGACTAGACAATATGGAAAAATTGCTTGGTGTTACAATACCAGGATGCTGTGGGATCCTCAGCCCTGTGGCAATCAAAGTGTCTGGCAGCTGCATCAGCCAAGTTATCTCCCTCAGCAAATCTGTCTCTGAAATGTCACCAGTGCATACTGCAACACCATGCAGATACATTAGCACAAATCCCAAAGCAATATATTCAAAGTTATATTGAATTCACTTCGAAGTCTTGCTTGTTCAGCACAAGAGCATGGCTCTGGGCACCATGCAGAGCCACACTTACAGAACTACACTCCCAGGAAGCCAAAATTGTTGATGGATTGTGCAGGTAAATTACCAGGAGCCTAAACATGCCATATATTTAGGGCTGATTTAAAAACCTACAAGATTTACATCAGATTATTCTTAATAGAATTCCTAAACTAAAATATATATATATATATATATATATATATATATATATACTGTGCTTGGGATAATATGACACCAAATCAGTATGTACCCGATGCTTTGGTTCAACCTATTTCTATACTGCAAAGCCCTCATTGGACTTCCACCTTCTTGCTCCTCTATCACATTTATTTACAAATAAATCCTATATCATAAATGATGGAGTTCTATTTTATCACCCTATAGTGCACTGAGTTGTTGTTCAGGCATTACTTTAGTACAGATGTTAAATAGCAGTAACAAAAATTTCATGTAAAATACAATTATAGCAGAAGAAATTTGGGTTCTTACTTGAAAGAGTATTATATATTTTCTTGTTGTATGACAGATTCATTTTTTTTAGTCTTGTAAAATAGTTATCTGGTACAAATGGTCAATATGTTTTCACATTCATATTAGCCTCCCTTGTAAATCAGTAGTACATTTATAAATGTTTATTTTTTGACATACTGAATGTTATAGCTTCAAAACAAATTATTTTTCAGAAGGGTATAAACAGAGCAGAGGAGTTAGTTATGAAGGCTGTTGAGTTTCAAAATAATAACATATCTGGCTTCATATCACTTTTCTGACTGTACAATACTCTTTTGTAATGCAAATACCAGAGTAATGTAAGCATAAGACTAAGCTTAATTGCCTTACAAAATCTTTATCCATTTCTCGAATGCATTTTAGTCATGCAGCAATTCATTAACAGATAGTTTTCTATGTGGAGATGATATTTTTAATATGTAAGGCAATTTATAGAGTATAAGAGTGCTTACAGTACAGGTCATTGACCTGTAAGGAAATTAATGAAGAAAGCTTCTTAACTTAAGACTGCCAGTGAAAAAAAAAATGAGACATGCCTGCAATGCAAATACATAACATTTATCTATGTAAATCTCTTCTATATAGACTAAATCCCAGAAAAAAAAAATCAATAAATTAAACTCCTTTTTCTTTTTTCCAGCAATCACTCTGTGACAGGTATCAATAACCAAATCAGGAAAACAAGAAAATGATCTTCAAGTATTATTCATTATCATTTATGGTAATATTCAAAAATTAAACTCTACCAGTCACCAACCTTCTAAAACAACCCTTGCACATAGATTCAAGTGTAATTAAAATCAGTATCAGTTCTGAGGTCATCCTAATTATGTTGTAATACTAAGACAGGTGCAGGACCTTGGACTTATTGGACTTCATAAGGTTCATGTACTACTACTCCTCCAGGCTGAAAAGGTCCCTCTGAATCTTTCCTTCAAGTGAGTCAACTGCACTGCTCAGCTTGGCATCATGTGCGAACCTGCTGAGGGTCCACACAATCCAAGTGTCTGTTAATAAATATATTGAATAATACAGGTCCCAGTACAGAGCTTTGAGGGACACCACTTGTTACTAGTCTCTTAATAGACAAAGTGCTGTTGACTGCAAGCCTTTGGAAACTGCTATCTGTCCATTCCTTATCCATTTTATCTTCCATCCATAAAAGTCATATCTCTCCCATTTAGAGACAAGAATGTTGTGTGGGAGCACTTCAAAGGCCTTACAGAAGACAAAGTAGATGACACCCATAGCTCTTCCCTCACACACCGATGTGGTCAGTCCATCATAGGTGGCCTCCAGATTTCGCAGGCACAATTTTCCATTTGTGAAAACATTCTTTGTGTTTTTAATCTCCTCTCTGGTATCCACATGCCTTGACACAGATGCCACAAGAATCTGTTCTATGATATTACCATGGATAAAGACAAAACTGTTTGGACAGTATCTCCCATGAACTCACTTTTTATACAGATTGCAATTTTTGAACATATGAATTAGTATACCTTTCAAATTTTTGAAATGCTAGACATATACACAAATGCTAATAGTATTTTATTAAATACTTTTTAACACAGATGTTATAGAAAGTACTGTATAATCTTGTAAAAAGCATACTTTAAATTTCAGAAGAGTCCACTAGCATGTACTGGCTATTGCAGTGATTGATACTGTGTGCTGTTTCTTGACACTAAAATCATCTGCTTTCTGCTTTTAATTTGTGTTAGTTCAAATGTGTACATTTGAAATATTATTTGGTTCTGTAAAGTGTATATTGAGATTTTTATTTTCCATGTTTCTCTAGTGTTCTAAACAGTCATAAATATGTTATAATGCAATTCTTCAAACTACTTTATAAAGGTCACTTAGTTAAGCCCTTCTTTCCAAAGCTCTGAAATAGGGTTTCCAAAACCTATGTCATTATTCTAGCTCTTTTCAACATCCTGAATTATTTTTCTGTATACTTTAGAGGAGTGGAAGTAAGGAGCAAGGAAGCAAGGATTATCAGGTGATACATTGAAAGCCTTGCACTACCTGAAAATCTGTATCTGCAGATGTATGAAATATTCTTTAACATCTCTAATCATTTTTCTCATTCTTTGTTATCTTTGTATTCACACTATCACCATAAAGTTGTGCAGCATCAATTTCATAATGTATGATAAATGTAGCTGTTCATTATGTCTCCTTTTGAAAAATAATTTGCTTTTTGTAATCCTCTCCTTGTAAGTGTACTGCAAATGCTATGTTCCTACCTGTGTGATGCAAGCCACTTAGCTCTGCAGCATGTCCTGTAGAACTGAGTTGCTACATTTCAATTATGCTAGTATGTTCTTCAGAGTGCAAGACTATTCATGGCAATCCACCCAGCTTTATTAAGAATTAACAGCATTAGGGGTCTTTTATTCTCTTAGAATTGTTAGGAATAAGTTACAGTAGATTCACGAATACAAGCCGCACGGATTATAAGCCGCACTTCCGGTGCCTCGACAATGTTGCTGTCTTTGTCAATAGATAAGCCGCACCCCGAATATTAGCCGCACTTTCGTTCGTCGCGAGAATCCGTGCGCAGCTTTCACAAATTGGCCAATTAGTAACAGGATCGCGGCATAGCGGGCTTTACTGGCTCGGGGCGGGGCCAGGAAGGCTCGGTCCGCTCATGGTTGCCGACGGGGCCGGGTGGCCCAGCTCAGCGCCACGGCTCGGCGGGGCTGGCCGGGTGGTGCTGCCGCCGCCGCCGGGCTCGCCGGCCACCCCGCGCCACGTTTGCTAGCCCTGCCGGCAGGGCTGCCGCCGCCGCTGCCAGGCTCGCCGGCCGCCCCCTCCCGTCTGCACCGCCGCCGCGTTTCCTCGCCCTGGCCGGCACTGCAGGCCCCCGCACCGCCGGGCTCCCCCACGCTGCTGGCCCCGATTCTGCTGGGCTTCCCCCGCTGCCAGGCAGCCCCACCCGCCGGCCTTCCTGCTTCTGCCATGCTCCCCTGCACTGCTAGCCCCAGTTCTCCTGGGCTCCCCCGCCCTGCTGGCCCGGGCTCTGCCGCCCCCCTGCCCCGCCCTGCTGGCTCAGGCTCTGCCGCCCGCCCCCCACACTGCTGGCCCCGCCTCTGCCAGGCTTTCCCACCTCTGCCGGGGCCAGCCGGGCTCCAGCTTGGCTTGGGGCTGCCGCGGGCTCTCACTTCCGTGTTGGCAGCTTTTAGAATTTTGTTAATGTATTAGCCGCCCCGGAATATTGGCCGCACTTCCGGGTTTCCACCAAAATTTTGGTCAAATTGGTGCGGCTTGTATTCGTGAAATTACTGTACTCAAACCTGTAGATCTAACAGAAAAATAATTTTCCATTTAGAATTTGCCTAAATATTTTTGAAACAGAAAATATGTCTGTTTAAATGAAATTAAGAATTTGTCATCAAACTCTCCTGCAGGTGCAGTAGAAAAACATTTGTTGAGCATCTTATGCCACCTCACCTTCCCATGCCCTTATTAATCTCCTGCAACCTTTATTTAGAGAAAATGGAAAAAACTCAAAAATCTGCAACACAACAGCATCACACTCTCCCATGTTTAAAGTAGCACTACTCTTCCTGTATTCACTTATTCATTGTCTTTTACATTCCTGATTGAATGCTTAAATACATTTCTTTCATTGGCACAGTCACCTCTACTTGTGTATATAAATATAACCAAAGCCAGGGGAGGAATGGTTAACACCTTCATGCTATATATTCCTGGTCTCCTGTTGCTCTGTCAGCAGACCTCATGAAGACTTGCCAATATGATGAGGATCCAAGTACATAGAAATTCAGGGTTGTAGCAAGTGAAAGATGAATTGTGTGGTACCTTTCTTGTCATTGCTGTTGGTACTCTTACATAAAAAGAAATACTGAAGTTTTACAGACTTGTGGTTGAAAAAAATAGGCAAGGAAAACAAAAGGGACAGAATACTGCACAGAAGTCTCCAGAAATATTAATCCCAAAATTTAGGATTACATTTTTTCATGTGTTCTCCTTGTGATAATGGGGATTGGTTCTTTCGGTTATGTTAAATTCAAAATGTTAAGAGACAGTTGAAAGCAAGCAGATTATCACCCACTGTTGCCAGAAGGCATACCTACATAAAATCTTCTGGCAGCTTTGTAAGCAGGAAGAAACTGATCACGATTGGCCATTTCAGCACTGAATTCATGCATATTTCCCTCAATATTCGCAGTTCCCATCCCTAATGGGAGCTGACAGAATGTAAATGAGTTCCTAAAGGAACCAGCAAAAGTGGCAATTTTTCTCATTTAATCTTCAGATGAGCTGTCTGTCTCCCAGCTGCTGAGCTTCATTAGAATTCTGAAACTAATTTCACCTATCAACACATGATTATTGGTTTGAGTGAGGGTTTCGGGATATTCTGAGTAAAAATCACTCGACAATGCAGAGTTGGCTCAATAAAAAAAAAAAAAAAAAAGAGAGAGAGAGAGATTTGAATAAAACTGGTAGACTTCAGTTCTTAGCCTGAAGAAAACTTTCATCCATCTCTGGAGTCTGGGAAAAGTTCATCCTATACAGATCAGAAAAGTGAAAACATGTGATAAGTAGGAAAGATAGAAAGAATTACACTATTTATTAGCACAAAACAAGTTAGAAATTACTCATATTTTTTGTCCAATTGCAAAAAGCATTTAGCAATCACTATTGTGTTTATGGAAATAAAATAAGAGTAACAATAAAAAATACAAAGAAGTAGAATATACTGGAAAAAAATAGAATCACTAATTGATTCTTCTCTGCAAAGTGAGCAAATTTTCAAGATTAACATCAGATGAATATTGTCTTTTCCATATCTTCCTTGAAGTCATGCTTTGGTCATCTCCAATATTCATGTTCTATCAGTTGCTCTTAATCAAGCAATCAGGTATGTCTGTTTATCTGTTTCAAGACCTGTGATGACCACTGATATAATCACAAATTATGTATGTATACAAATCAAAAAATAAAAAAGAATTCATTTTGCACATTTTAATTTGTCCAGAAAATTACATATGTCTGCAGGAGATGGGTATAATTTTTACCATGACTGTGTGTCATTGGCATTGGACAACAGTGTTTTGCCGCAATTGCCTAAATTCCCATTTATTACAAGAAATCTGTTCTCTGTCAGCCATTTACCCCTGCATTTTGTCTTTATGGATCAGTACATGTTCATAACAAGATGCATTTCATTTCTCTCACTGCTTTCATTTGGGAAGCCAAGTTTCCCCTAATCTTGCAAACTGTTCAGTGCTCTCTTAAAGTACACAATAATTCAGCTTTGACCTAGCTATCAGTTACATCACAAATAATTTGTCTCTGTTGGTCCATCTGTTATCTGCACAGCTTACATGATTTAGCTTTATTATGTAGTGGTAACAGAATGGCTAATAGTCTCAACTGACAGCCTGTTTCTTGCAAAGAAAATTCCTTTCCCTTGTGGTATTATTGAATGCATCGCAGTAGTCTTGAAATTTCTAAGTGACTTTGCCTAACATTTTACATTCCATTTCTTTCTCCCAAAAGAGCATTGCTCTCAGCTTGCAAGACAACATTTTGATTGCTTCCAACTCTGATTTCTCTACATTAGTACCCATTTTAACTTAATGCAATTTTACACCAGGAATCTGTGACACATGTTAGTGGATCATAGAAGCACTGAGCAGAAAGAACAATGTTGGTTTCTTATCCCTCTGTCCAATGGCATAGGGCAGTTTGCAGAAGGATAAATATACCACAACAGAGATTACCATAGCCTGATACACCAGAGATACAGTACAAAAGAAAAGGAACAAGCTAACTCTAAAAAAGAGAACCTCTTTCCCAAGGTCAGGTCATTATATTCTTTTTAGAAATCAGGATGTCCCAGGATATAAAAAAGAACTTCTTGAATACAGAAGACTTGGAGTTAAAATAGATTCATATTCCCTCTTCATTTCTAAGGGCAATGGAGCACAAGGATTTCTTAAAAATATAAAACTAAATTAAATTAAAGAACAAGGAATAAGCATAAATACAACAGTAATTTGTGCTTACTAATTAAAACTCAACAACCACTTTCCAGAAAAGCACTTACAAGAAATGAAAGGTAAAATTTCAACTATTTCTAATTCTAGCATACATATACAGGCTGGAGGGGTGGGCCCCGTAGACCTCATGAACATCAACAAGTCCAAGTGCAAAGTCCTGTGAGTAGCTTGGGTCAATCCAAAGCACAAACATAGGCTGGGCAGAAAATGGATTGAGAGCAACCCTGAGGAGAAGCACTTGGGGGTTTTGGGTGATTAGAAGCTTGAGATGTCCCAGGAATGTTCAATCACATCCCAGAAAGCCAAATGTATCACAGACTGAATAAAAAGAAGCAAAGGCCAGCAGACTGAGGGAGGTGATTATCTGCCTGTACTCCACTCCAGCGAGGCCACATTTGGAGTAATGCATCCAGCTCCAAGGTCACCAACATAAGAAGCACTTAAATGTGTTGGAGAGAGTCCAGAGGAGTGTCATAAAGGAGCACCTTTCATATGAAGACAGGCTGAGGAGTCATGCTACTCAGCCTGGAGAAGAGAAGGCTCCAGGAAGATCTCTCAGCAGCTTTCATTACCTAAAGGAGACCTACAGGAAAACTTGAGAGGGCTTTGTACAAGGGCATGTAGTGATAAGAAAAAGGGCAATGACTTCAAACTGAGAGCAAGTATAGAATAGACATCAAATAAAAATTCTTCACAGTAAGGGTGGTGAGGCACTGGAACAGGTTATCCAGAGAAGTTGCAGATACCCTGTCCATGGAAATGTGGATGGGGCCCTGAGCAACCAGGTCTAGGAAAAGGTGTCCCTGACATCCTAAAGGGATTGGAATTAGATAGTGTAAAAAGTTCCTTTCAACCCAAGGCGTTCTCTGATTGTTCATCACAGAATGCATGGCCAGCAAGCCATGTCCTATGTGCATATTCACGTCCCAGATTTAAAAAAAGACAAGTCTGAAAAATACTACAACAGATATAATTGCAGTAGCCTACAGTTTGTACCAAAACTTTGCAACTGTATCAGAGATATTTGTAATTTTTCCAAATTAACATGTGTAAGAATTGTACATTATGAATTTGTAGCTTCCTTATGGGAGGTTTTGCAGGATAACTGCTGAAAGTCATTATTATTCCACACATATCAAGTGACTTTATTGGTACTCTTTTTCATTTCTCATATTCACACATTTTGTTTAGCTAATAACCCATAAAGCACCTTTACAGTCAATTTAACCTGCTTTAAATTTATATTTATCAACTATACAACACACTTCCACTTGCTTCAGTTGTTTCACCAAGCTACTGCTACACTAACACATTAAAACAGCCTTTCAGGACCTAAACAAGATCTAGAAAAAATCTGAAGAGGGACTTTGTAGAAAAGCGTGTACTGACAGGACAAGGGGGAATGGCTTCAACAAGAGAGAAATAGAGATTATATGTTAGGTTGAAAATCTTTACTTTGAGAGTAGCGAAGCACTGGCACAGGTTGCCCATAGAAGGCATGGATGTCCTATCCCTGAAAGCATGGAAAATCAGGGTGTGTGGGACTTTGAGCAACCTGGTCCAGTGATGGTGTCCCTGCCCATGGCAGCGGGCTTGGAACTTTGATGATTGCTAAAATCCCTTCCAACCCAAACTATTGTACGATTCTAATAGTCAATGTCAAAGAATTTGACATATAGTAGGAGAGAACCTTAATAAAGTATTAGCTGCCCTACCACAGTGTCTTTCCTGACAAACGTCCTTCTTTTTTATTGTTTTATTGCTTGCTTTAACTCTTATAGTGGGTGTAGAATGGACAAAACTCTTTGCAAATGATTTCATAGCTGGCTAGAAATGGCAATTTTCCAACAGGTTCAGTTCAGAGGCTCTCACTAACTGGATTTCTGTTCCTGGTAGATAAGTCACTGATGATTTTTAATCTCATAATGAAAAAAACAGGTACTGGGAACAGATATTGTCACACAAGGTATTAATGTGTACTGTGTCTTAAAGAAAAATAAACAAAACATAACAATCCTCTAAAAGATAATAATTATTGTAGGAAAAGAGGCAACTTATTAAAGAACTGGAATGAAAAGTACCTTGAATTGGACAAACAACTAAGGATTAGACAGCTGAAGATGAACAGCATATAACATTTGTATCATAGTAATACAAATTAATTCAAATTTTCAATTATAATAACTAACTCTTACCTCTTCACAAGATTTTGGTGACCTGAGAGGCCATTCTTTTTGTTGTATTTATATATAATTATTTTTAGAGAAAGCCACAGTCTCAGGGATCACTGTTGTTTTCCTAAAACCAATGAAATGACTTATGTTGTTTCCAAAGCTCTAAAATCAATCCTAGAAACCTCTAATCAGACAAAGCTGAAAAAAATGCAGCTGAAGTTATATTAAATGAGTCTGAGTGTCTGGGGGTTTTTTTGTTTGTTTGTTTGTTTGATTTTTGTTTTGTGGTTGGTTTTGGTTTTGCTTTTTTTTTTCTTTTCTTTTTTTTTATCATGGAAGGGTTTTCTTTTTCCCTAGGGAGGTTATGCATGGATTTTGGATATTAAAGGAAAGTCCAGGGTACAGGTGTTATGACATTCCAATTACTTTTACAAAGGGACATTCAGAAAGAGCATGAGCCATTGCTACATTTTCTGCCTGTGAAATGGCTGATATTAAGAAAACCTTAGAAGTGAAATAACCTTATTTCAAACTTCTTTACCCCTTGTCATCTCTACACACACAGTCCATGCATTATACCAGACCACTGCCCATAGTAAAATTTCATTTACATAAATATGCTTTATGAATTGAACTTGTATTTTTCCCATCCTTTTTTCTGATTTTCTAGAACTATTAATATGGCTCTGAAGGTTTTTCATCGTGTCATTCACAGTGGTAGGTTATACTTATTCATTTGCTTAATTAGTTCATTTATCAAATGGATGTGCTCCATTGTAGTGAAGCCTGATTAAAAGCCTGTCTTTTCTGTCGGTTGGTTGGACTCCAGCTCGGCTGTGAGTTGATTTCACTAAAACCAGCCAAAAAGTTTATAGAATGAAGACATGAGCCTGATCGATCTCCAGTTCCTCCTGTTATGTTCACGAGAAAATAAATAACAAGTAATTTTTTCTGAAATTACAGAAAATGAGGAATTTTCTTTCATTTGTGTGCTGAAGACAGAGTTAAAATTAGCCTTATTATAATTATTATTTATATTGCAGTAGTTTCATTGTGCATGCCTCAAATGTGTAATACAGACTCTTTTGAAAACCCAAAATTCTAAAGAGAAGAGACAAAGGGGAAAACAAGAAATGGAGACAGAAACAGGTGAAGTAACTGCTTAGAGACCACACAGCAAGTCACAACAAAACCAAAAATAGAATGTCTCTTGTCTTTCACATTGTCTCCAAAATCCCCAGTAAAAAATCATAATTTTTTTGAAATAAATTCTCTACATGTTGAATATCAGTTTTCTTGCTGTCAATTGAGTGAACATCTGCTGTTTTCTTGGCAACAGTTCCAGCCATTTAGAGGCACATAATATGTTTTGTTCCTTTGCAGTATTCATCATGGTACCTCACAAAAAATATATAATATAAACTATGCTAACATATAGAACATATATTACAATATGTTTCACCTAAGTATTGATTAGAATGGGCACAGGAACAGATCAAACTATTCACGTGCATTTGTTATATTTTTGCCCATTTTTTGGAAAACAATACACATTAAAGGAAAACAAACCATATTTATGCTGCGAAACACAAGAGCAAAACAGTACCTAAAAGATAAAGAGTTCTCTCACAAATAGCTGCATTTAGCAGACATTGAATAAATAAATTTTAATCAAACAACCTGAGTGATTTTGACAAGATAGGAAAGATTGCTGAAGAAATTGTATATGTTTAATAAGGCTGATGGTTGGATCTTGCTCATGAATCTATCTTTTCCAAAGTGAATTGTAGTCTAAAGCAATGGCAGCACAAAACCATTAGGTAAAAAGCTTGAAAGATTCTTGCATTTTGGTCACTGCTATAGTTGTATCCCTACCCCATATAAAGCCAAGATTGAAGTTTTCCTATTACATTTCCCATCCAAGACTTTCATTTCCCTTGGAAATAAATCTGGAAATATGAAACACTAGGAAGGGGAGCAGCTTTGAGCTGGTTCCTGGTCAGGACATGGAAGAGATGAGGTACTCCACAGTATGCATGAAAGGGCAAGAGAGAAGGAAGTCTTTTTCCATTGATTTGCTTGCCAAATTAGAGGCTCAAAGACCTGGAATATTAAGACTACAGCCAAGTGCTAAAAAGTTACATTTCACTGAATTTCAAAAACTTGGGAGTTTAGGTTTTGGTGACTTTTTTTGGGGTGAGTTTTGGGGTTTGTGAGGTCTTTTTTGTTTGGTGGATTGTGAGGGGCAGGTTTCTGTTTTGTATGTTTGAGTTGTTTTTTTTGGGGGGAGGGTTAGTTTATTGTGCTACACTTCCTAATAAATAGGTACAAGGGCATAATTAATTTATATAGTTGTAATATTTTGAGCTTAAACATGGCACAAAATGGAGATATAACAGTAGATGAAAATGAAAGTGGGAGATGAGAAACAGCTTAAGGTAAAAGTCTCTGAAACCATTTTAACTTTGCTGATTATTTTAGCCTAATTTTAACCATCTCCCAATCAGTCATGTAATCAAAATTAATCTCCACAGCTCCAGCCACAGAGAAGACATTCACTGTAAATTTCATATCTTCATTATTTTAAGACAGAATGAATATTTTCTAACACTTTTCACCTGACATTGACTATGGATGCAGTCCACATCTATGCTTCTATGGAAGAGCAAATGCACCTTAGAAAGTTACTTGTCTAAGTCTGATGTTCTCTGAAGTCAGAAGGAGAATCCTGATGCCCTTGCAGCTCAGTCAGTGATTTATAATCTATCATCAATATATATTAAGATAGTTGATAGCTCAGCTTCCTTCTTGATTAGCTACAAAATTTTCTAAACTTTGTATTAGTAGAGAGGGGAGTAAGATAACTAAAAGCAAAATAACTACTGTAATTCTTGAAAATGTCTTCAATTTTGTAGAACAAGCTCTCAAATAAATACCTTAGCAAAACATTGAACATCCCATGTGCAGATTTTATACACTTCAAATTTACTTGCACATTCACTCAGGTTGCTGACATAGCTGTGCACAAGACTCTTGCACAAAGAGATGGACTTCCTTGATATTCTAGCTGGAACAGAATATTTCTTCCCTTACCTTTTATCTCTTCCAAATCATGGTGTAATTTCTCTTCTTAGTTTGAGTTATCTTCTTCACTTCACTTCACTTCACTTCACTTCACTTCACTTCACTTCACTTCACTTCACTTCACTTCACTTCAGGCTTCTTGAATTTACTTTCATTCCATTTGGCTAGACTCACACATATCTTCTAAGTTTCCTTATTAGTCCTTAGTGTTATTACTCTTCGATGTCAAATTCAGTTTTGTAACCCACATTGCTATGTTGTTCCCTGCTGTTCATCAATTTCATTCAAGTGATTTCTATTCAAAGTTAATAAAAAATTGTTTGGCATCAGCTAATTATAGGTAAAAATGTTCCTAGAGAGAGAAAGACATGCAGCGAGAGATGCATGTACAGTTCTAATTATTTTTATTAATTGCTTAGTCTTCTAGGCTTTTAATTATACCAAACACAGCTTCTTAAAAGCCTAAGGCCAAAATGCTTGTTTGCCCCTTACTTGCTTTCAATAACCTAGCCAACAAGATGGACACAAATGAGAATTAGATCATCTACTTAGACAAATACTTATTCTTTTAAAAAAATCTGTAAATAAAAATCTAGGTAACAGAGACAGTGTGATTATTAGGACACAGCAGATGATAGAGGAGATGTGGATTACCTACACGCAAAAACATACATCATCATCATCACAAATGAGTTCTACAAATGTCAGGTAATGAGGTAAACCACTTCAAAAATCCTGTCTTTCTGAACATACATCGCTTTCTGTAAGCACATAATTATCAGACTGAAAAGAATGAGCAACTAAGCACACAGTCCAATGACTGGGCTATGATCAACTGTTTACACAAACAGGACTTGCACAAAACATTGAAGAAAAGCCACTACAGGATTTCCATTAGGGTGGTAATAGCATAATCAGATTAGGAGCTTGAATGCAGATGCCTCTTCTGTTGGGTCTGGGCTAACCACACTCACCTACAGGGCTGTGCATAGACAGCGTGCAAGAACATTTGCAACAACAATTTCATCAAGAGTCACTAAACAGTTTGAACTCATAGCCAATTAAATGTCTTTTTTTTTTTCTTTTTTCATATGCCCTAAATTAAGCTAAAATAAATTATGGACTGCGGGAATATATTGTTTCTAGTAATTTATAGCAGCTCTGTAAACTTTGGTTAAAAAGATCAAACAAGAGAGATTGTACCAAGGACAAAGTGGGACCAAGCATCAAGTATAAAAGACCAGTGGTTTCTACTAAGAATGATGGCATGAAAGGATGAGACATTGAATTCACCTAAAATCTTAAAACTGGGAAAGAATAAGACTTAATGAAAGAAGAAAATGGGATGAGACAAAGCTCCATAGAACAAAATTGGTGAAACATGAAAGCTCCATTGCAATGAGGGGTTACAGTATAAAGATTATATGATATAGCACTATCCTTCACTTCAGAGCAGACCTATTTAAAAAAGAAATATATATATATATATATAGTTGCTAGGAAATAATGTTTCCTTTATGACCTTATGTTATTCTTATTAATTTCAAACAGATCTAAGCCAATGGTGATAGATATTATATATTATTTTCATGTAACATTTGTTCATAAATCTTCATATTGTTTATACTCACAAGGATTCGAACATGAAATCTAACAAATCATTATGAAGAGCACATTTTGTAACATGTAGCAAGACTGCAAAGTGTCTCACATGCATGGGGAGAGTATGTAAGCACACATTTAGTTTTCACATATATACAATTTTGAACAGATAACAGCTACATTTTTGGCATAAGTCTTCTAACTATGCATATAGTACAAAGCATTTACAATACTCTTTAGATTTCTAGATTTTTTTTCAGACTACTGAAAAGACTGAGATAATTCTAATGGGTTTTGATAATTGTTGCATTTTTCTAAGCAAAGTTTATAGTACAGTAATTTCACGAATACAAGCCGCAGCAAGAAGACTAAAATTTTGGTGGAAACCCGGAAATGCGGCCAATATTGCAGTGCAGCTAATCTATGGACAAAAATGTGATGTCTGCCCTTACCTAGTATCATGCTGGTCCAGTCCCGAGCCAAAACAGTCTGAAATCCATGGTTTCCCGTTGTTCCGACGATGAACCAATCAGAGAACAGTTTATTGCCTGCCTGTGGATGGCGGCGTTACTGAGGGGCGGGGGTTGTTATCGGGGTGAGTTACCTCGGCAGTTCGATAAAAGTGTGTGATATTTCTCTGTACTTTTTAAAGTGTTTTCAGTCTTGTGCGGCTACGGGGCTGGCTGGGCTCGCAGGGAGAGGGCTGGGGGAGCCTCTCTCCCCGCAGGGAGAGGGATGAAGTGGGCAATCGGCTCGCAGGGAGAGGGCTGGGGGAGCTGCTCAGCCCGCAGGGAGAGGGCTACAACGGCCGCTCCCCCCGCAGTCGCAACGGCTACAACAGGGCCGCTCCCCCTGCGGGGCTGCGAGGGCCAGAGCGGCGCTCGCCCCGCGGGCCGCGAGGGCTAAAACGGGGCCACTTCCCCCGCGGACTGCGAGGGCCAGAGCGGCGCTCCCCCCGCGGGCCGCGAGGGCTAAAACGGGGCCGCTTCCCCCGCGGACTGCGAGGGCCAGAGCGGCGCTCCCCCCGCGGGCCACGAGGGCTACAACAGGGCCGCTCCCCCCGCGGACTGCGAGGGCCAGAGCGGCGCTCCCCCCGCGGGCCGCGAGGGCTACAACGGGGCCGCTCCCCCCGCGGGCCGCGAGGGCTACAATGGCTGCTCCTGTGCCAGCACGGAGCACGGAGATGTGGCTCCGCTCGGAGCTCAGCTGCCTGCCCGCGCGGCTGAGCGGCTGTTTAAAGGCAACGCGGATCCATTGGGAATGCTCGCAAAATGACCACACTATTGTTCCTGTCTTTTTCGGCTTGTAAATAAAGGGTGTGTCTTTTTTCACTTGGAAACAATGTTTCCGAGGTCGGCAGTAAGCCAGTAAGCCCCAGCGATCCCGCGATTGTGTTACTAAATGACGATTTTGTGAAAGTTCGCTGCGAACTAAAGTGCGGCTAATATTCCGGGTGCAGCTTATCTATTAACAAAGGCAACAATGTTGCCAACACACCAGCAGTGCGGCTTATATTCCGTGCGGCTTGTATTCCTGAATTTACTGTATTTCATGCATCTTTGGTATTTCTTCAAAACGGCATCTCCCTATAACTAGTCTGACACAGGTTTTTAAGAAACTTGGAAAAGCACATTTCATTATTTACTGCAAGAATCTTGGCTTTAAGATCACCTAGTTGAAGATAGTATACTTGAAAGATATTCACCAATTATAATACCTCTGAAGCTCATCCAGCTTATGCCAAGAATTAGCTTGAGCCCATCAGCTCTCAGAAAACGTACTAATAAGGCCAACTATGGTGTTAACTCCCTTATCCGGGTGAAACGAGCCGTGTGTGTGCAAGAAGGCATGTTTGCACAACCCATTATGTAGTTTCATGTCATGTTCAAGACATATCTCGGTAGTTCAGTGTTTAGGAATTCACTTCTCATTGCTTTATACAGCTGATTACACATATAAAGACTCTGCTATTGAGCACACAGTGCAAGGGACTGTTTTGTTAACAAATATTCTGTGCCACAGATGAGATGGCGCATAATTACAAAAACACAGATCTTCTTTTCTTTTTGCTATTTTGGGAATACCTGTTTTCAAACAAGTAGTGGAACATTTTTATTCCCAAAATTGTTTTCTGCAGCAATTTAACTTAATTTCTAGAGTCTAACATTTGTGGTTTCTACATTTTTCCCTTGTCAAATAACACTTCAAAGAATGCACCATCACATCTTTTGTTACAGTAAGTTTTCTCATATCTCTGTGGCTCTGTGAATAGCTGAGGATACATTCAATGCTTAATTATCCTCAATTACAGCTTAATGTGGATATAAAGGTTTCAAGACCAGAGTAGACATCTTGTCATGGAGCTGTACTAATCCAGGAGGTAGTTTAAAGCTGAATCTAAAATGCCTTAATAGTGCACTGTATTGATATCACTTTCTTTTTATTTTGGCTTCTCTTAAAATGTGGAATGAAATTCATCAGAACTCTAGATGAATAGAACTCTAGTCTACAAAAGGAAACACATATCATATACCTTAAGGAGATAACAGTGAAGTAAACATTATGCATATATTAAATCTCTATTGTATTACATTGTGATACTGAATTATTTAACTGCAGAGAGCAGAGCGGAACAGATACACCAAATTGAAATATCGTGTTCTAAATTGGCCGGCAGTTTGAACTCCCTAAATTAACACGAGAATTTGTAAGTTCCTCTGTTGACCAAATCTTGACTTCACTCGCAATCAGACTGTTGGTCTAAGATGTACCTCAATGTACTGTGAGCAGAGAGGAACTGATCATTCCCCTCCCACCCATGTTTTGCTACTTGAAGGGGAGAAAAGGAGATAGAGGAGTTAGGAATGAACAAGGTGAATCTGGGAAAAAGGAAAGTTTCTTTAATTTTGTCTTTGCTTCTCACCATCCAAGTTTATTTTAATAGGCAAGAAACTCAATTTGTTTTCCCATAAAACATGACAGAAATTGGTAAGTGGTCCACTTGTCTTTTTCTCGACCTGCATGTTTTAGTATCTTGTGCCCTGCTCTGCTAAGGAGGGGGTGTGAGACAGCAGCCAGGTGGGCAGCTGGTCAAGGTCAATGCACCACAGTCACTAACAAAAGAACAATCAAAATCACAAGATGTCATTCCCAATTTCGAAAATAAATCCTTGTGTAACTTCCAGGGGTGAACATATATCTAAGGAGAACTGAACTAAGTTCTAAAAAAATAAGACAAATTATTTGCATGCCAAGAACCACATTAATGAACAGGAGTGTTCAGAGTTCTTTTGATGTCTCAAATCAACAGCTTTAAATATTACAAATTTATAAAATGTTACTACATTTTCCTGATTGCACTTAAAAATTCAATCTGACTATTTACAAAATTAATATTTTGGAGTCTTATAACAATAAAATTGAAAGGCATCATGCTACATACACATCTTTAATAAAATATTTTAAAGAGAAAGTTTCATCACTAGAATAATGGTTTTCACCTCTTCCCAATTTATTTCCAGAAATCTCCTAAATATGAATGAAGGTTAGAAAGATTTTACCTCTTTGCCCTTAAATTGTGTATACGTACTTATAAAGAAAAAAAAAAAATCTCTGTTTCTTGTCTTAATCCTGCTCTGGTTGTCTTGTGTATGGAAAAACACCTCGAAGACCCTGGAATGTTTGAGACGCCTGGGAACAGACTTCAGCAGCTGATCGAACGCCACCCAGTGTTAGAAGAAGAAATAGCTACTTCTTAGTTCCACTCTAAAATAAGATGGGCACTGGAAAATGAGACAAGGGCAAGAGTTACAAAGAAGATAGAATTTTATTTCATTTTTAGAGTAACATTTTAAGAGGTAGTCTGCTTACTGCTGGTATGCTATTAAATGGAAATTAAATAGGATAAATATTAGAAGAGTAGACAAGAAAAAGCGGGGGAAAGATGTTTAACCTTCAGTTTTAAATTTTTAGTTTGAGTATCTATTTCAGGTAGTGCAGATCTAAAGTTTAGTATTGAATTTATAATCTACTAATTTTCAAAAGTTTTCAACAACATTAGCCCGCATTATATAAAATGTTTTCTGTCTTTTGAACAACTGTAGCTTTTGAGAATTAATGGATATTAGTGGAGACAATTTTGAAAGCTATGTCTTAAACATCAGATGCATACTCTTTGAAGATTAATTATATTATTTTAAATTTAAAACAAAACAAAACAAAAATTAAAACAAACAAACAAACAAAAAGTGTCCCGATATATTACATACTTTAAGGAAGAGAGTGCTGCGAAAAGAATAAATATATCCATAAAATTCAGGAAGTTTCTGAGAAGACTAATTAATAAAGAGATATAAAAAGTAACCATTTTGAAATAATTGTGGACATGCCTCATAAAACATCAGAGAAAAACAACAGAATATTTGGGGTTGGAAGAAGGGATTTTGCCTTCAGACACACTCACATTTTGAATATTTGTGAGTGATAACTCATTCAGATGTCACTTCTTATCCTGGTCCCAAACGGTTGGTGAGCAACCCATGATTTTTTCACTTCAGTTTATTTTTTGCTGAATGACTGCTGCTATTGGTTGATTTCTTGGTTGTTCATATTCACTTTGTTACTCTTGACTCTAAATTAAAACCTGCCTTGACTACCCACGCAACAAATCAGCATGACAACAGAGAGCAAAACCCAAACACTTTTCACACTGTGAAGTACTCAGTAACAGAAAATGAAATATCCAAGAAAACAGTGAAGTTTACTTGATTGGTTTGGGTTATTTTATATATGCGTGTGAATATAGAATACATTTTATTATTAATTTTATAAAAAGTCATTTTTATATTCATGTGAATATTTGTGCTGCAATCTGAGATCTTGCTGTACACTTTAATTCATGACCAGGATAAAATCTTTCCCTAAGAAAGTACCTGTGGCTATTTTTCATGTTTCTTACTATCACTTCCTAAAAATGATTCCTCAGAGCTCAAGAAAGAGAATTTTATGTATTATTTTATAGTATATGAAAAAAATAAGCCTATTCTCTCAACAATATTTGCCTAGCAGATATGATAGCCATCATGCCGTATCTACTCTAATTTCCATATACTGATAATGTGAGATATTTTTTAATACCATTGGTAACTGGTGTATGAGGAGATAGAACAATGAGTAGTCTTTAGAAGTATTTAGAGGAAAAGTCAATTATCATTAGATCATGATGGGCCAACTCTTTACTGAAGTTCCAAAGGTTATTTGAAGCATTTCAGTAGAGAGTGATAGAAAACACTTTTTTTCAGTAGTATATAAACAACTCTTTTAATGAGAACAATCTCTGCAATTATATCACCATTTTCTAATAGACCGTGTCAAATTCTTAATCCTGGTATTGTAAGTGAATATAGTGGGTACCTCACTGAAAGAGAATGAAAATCAAAAGGCTTGAATACATTAAAAAAAATAAAAAGAAGCTAAACTTACACTGAATTTAACAGTTTGAAAAGAAATTCATACTATTTGTAGGACAATCAAACACTCTGCCATCTGTTTTTTTATGGTAATAATGGTTACCTAAGAAGAGTGTACATTCTTCATAAGCCAATAAATGTGTAAGAGATGCTTAAAAACCATTTTATTGTTTTTAATTTAAACTTCAAGAAGTTTGGAATGAATGTCAAAGACAGTATTGTTTGCCACTACAGAGATTCAACATTTCCTAAGATGCTGTAATTTCTGCATATAGCAATATTTGGATTTCCATTTACATAAATGCATGCACTACAAAGTAAAGATGGACCCCAGATGCAAATATAGTACTTTTCATCACTTTCTGTTCTAACAAACAGAGATAACTGACAACAGTAACAAAAAAAAAAAAAAATTGTTATATTGCTATGAGCATGGAACATAGTTGCACTTACCTATTAAAAGGAATGGGAAAAAATGAATGGTTTTGTGCAGTTTTTCTATTTACAATATATCTTCTTCATTAAAAAGTCCTGAACTGATCAAAAGGAAAAAAAAAATGGTTCAGTTATAATCAGCACTAACAAGAAAAAGAAATCCAAGGGGAAGGATATAGATGATATAGATACAGATATATATATATATGGTTAATAAAGCTAGTATTTAGTAATAGGAATCTCCTTGAACAGGTTTCACTCTGACATGATGGGGAAAGAAAACCCATAATTAAATGAGTTTATGAGGCAGAAATAAAATGTAATAATTATTTAAGCAAAATATTAAATAAAACTTATCATGTTCATATGTTATTTCAAATTCCATATCTTTAGCAAGGAAATGCATCTCAGAGTATTTGTTTAGATTTGTTTATCTGTAGAAATTACTGTATTATTTGTTAATACTGTATTTAATACATGTATTTTTTTTTCCTTTAAGAGTGAAACTGGTTAAAACTAAAATTATAGAAATTAGATTTTCTTAGATTATATTAGATTATATTTTCTTCAACAAATTTTCCATTTTAATTCAGCCCAGGAGAATAAATGCCATTACAGATTGGGTGGGAATTAATCACATCAAAATAGTCTGCTTAAGCCATAATGACAAGCACTTTGGTATTTTTATATGCAACCAGCAAAGAGATGGACCCATCGTACAGTAATTTCACGAATACAAGCCGCACCAATTTGACTAAGATTTTGCTCCTAAACCGGAAATGCGGCTAATAATCAGGAGCGGCTAATACAACCTCAGAAGTGCCTGCCAGAGTGCTGAGCCGAGCAGCTGCAAAGTCGGCATTTTGCGATTGTTACAAATCGCTACTCTGTTGCACCGCGGGTGGAGCCTGGCTCCCTGCAGGCAGCACGGGGGGCGGGGAGAGAGGCGGGAGAGCTCTCTTTCCTCCTCTGCCACAGCCCAGGGGAGAGACGGGGGGGGGCCCGGCGCCGCCATTGCCGCGGCCCGGGGAGGAGAGGGGGGACCCGGGCCGCCCCTACCGCGGCCCGGGGAGGAGAGGGGGGACCCGGGCCGTCCCTACCGCGGCCCGGGGAGGGGGGGGGAAGCCCGCGCCGCCATTGCTGCGGCCCGGGGAGGGGGGGGGGGGAAGCCCGCGCCGCCATTGCTGCGGCTCGGGGAGCCGACGGGAGCCCCGCGCTGCCATTGCTGCGGCCCAGGGAGGATGGGGGAAGCACGCGCCGCCATTGCTGCGGCCCAGGGAGGGGGGGGAAGCGCGCGCCGCCATTGCTGCGGCCCGGGGAGGGGGGGGAAGCACGCGCCGCCCCGAGCGGCAGCACCGGGCTGGGCCACCTGGCCCCGTCAGCGGCCCCTAGCGGGCCGAGCCTGCACAGCCTTAGCTCAGCCAGTAAACCCCGCCCTCCCGCGGTTCTGTTACTAATTGCACGCGGGTCCTCGCTGCGAACGACAAAGCGGCTTATATTCGGGTGCGGCTTATCTATTGACAAAAACCAAAATGTTTGCCAACACCCAGTGATGCGGCTTATATTCAGTGCGGCTTGTATTCGTGAATTTACTGTAATCTGTAATTTGAGTTGTTTTCTGTGTCTGTCTTTCTCCATAGGACCTGAAGAAAGCTCAATTCAGTGATGATGGTGCCCAGTTTGGGCATGTAGGCTGTTAAGGTTTTGGGCGATCTGAGCTCATCAGAACAAATACAGGTGAAAACAGGTAATAGTGGAGGGGAAAAAAAAAAATATAAAAAGGTCTATAACAAGAAAAAAAAGTGAGATGAATGAGGTCTGGATTCATTCCACTTAACTTGAGATAGCCTGCTAAGTTAGGATCATCAGTCACTCTAGGCTCCCTGCACAGAAAAACAAATTAGAGACAGGAACCTTCAGAAGGCAATTTACCCCACCTAAGAACCAAGTCATCTTCTGGAGGTTTGTCTCACACTGTTCACTACAGGGACAACCCTTGTTCCCAGACAAGGTATGCCGCTTTATTCCTGTATGTATCCTTGAGCTGAAGTAAGTGATGGGTAAAGTGGCCTAAAAGAGTAAGACATAGAAATTATTAGATGTCCAATCAGAAAACAATTAAGAATATGAATGAGAAAAGATTAAGCACAAGTTAATCACCATGGAAGAAAAAATTTCAAAGAGGAAACTGAAGAACCGAAGAAAAATGCAACAAATTACAAAGAATTCAAACCAAGAGAAATGTTTTCTTTCTATTTATAAATTCAGATGAGCAGAGGTGGCATTGATGGTTAAATTAAAAGACTGTGTTGTGTTTATTATGTTTTATATTATTTTTATGTCGCAGTAGGCCAGAATAGCTCTAGCTAATTGGCAAATGTTTGTCCATGCATTTGGTTTGATGAGATATAAAGGTGATGATGATTTCATGTATGCTGGGAGTTGTAATATTTCAAATATCCCAAATAACTGCCAAAAAAAACTACATCCATCCGTACAGGCAAAAATTCCCTAAGCACTCAGACCTAACTGAGAAATTCAAATGAATAACATTTGTGAAACATGTATACTCACTCACTAAAAAAGGGGTATGGGGAAAAGTGTGCAGAAAATGAAAAAGCATCTTGAACTAATTTTTAAGCTATCTATGGTAACACAGGTTAACAAGTAATTCAATGTTCATTATTTGTTGAGCCCCGTACATCTTGTTAACTAGAAGGATAAAATACTCCAGTTCCCCCATTGAACAGAACACTCTCTTTGACTTGGAAGTTGGGCAGCTACTAAACCCTCTTAATTTACACAGGCTATCTAAGATGTTAAATGAACCATAAAGGGCAGATGACAGAGACAAATAATCCTTTTCCCTGAAAGTGCCGAGTTTCAGGGCCTTGGTCTCCCTCTCACACTGACGCAGTCTGTGACACTGGAGGACCTGGCTATCACTTTCTATAAATGGCTTAACCTTCAGCTTTGTGTGGTCTGTTTAGTACTATACCCTGACAATTAAAGAAAATCAATATCTGGCACTTCAATGCTGAAAACATGGAGCCCACTTTGGAGGTAAATAATTAGTTCAGAAATGCTTCAGGCAATAATTAACCAAACTAGACTTATTAGGAACTCTTGCCTACAGCATTTTTCCTTTTCAGAGGTGTTTAATATCTATCACATAACTTCTAAATTATTTAGATTTAAGCATTTCAGCTTTTAACAGCGTTATAATTAACATTGTTTGACTGGTTACTCTTTTACACAATAAATTATTCTCAAATCACCACACCTTAGTGAAGCTTCAGACCTCATGCTTATTTATTTCAGTCTACAAAGAGAAAAGCACATCAATTACTTGATTCAGAAGTGTCAGATTTACATTTCTACTTAATACTCATGGAGGGAGGTGATTGTTTTATATGTTTCTGCTTGAATCATAGATTATCCGTTTGATTATACAACACATTTGCACAAAGAATTCACATGTAAGACACTGAGGATGAAGCTACAGGCTAGCATTCTTAGCTGTCTGTGGGATTTTTTCCACTGCTTTTAGAAGGAATAGGAACTTATGGAAGACTCTTATGGTGAAGTCCAGTGATGTATCCAACACATTTCAAGTTTACCTCATTTGATTCAATGACACAAAATACAAAAAAAAGTCATTCCTGTTAGCTAGACACATCATGGCACAACAGCTGGCTGTAAAGAGAGAATGGGAAGAGATAATTTCTGTCCAACTAAATGTTTGTATTTTTCATTATCAACTGCTGAATTATTATCCAGCTTAGGTCTTAACATTTGCTCAATTTTGAAAGCATTAGTATTTCTGATGAAGTCAGTAGTGCTTCTAAAGTTCTATAACACATGTAAATATTTTTCAGGGTCATGGCCTCTATGTGTGTTCTGTTGGTATTATAAGTCTGGAAAGCTAAAATTTTGAAGGCAAAAAAGACACCCATACTTCTGCCTGCAGTGGTTCTGTGGTATCCTTACACTCAGTGAACTAAGTTATGATCCCACCTCCATTCTTATGCAAGTAATTTACAAGAGCAAAACAAGAGATTTTCACAAGGCTAGGCGTGGGACTTGTTTGTGTGTGTGTGCATACATGTGTTCACACACTTACTACTGCTCAGAAATCTATCCTTCACCTTCAAAATCCTATGGAAAACACTTACACTAGAATATTTAAACTAAAAAAAGGAAGAAAAATCCTGAAGTCCAGTTTTGTTACTAAAAAATTAGTCACCTGCAGCCCCTCTGAGATCAGTGGAAGGAGCTACAGAATCTCTGTATAGAATACTACACTTTTGTCTCCTCTAATCGATCCGCTTGATGGATAAAATTAGTACTGTATGTAATCTATCTTCTCCAGTGCCTCATGAATTTCATGGGTATAAAAGTACACTTCATCTTACAGTGCTTTAAAAAACCTAAACACTGTAGGAATTACCAGTCATGGATTACTTTCTGTATTTTATAGAATCTATATCATCCATTTAACAATTTAAAGGTGACTAGTCATGAAAGTCAAACACAAAATCATAAGGTTTTACCTTATAAAGCAAAGCACATTATTATGGAAATTAAGACACTCTAAGGCAGAAGAGAATTATCCTGCTTTATTTCACTTACCAATCTTGAAATGCAGAAGTACAAATAATGCAAGCAAGATATCTGATTTCAGTTACACACTTAAACTTCCTGTATACTCTCTCTGACCATTGGCACATATCCTACAGTAGAATATGTAACTTATCTTCTGGACTTGATTTATTGGCTTATAAGCAACTTATAGCACGGGAAATTTGTGGCATCATTTTAGTAGTATAGAATGCAAGCAGCTACATATATGGTAAGTCAACAGAGATCAAGTTCATGATTTATAAGCCTTCAGAGGGCCAAATGCTTGTGTCTCCTGTAGGATAAGGTAAATTGTTTGTAGAACACTGTTAAGAGTACTTACAAGTTCTCCACTAACTATATGGGAAGGTCTGCAAAAAGCTGCCTGTGATTGAGGCAGTTAAAGCCAAGGCAAAAAAATGCTCCTTGAGATGCCTAAATTTTAGGCATATAAGTTTAGATAAGGCAAACTTTACCTATCAGTTATTTCCCACTAGACCTTTCACTGCCTATTATATTGTAATTTCTTTCATATGACTGCTGTACCACTTGGTTCCTATTTTTACTTAGTTCTTCCAATTTTATATCACTGGCCTCACATACCTCAACACTACCATTATATTAACATTGTAAATGTTTAATTTTCTTTGCATGTATTTAAATTTTAAAGGTTAAGCAACATTCATAAGAGGTTTAAAGAAACACAATTTATTTCAGAGTAGTAATATTTGAGTGATTTTTATTTATTTTCAGAAATTGAGGTGTAACAGGATCAAAACTTATAAAAAATGTCAATTTATATTATTTTTAAATAAAAAATTCACCAAGGATGTAAAGTATTCATTTAGTCAGTATGTTCTATAGATATTTGGAGGAAAAAAGCATAAGGTGGGTACATACTTGCCTTTTCTAAGATTATTGACTTGAGTTTAGTGTAAGAGTAGAAAATTTTAAAGATAAAACAGGCAGTCACCTGAAATTATTTTAAAAACACTCCATGGAGGATAAAATAGGTTTGCAAATAAGTTGTTATAAAATTTTTGTTGAAGGCCAGGGTTACAAGAAAATAAAGTCAAATGATGCATTTTATTTCATACCCATATACAAGCTCATGGGTAGATGCACCCTTACAATGCAAACAGATTGATTAATTTTCCATATACTCCTATATTTTAATATTGATCTTCACCTTATTTATGTTCTTTTGCCTTTCATGGATTGTTTACCACAAAAAGTTTGGCAGATCATTTTTAGTTCTACTCCTGTGTTCAGTGTAGAACTTCACTCTATGACAAGCATTTCATTCTGGTTCTAATGAGTCAAGGGAAGTCTAAACTGAAGAATGAGGTCCCAACACTTTTCAGATCCATTCATCTGAAATCTTGGAAATTTTGGCACAGTCAGCCGGATTCTGCAACATTCAGTTGGTTTCCATATATTTTTTTCGATTTCTTCGCAAACCTCCTGCCCACCAAGGACATTTTTAATTCTCAGTAAACATTGTATCTCATTCAATAAATATTTGCTCTGTTGTGTTGAAAAAAGTGAAGACTTTAACACTGAGGGAATAGAATCATTGACGATCTAGAAGTAGGATGCCATTGAAACTGAAGAAAGAGGAGGAAATGCAAGTGGAGGAAATATTTTACTGCAGATAATATTTCTTGTTTCTGCATGACCACAAGTCATCCTTAATAGCATTTTAACATTAAATAATCATACAATCCTCTACCCAATTGGGATAAGAGCTCAATCTAACTAAAACAAACATTAGCATGAAGGGAAGTTTAATTACCACTTTCAAGATTGTAAACTGCAAGTTTTTTGAACAATAAAGATTATATTCCTATCTTCTCAATAAACTTCCTGCTGTACTACAGGAAGAATTCCACTGGAGTTTGCCTAGATTTATTGTGAAACTACATTCATGGAAATTTATTATAAAAATAATGGCTTTTAGATGCATTTAATGAAAAAATAGCCAACAAGTATTTAATGTCTGAACTGTTCAGCATTTTTCTGGGTATTCAGGTGATGTTTCTGTGCTTGAAATCAAAGATGTATTTTTATTTAAAGATATTTCACAGTTAGTATTTGAGATGCACTTATATTTTCTGTCACCTCTTGAATATACTGTCTCATGACCACCTACTAATTAGAGAACTAAATGGAGAATTTAGAGCATTCTATATCTCAACTGACCTTGTGTGTATCAGTGGAAAAGTCACAGAACACATGTTTGGGATCAAATTATTGGCATTTTCTCTGACATGTTAGCAGTGATGAGGAAAGCAGATGGAAAAAAACATATTAGATATTGATCCCTTTCTCATCCCTGCATACCCTTTAATTAGATTTAGATTGTGAGTAATGTTATTGTATCTTGTGACATTATGCATGAAATGATGGCCTGAACTGTATCTATGTATATTTTGACATATAAGTCAAACTGAGTGCTTGGGAATTTTTATGCATTAGGAACATATAATTTTGTGTGACTTTGAAAAGTTTCTTAAAAATTAATATTAAAAAAAATAGAATACATTTTTGAATGCCTAATGAGAGAATATACTAAACTCTTTTTTAAGGAAAGGAAGTAAAGAAACACATATAAGGATGTACTGTTAAAGTTTATATTCCAAGTATTCAGATAAGGAAAACTAGCCAGGACACCAATAGATGTCCTATTGTTACACCATGGCTGTCACTGCCATCTGTCAAGCCAGTACTGTGCAAACAAGCAGACATGCCCCTCCATTTTGCACACACAGTGGTACCTCACAAAATCCTCCTTCACAAAACTGATGTGAGTCCAGCAGAGTTTTTCACCTTAGATTTGTTGTCACACAGGGACTGCTCTCTGATTGTAAAACAAGCTCTCTCCTACAGCAGACCACATCAACGGCCTGATCACAGACTCCTATGTTTTGCCAGAACAGCAGCAGCCCTGAGAATCTGAGTAGTCTGGATAATTCTTCTCCACATTTTGAATCCTGGAGGGGCTTATTAGCAAGAGATCTGTGTTGTAAGACTGCAGTTACACTGCACAGGGTGCTAGGCTAGTTCCTGGCACACAGGTGATCCTAGCTATCAGTTATTAAGACAGCCTGGACTCTGGGGTTTGGTGCAGAGAGACAAAAATTTCACGCAGGGACAACTCTGTACTGGTTCACTTCACATCATTATGCTCTGTTATTCTCAAAAGATCACTTCAATGATGTTCAAAACAAATCCATGAAAGTATATGGCTGGAATGAAATATAAGGTTGCATGTAATTAAAGTTACTGATTTGGATTTCCCATCCTGTTAAGTAGTGGTGCAGAGTAGCAATGAAGTACGCTCTTCTCAGTGTTGGCAAACAGGACAAGAGGCAAACTGAAGAGCATAAAACTCCATTTTAAAACAACAGTTTCTGTTTTATTATTACTTTTTACTGATAGGATCATCAAACAGCGGAATAAATTGCGGAGAGAGGTTGTGAACTCTCCATTGTTCAAAGCACTCAAACCTGATTGATCAAGGTCCTGAGAAACCTAATGTAGTTGACAATCTCCACCAGTCCCTGCCAAGCTCTGCTATTCTGCCAAAAGACATACATTTTAGTGAATAAGTCAGATGATTTTTAAGATATAATAATATATATATTCCCTTTGAAGAGAATTGCATGAATATGCTGATGCCAGACCTTCCAAGTAGCTTCTGCTAGAGGATCAAAACTGGGTAATTTTTTTACAAGTGGGTTATGCTCCTCCATGATAGGACAGATCAAAAAACTCAGCATGCCACATATATGAGTTACATAGATGCCCGTTCAAGGATGTCTAGTTAAAAAAAAAAAAAAATAAAATCAGTTTCTTGAGATTAAGTAAAACCATTTTTTAAAAAAATTTAACATACTATTCATTGCTCTCCATTCCACATGCCATGCAATCTCCTTCTCTGTTCCTTCATCCCAAAGCACCACCAGATCTAAGTTTCAGGAAGGATTTTGGAGGAGGGGGGGAGCTGGAGAAGAAGATTGAAAGAGGTGCATCCAGCCATTTCTCTTATGCACTATCTATTGCTAGTGACTTCTCAGCATATGGATACAGCAATGGGCAGCAGTGCTAAATCTTAAACTCAATGAGATGATCTGAATGGAATAATCTTAATGGAGTGGCTCTTCTTCAGTAAACACAAGCCACTGAGAAATCATGGATTGCAGTTGTGTGTTAGTTGGTGCACTACAGTTCTCCACTGCCTGCAGTGGACTGCAGTGGTCGAAGTATTTCTAAAGCCTCAGATATCTGGAGCTGGCTGCATAAGGAAGCCAGCCATAAATACAATGTCAAAGGCACTTGTTTTTCCTTCTTTAATCCACTGAAAATACAATTATCCCCAGAGACAGGACATGAAAGAGACTTGAGAAAAAGGAATTTTCTCAGTCCTACAAGAGATTTTCAAGAAGGGTGTCTTGTCAGGCTCTATTGGCTTCACTAATTTACTTATTTGCTAGTTTCCTTCAGGCCTCATCACCTTTGTTAAGAAACAGTACTCTACTTTTTGTACATTTAAATCTGTAGTTTGAAAATTAACTTTTTTTTTTTAAAGTGACTTAACTTGCTTCGAGGATCATTTGAATTTTGGTTTGGGTTTTTTTGGTTGTTTGGTGGGGGGGATTGCTTGTTTGGTTTGGTTGTTTTGTTTTTAAGGAGAGTTGCTATTACAATGTGATGAATTAGAGACTAAATCCCTCGTATAATGAAGAAAGACATCAGCGTAATAAAAACCCAAACAATTACAAGGACAAAAAGAAAAGTGGCTGCCAGGGGCCTCAGTGAGGAGGATCAGGGCTGCCCTAGGCCAGGTCCACCCTGCTGAGCACTTTGGCCTAGATGGAAACACCATTGGAAAAACAGATTTAAGAAAGGTCAAAACACTGCACAGCAGTGAAAATTAGGTGAGAAACTGTGATAAACTGCCCTGCAGACACTCATGTCAATAAAGAAGGAGGAGGAGAGGTGCTGCAGGTGCCAGAGATAGGATTCACCTGTAGCCTGTGGAGGAGACCGTGGTGGAGCAGGTATTTCCCTGCAGCCCTTGGAGAGACACTGCTGGAGCAGATATGCACACTGCAGCCTGTGGTAGATGACACATGGGATGGTGTGGGTGGATATCCTGGTTTTGGCCAGGAGGGTGAATTTTTCCACAGTAGCTGTGAGGGGGTGGAGGCTGAACCCATGTGGCTGTGTGAAGTTTTTATTCTGCACCACTTACTTCACTGCCAGGCAGCAAAAGTAAGGGATTCTCACTTCCGAGAAGGGCAGTGTGACTGGCTCTTGGAAGAGCCAGTGGAACCTGTGGAGGGTCTGCTGCCATTTTATTCATTGTCTCAGGGGTCATTCAGTGCTGGGTTGGTCAGTAAGCATCTTTTGCATGTAAATCACCCTCTTTTTGTATACTTTTGCTAATATTGTTTCTGTTCCTGTTTATTTTCTTGTCTAGATTTTGTTTCCAGTAAATAGTTCTTATCACAACTCAGGATCTTTCTTTTGTCTTTCTCAACAGAGGGTTTGGGGGAAGGGGAGAAACTTCTGTGTTTGTATTTTAGTGGGAGAAATTAATGAGGATGTACTATTCCTAAACCACCACAGTGGATATGGTATGAAGGAACTGTGGCATGTGGCAGACCCACACGGAGCTGGTTTTTCCTTGGGAACTGCAGCCCACTGGAAGTAACTGTGCTGAAGCAGGGAAAAGTCTCAGGAGGCAAGAGCAGCAAAGAGGCTGTTTTGGACTCATCACTATTCTCCCACCCCACATCTTCCCTGTGCATTGAGGACAAGAGGAGGAGTTTGGAATGAAGTAGTGAAGTTCAACTTTGGGAAAAATAGGAGAGAGAAGGTGATCTTTAAACATTGTCTTTTTTTTTCTTATTATCCACACCTATTTTATTGTTGATACCTTGGACTAATTCCCTCGAGTTCAGCCTGTTTTTCTTTTAAGATTACAGTAATTTCACAATTATAAACCACACCTGATTACAAGCTGCAGGTCCGGGTGTTGGCAATGTTTAGGTTTTTCCTCCATATATAAGCCGCACTGGATTATTAGCCGCACTTTCGTTTGCAGTGAGGATCCGTGGGCAAGTTTCACAAAGTTGCCAATTAGTAACAGAATCATGGGATTGCGAGGTTTACTGGCTTGGCCCTGCTCAGGGCGGCTGCCAAGGAGTGGCCCCGGCCCCGCTCACCGCTGACGCCGGGAGGCAGGGGAGGGGTGTACCTGGCCGGTGCCGCTGGGAAGAGGGAGAGGGGCGTCCCTGGCTGCTGCCACTGGGAGGCGGGAGAGGGGCTTGCCCAGCTGATGCTGCGCCCCCAGGGCCAGGCTGCGCTGCCACTGCTCTGCCACCTGGGGCTGGGCGGGCTCCTGCTCGGCTCGGGGCTGCTGCTGGCTCGGACTTCCTGGTTGGGAAATTTCCAAAATTTGTTAATATATAAGCCGTTCCTGAATGTAAGCCACATTTCCGGTTTGGGAGCAAAATTTTAGTCAAAATGGTGCAGCTTAAAATCATGAAATTACTGTATTTTGTATGTTGTCTCCCTGTACCTGTCTCATTTTCTCCCCCTGTCCTGTTGAGGAGCAGGAGTGAAAGCAAGGCTCTGTGGGTATCTGGCTGGAGGCCAACATTAATCCACCATAGGTATAAAAATCCAAATAAAGTTACCTTGAATACCAGGAGCAACAATATTTTTTAATACATTGTCAACATGTAGATAGAAAGATTCTATGAAGAATCAGTAGCCTAAGAATATATGTATAGTATGTGCAGTACAGGAACAATGTCGCTAAATGTACCCACCTTTTGTTAATAGTACCATAGAAGATGTGAAGACAAAGTTTCTCTTGTAAAGATCAGCATCTCCAAAAGGCCAGAACAACCCTCACATACGGAAGACTAAATATTTCTCCCTCTACTACCTAGGCTCTAGAGATGATCTCTCTAAATTTTTTTTACCCATGTTGCTGTCGTAGCTTCTGAGTGTAACATCTATGAGAGTAAGAAAGACAGTGAGCTCAAAACAGACACAGTTTCCTTCATTATATATAAAAAATACATTTATATATTTAAGATAAAACTATTAATAATTTTTTTTCCTTTTTATTTATCTATCCTATTTAATTATCTATTCTAGGGATTTTAATGCAAGAAAGAGGTTGTAATCAGGGCCTTCAAATAGGAAAGAGTATTTGGTCTTTCAGTTCATTTGACACATATTTAATATCTTACCACATTTACAAGTAGCAGAGGGACCAAGGTGTCTCACTACATAAGGGTATTTTGATGTTCTCAAAAGGTGCTGCAAGGTGTAGCATTTCAATACTTGTATATTTTAAATTCACATTTGTTTAAGACCTGCTAATGGAATTAGAGAGTTAGGATGTTTCCTGGCAGTAGGTATATTGTCCTGTAGATTTTTGCAGAACTTCCATTATCATTAAAGGGAGTTACACACTAGAGTACCAATGTCCATTAATACGAATAGCATCTTCCACAAACAGTCTTCTAAACAGCAATTTGGGTGTCCTAAAGCTCTATAGTCATTCAGGAGAAATGACTCTGATGTCAACACTTTAGCAGCAGAAAAACATCCATTCCTCTATAAGCACTCACAAGAGACTCTCATGCAAGACCTTTTTTTTTTGTTTTAGTTAGTGGAAATGTCTTCTATTCTTGAGCCTATTAACTTGTAACAATAGAAATAATAGGAGCTGAGACAGGTGTAGAAAGTTTAATTCTGTTCTTTCTTGTGAGCTTCAAATTTAAAAAGGGAGTTCAAAATTCATGATAAAAAAGGTTATTAAAATTCATGAATGCCAGTATAATATAATTTTGATCTGCACAGTTTTTCAGGGATTGTTGTCAGTTTCTATTCCACTGTTAGCCATCATTAACAGCAAATATGACAGATACACTAATGAAATCGATTTGGTCATGTTATCAATTTAATTCAAAAACGTAACCCCATTTTATTACCGTGTAAGTTATAAAGGCTTATAGGCTAATGTCATCTGTCACTGTAAGAGTTCTGTGCTGGACTCCGTAATAAATAAATGTATGTTTATTTTATTTTTGTATTTTGAATTAATTACTTCAGTACAGCGGTAATGCCATTTTAGCTCGTGGTAGGACTGAAATATTGGTGAATGCACTCTAGTAAGGGAAACCTTTTAGTGAAATGAATATAGCAAGAGTATTGCCTTGGAACCTTGCTACAGCTGGGCAGTAGATCACTGTACAGCAATATTCCCTGCAGCTGACTCACTGTCTAAGAAATTAATACTTTCCTCATGCCCCTGTAAGAGGTGTGCCTTGTTGTAAGGAAGTATTTTAAGGTACAGTGAAAGCAGGACTGTCCTCAAACACATACTCCTCTCATTAACAACATTTGAAGATTCAGCAAGATACTCTTCCTTGTAGATGGCAATACTTCTTTTGAGCATTGATTATCTGATGAAGCCACTTTATAGCTTTTATATTGTGTTTGGAAAAATAACAGACAAAGTTATTTATCATTATGACAGGTGTCACCAGATGACATCATTAGACACAGACTTCTGAATTATTTCAGAGAGCGACTAAAGGTTTAAACTTGGGGAAATTCTCAATTATGAATATAAGCTTAGGAATTATCTTAAAAAAGGGAATGAGTAGCGATATTTTTACTTCTGGTTCAAGGTTTCTTCAGGAAGAACTGGATTTGGTGCACAGAAAAATACTGTTGGATGTAAATAGTTGTTTTTGCAAGCTGATTACCTTGTTTCCAGACCAAGTCATTTTTAAAAGTAGAAAGTCAACAAAATTCACTGTATGTCTATCTAAACTTTGTATTTCTAATTCTTCACAAGACAGTAAAAGAATGAATAAAGACTTTTTACTTTTTTTTAATTTTTTTTAACTGGAGAGAGATAGTGAAGAAATCTTTCATTCCTGTTAATCTCAGAAAGCTATTCAAATTGCAGTAGTTTCATATTATGCAGCCTATACAAATCCCCTCAAGAGTAGCAAACCTGAGGGCCAATTGCCATCTGGCACACACGTGCTCAGCTAGAGGCAGTATCATGAGCTGGGCTTTCAGTTGGTGCTGCACCACATACTGCCAAACCCACACCAGTGGCCAAATCAGGATGACCAACCTTAAAATAATTCCTTTAGGACTGCTGGTAACCATTGCAGTATATCTACCCAGCACTACAAGATGAAATCAATGGGAGACAAAGGAGAGGAAAGGAAGCTTGCCGAGTTTGTCAAACTGCCTAAGGAGACTACAGTCACCATTCAAATAATACAAAGTGGCCTTGCTGTGGAGTCAGTAAGATTTCATTAATCCATGAAGAACAAGTAATGAAGTACAGGACGCACTAACCTGATGTGTACAATTGAATGCAAAGATTTCACAATAACTTTTCCCTCTAACTTGCTGTGTTTATTTTTGGGTTTAGACAGTTTTCATGTGCTCCTGGTTTGGAAAAAGCTCTACAGCAACACACATAAATTCCCAAAGGAGCCTTTGTTTCAAGAGCAAGGTGTGGCCATTTACTCTTCTTAAGAGCTGTCTGTGTCATTTTGGGGGGTGTTAGTTTCCTGTGCACAGTGCGGTCATTGTTATTTACTTAGCTAGAATTTCTGGCCCTCCAGAGTTCTTCCTCATTTGATGTCTTGCACGAGCTGAAAGTTATATTATTACTCTCATGTTGCTCTCTTCAATATTCTGAGAAGAAACAAATCTGTCTGTGGAAAAAAGCAAGTGCTGCATGGCTTCATTGAGGCAGAAATGGTAAGTTGTGACAAATTAAGAATAATTATCTTCAAGCACCAATATACTTTTCTGTTTGCTAATAGCATGCCATTTAGACTTACATGTTTTAAAGTTGCAGTCCTTGTTGAATTTCTGCTCTAGAGGCTGCTTAAATACATCTTTGTAGAAGTAAAGGGAGAGTGTAGAGAGAAGGAGCCACATTAATTTTCATCTATCCGTGTGGAGATTGTCTGCATATACAGGAATAAATACATTGCACTTGCACTTGCTTTTGTTGTTGTGATAGGAAGGCCCTCTTTTCTGCCCCTGGGGCTCTGTGAGCTGTTTTATGCATTGTGTTTGTACATTAACAGACAGGCTGTTAATGTACAAACACATTAACAAACACATCAGGCTTCTACTACCACTTTTTGTTAGCACCTTCACAAGCCAGTATAAAATTCTGGTTGACAGCTGATGTCACCCTTTCCTGTCATTATAGCCTCTGCCTGAGGTGGGTGACGTGTATTGTTATGCCTGTGTGAGAGCCCATACTAAACCACCTGCCTCTTCCTGGGTAAACAGAAATACATACATCAGCTTCTTCCAGTGCAGTGAGGGAAGACAGACACTTGCTCACACTTTATACAATGGTTTTGAGGTAGTGTTTAAGCTCCTTAGATAATAAACTGCTCTCTGCACATGCTAACACTGTTCCTTCTGTTATGTCAGACCCTACACTTCTAACATAAATACCTTTGAATTTTCTACTCCTAAACAAAGATCTTTGCAGAAAATTTATTTTCTCGTTCTAGATTTTGGTGTGAGTTTTGTTTGTTTGTTTGTTTTCTTTTTTACATTAACAGTCCTTATATGTTTTTGGGTTTTTTTATGGTAGCTGTTCTTTGCATGCTATTTATTAATACTTTTAGAAAAATTGGGGGGTTTTTTATATGTTAATCAACTTTGCTCATTTGCACAGGTCTTTTTACATCACTGCAGCACAATATAATGTTTTAATGTCACTTTCACTAGTTTGTTATCAAACTTGGAAAATTGTGGGCGTGGTCTGCCCAAGCCAGATGTGGAGGACATCAGTGACATGAGCACATTGTGCTTTGTGACTACAGATATGCATCCAACAGCTTGCTGGAGCTCTGAAAAGGCATAACTAACTTAGGATTGCCATATGAAACCAATGACTTGACCTAGGGACTGAGTAGCTTGAAACCAACATTATTACCTGTTTCAAGAGGAGAAGTCCTTTTCCACATATTTCCAAAAATTTGACATAGTCAAAGCAACAATTACCTTGATGGTGTACGAAATGATAAATTGACACTCCCAATTGCCAATTTTCCATTTTCTGCTAATATTTGGTGATCCATTTTGTCTCTGCATATCTTCATATGCCTCCCATATCTTTACTAATCTGTGTAATTTACTGATACTAACAAACCATGCAAACTCAGCATTCATATTTCATTCATAGTCAAAAGCAGTACAGGAACTTGTGTTGATCCTCCCACAGAATGGCTCATTATTAGTCACTATCTATTCTGGCTTACTGTCATTTCCACTTTTTAGTTTAGTTTCCATTTAGTTTATTTTTAATCAGTGACAGAATTACCTTTTATATATTACCCATGGGTCTCTAAGTTTAATGGGATTTATATCTCAAAAGAAGACAACCACATTATCAGTAAAATTCTCATTTCTGCAGTTAAAAAAATGTTTCCTTTCCTATTTCCCAGTTTCAAATAGTACTCCTTTTGACTCCCTTAGCATGTACTGAATACTAAAAAGCACTTATTAAATACGAAATACTCTGAAATGAAAAATGTTGTTTTTCTCTTGGTTGTTTTTTTCTTCAGTTTCTTTCTTGATCTCCTTTCTCTACTCAAGCCCCAGTCTGAAAGCAGATTTTAGTAATTTCTGTCCATCTTTATTTGCTTAAACCCAGTGTGAGAGATTAATTACTTCAAAGTAGGATAAATTCTGTGATGTCAGAAAAAAATAATCAAGCCATTCCTGTCTCTGTTTGTTACTCATGTATATGTGATTCTTGGTATACATCATACAAAGATATTTAAAAGCAAGTGTCTTCTTATGTATTTTTTTTTAAATTGGAAAAGATACTGCATATGTGTAGGTTTATGTGATGAAAGAGCTGGTTCTGGGTGTGGTGTTCTTTTTCTCCCCTGATTAAGTACAATAAATAGTTCAAAAGAATTTTTGGTTGTTTTGTTGTTGTTTTGGTTTTTTAAATTTATTTTTTCTTTTCACTAGTTCATTTGCTCAGGCATTCCGTGCTATGATGTTTCTGCCATCCAATCATTTACCACCTTCTAGTTCAGCTGTTCCTCACAGCTATAGAGGCTTTTCAGACACAGTGTTGAATTCTTTATTTTCTTCTGTAAACTCTAATTAGTAATCAGGATTGTGATGAGTAGGCTACATGAGATAGTAACTGCCTGGGTTAAAGATTTATGCAACAACACATGGGTACAATTTCAGTAAACAAGTGAATGATTGAGAATACCACATAAAACCTGAGCTGCTGCTAAGAAGAAATGAATTGGCAAAAAAAAAAAAAAAAAAAAGGCTAAAAGCATAGTTATGAAATTGGTGAGTGATGTGTCACATTGATTGCTATAGTGTGCTAATGTTTGCTCCATTTGATATTCCAGATATTAAAAGCAGCACTTAAATGTGTCCTTGCCTGGGCTAACAGAAAGCTACACAGAGGCTTAAAAAAAAAAAAAAAAAAAAAATATTAAAGGTTTACTGCATTTTTGGAGGTTGTTTTTATTAGTCTATTATGTGTTTTTATGTATTATTCTGTTCCTTTCCAAGCATGTTTTGAAAAAGTTATTTGTGTGCAAGTTGAGAAATGACGGATATTTAATAGCATTCAAATAAAACATTACCCTCTGTGTTTCAAATTCTGCTTTGGAAGAGGCACATAAAATACTTTCAGAAACAAACAATTTTTTTATGTAACTTAGTTTTGTAAAATTAAAGTTCACAATATTCTGAAAACATATTGTTCCTGAGAGAGAAACATTTCACCACTGCTCTTAGAGTAGTAATTCACAGTGACAAAGGCAGCCAGTATATTTTGTTTGTTTAAAACTATACATTCTGGGGGTGGACGGAAAAGCACAAAACACATTTTAAGTGCCTTGAAGTGTCTGCTGTACACGAGAGACTCAGAAACCAAAACGCATCTCTGAAGAGTCATCAGAATCTTTCTTCTTTGATAGTTCTTATCCAGAGCCGATCTTATAACCATGTACATCTACCCTTTTTTGAGTATTTAAAGTAAATAGAAAACAAAGACATAAGGTTGCATATTCAGAACTGGTTGGACTGTATGATTTTAGATGTAAATATTTCAGATGTCCATTCTTAGATCCTCTTGTTCTTAGAGGATCCATTTTCCAGAAACTAAATCACCTTAATATGATCTGTAACTGAGCACACCAAAATTAAAGTACCCAAGACATGAAAATGGAAGAGTTAAACTTCAAAACACAGTTCATGTTCTCAATTTCCAATTCCACCTTTCTCTCTGTGCTCCAACCTTACTTATCATCTGGTGAAATTCCTCCGGTGACGTCATGCTCAGGGAACAAGTCTCACTTATAAAAGGATTTTCTTTATTTTTCATAATTTAGCTGAACCAACACAAAACTGAATACTGTAAAGCAACAAAAATGATGTAACATCTTTCATTTTTTTTCTGTGTTTACTAAATAAGGCTACGAAGCTCCTTTTAAACTAAACGAAAACAGAGAGTTGGTAGAGTGAGGGATCTGGCTCTTGAGGTCTACATGTACAGTAAATGTATTTACCATCATTTATTGCATGACATTTTAAACCTGACATTGGTCATTTATAGTGCAGTCAGTCCATAACACTTTACAAGTGGCTGGGCTTTAATTGCTACTTTGTTACTGGTCAAAATCCTATGATTAAATAAGAATTTTGTATATATTTATTTTATTTGAAGACAAAATGATCCATAGTTTATGTTTTCCTGCAGCCCCTGCATTATATAAGCCTCAGTGTTTGAGTAGGCTTTAAAAAAAATTCTTTAATCAACTTTTCATTTTTGCACCTTTCATCTATGGTCACTTGAATAATCTCTATATATTTTTCTTTAGTAGAATAGAACTAGCATAACACTAAAAGTTAATTGGAGTATTAGGTAGTATACTTGAAACCATAATACATTTGCCAGGAAGAAATTAAGCTCCCTTGTTGATTGTATCATACCAATTGTACCAAACTTATATGCCAAAAGGTACAGTAAAAGGAACAAGGTTTTGTTTCTGTTTTATCATAATTTCTCCCTTGTCTATGCTGAATTTTCTAAATTTTAACTAACCAATAATGCTGAAAAAGTGGGCTTTTTAACAATGAGGTAAAACACTGAAAATGGGATCAAGGAACAGGCTTCAAACTGACCCTTACATAAAAGTAGGGAAGGGAAGGAGGGAAAGAAAAGGAAAGGAAAGGAAAGGAAAGGAAGGAAGGAAGGAAGGAAGGAAGGAAGGAAGGAAGGAAGGAAGGAAGGAAGGAAGGAAGGAAGGAAGGAAGGAAGGAAGACCTTCCTATGAAGAGCAATGAGTAAAATATTTTACACTCTATTTTTATCAGTACATAAAGACAAAAATTAAAAATAAAATAAAAATAAAAAATGCCTTCCAACAGTGCAATGGTTGAATGCATTTATGTAATATAAACAACATTATTCTTTGCTTTTTCTACACAGTCCTCTCTGGTCATGCTTTACATCCAGAATGTCCCAATGGAAGAAAGCAAACGACACCGGTCACTTCAGAGACAACTGAAGTAATAAAACACAACTTAACTCTGAACCACTTTTCATGACTGTCAGAGTTATCACGTTAATTGTTAAATAGGATTTTCTACAAATATACAACATATAAAAACTGTTAAATATATAACTTTAGGCTTTTCAAAATACATTTAATGATCTCTTTCAAACAAGTGTTACTTTTGTTTTCTCTTTAATTTGCTTTCTGGTGCTAAATGGTGTATCAGATGAGACATAGGCCACAGATGACCAAACATGCTCTTTGCAAATACTGTATTATCCAACTTTAACTATCAAAAATGGAACTGTAGAAGAGGCATGTTTAACTGGTTAAAACGGAAAATGATTTTAGTACGAGAAAGTCAATCTAAGTACAGAGGAATAAAGGTGCTGTGTAGACAGTCTGTGTTTTCTTTTTGTCCACGTTTTTCAAACAGGTCATTTTCTCTCAGTGCTCCATTACATTCTCTTGAACATGGCATTTCAAGAGCAGGTCTCTGAGTTAGTTTTTAATTCAGCTTTCCATAAAGACTTCTGCTGGACAACATTTCAGCTTTGTGAAAGCTGGAATAATGTCTTTGTGGAGACCTCCTTCAATTTAATGACATAACTCTCTTAAGAGTAAGATTGTGTCCACTTTAAAATAGATTTTGCTCTTTGGTCTATTGTAAATACTGAAAGTATAAGAAAATAAAAGCAATTCAGACAGTTTAGGGCACAAGAAGAGTTTCTCTTTTGCACCTCAGTGTCCTCCCATAGGCAAAACAGTCTTCTCTAAGGCTGATTGGGATGATACTCTTCATTGTAGCAGACTCTTCAGATTGAAACATGTAGGTAACAGCAAGTCCAGCAGTGGTGTATAACGTAGATGAAACGTTAACCATGAACTTTTTTGTATTGCTAATGCCCAAGCATATCTCTTTTTCTATATTCCTTAGTCCAGTGATCCTTAGAATGGTAGAACAAACTTTAGCTCATAATGCAGAGGAATTATGCTGTCATTTATGAGATACAGAGAAACAGACAGTTGAGTTGATGACATATAACAGATGATGATCAACAGCAGTGAAACTTGACTAAGTTAAGTAGCTCACAGAGAGCCTAAACCACTCCTACGAGGATTCTGTGTTGCTGCATTTGTCAGGAGACCTGCAAATCAATAAGAACAAACGAGTCAGTGTTTTAATTTACAATTCTGCTTATCTTTGCTGTCCATTATCATAAAATACACTGTACTGAGATTTTTCAAGGAGACAGTTAATGAATTAGAAGATATTTATTTTGCACAGCATTTTCCCTGAGAAAAAACATATTAAAAAGCCTATATTTTATTATAAAAATATTATGCTATAATAATAATTTCAAATAAATTATAAATTATATTAACTTCAATACCATCTAATTTCTATTAAGCTTCATGCACATTTTTTCTCATAAAAATCACAGAATGTTCTTCTACACACATTAAAGTTACAAATAACAATGTCAAATATACATGGTGATTAAGATTGCTTTTAATTTTTATGTTTAGGATGTAATGAAAAATGGACTTGAAAGCCATGACCATATATTAAAAATGCAAAGATGTTCGTACTGGAGGCTTTTCTGCAGTTAATTTTCTAAAGAGCACCAGAGTGTGCCTAATTTAATCAATACTGCCCTCTAGCGATGCTATTACAAGTGCAAATTAATGTAAATAATGGCTATTAATAGTCAATTTAATCACATAATTGTTTTAGTTATGCATCAGGAAAAAAGCAGCAAAACAAAACCAAACAAAGCACAAGATAATAAAAATGGGCAAAGTACTACCCAATGAACCTGTTGCAAAGAAAATTGGATGGAAGCAGTATTTTGAAAGAGAAACAGAACCAAAATTCACACTATTAAAGAAATCAAGAGTACTGGAAGACAGCACAAACACAAATGAGAAAATAATGGCTAATTTATACAAAAAAAGAGCCAGCTACTCATGCTCACCCAAAATATGAGTTTACAAATGGTTTTAAAATTCCACAGATTCTGTATACACCAAAATGTTGTGGGGTGTATTAAGCAAGCATGATTGTTACAAAATGCTCTTTGAATTTTCAAACGCTATCTTCTGCTTTGGCATTGTTCTGTCTCCAAGTAGTCAGAACTGTTATTACTGATGGAAATACCATGCAAAACTCCATAAAATACTGAACAGTGAATGTAAAAGAGCAAAACAAATAAGAAAATACAATTCAATTGGTTTAAGCCATATATTAAATATTGCATTTTAAACTAATCTTCAGAGCAATACATGAAAGAAAAATCTGCCTCCGAATCAATTTAGTGACAGCTTGAAACATATGGATCTCTATATATATGCATGTAGAAAGAAAAGAAAAAGAGAGAGAGAGAGGCAGATAGACAGATGAATTCTTTCCTTACAAGGTATAAAGTGTATGTCATAGATTTCTGCTTTTGTCCTCTCACCTTTTCCAGGAAAAAACACCCCAGAAATCTTGCAAACAGCCTTTTCTTTTCGGACTAGTGATCAGATCTCCAAACCACATGGCCTCAGACAGGCTGAAGGCAAAAAACCTGGTTGATTATTGTGATAGATTCCCCTTGTTAAATATACTTTCAGAGAGAGAAATAATGTTTTGCTTCTATTAATTGCCCTCTTTCCCCTTTAAACTCTTTCTTGACCTTCCTGCTATGCCCCCTATTTTTCTTCCCATTAGAAAAGAACACAACTTTTAAGGTAATGATACTTTTTAGGTTGCAAGACACAAAGCAAACAATTTATGGTTTATTAGGTCTGAAAGTAAACTGCTATGTGCTAAGAATTAGCTTGACATAGCTCCATCTTTCTTTTATTATGCCAGAATGGCCCACAGCTAAAAGCAACAGCGTAAACTGCTGATGGACTGCATGGTCAGTGTTTTCATAGTGTACTGCTCTACCATATTGGTCCCAGGAAGAAGAGAGAATTCAGGTGCAACAACATACACTCAGAGACAACCTGCTGCTTTGTCATTTTATGGGAATACAAGCTTCTTTCCTTCCTTCCTTCCTTCCCTGCTGTCCCTGTCTCCACCTTGAACACCCCTGCTGCATGAATATGGTGCTAACACTTTAAAAGAAGACAAGAAGAGGGGAGAAAATTATGCACTTTAAAAGTGCTGAAGAAGGGCATGGAGCAAGCTTGAAATAAAGTCATGACAGGAAGAGGAACAGATTAGAGAACAGGAGGTGAATTTACAACTTTGGACAATGACAGGAGAAAATGAAATGAAAGGGGGAAAAACAAATAGATTAGCCAAGGAAGTATACACATCACTTATTAATGAAGGCATGAAAAAGAAGCAAGATAGATAATAAGAATAACAGATAAAAAGGAGAGAGAAGATAAGAGAGAGTATGATGAGTCCAGAGAAGAGGAAGAGAATGCACACCTACCCTCCCACCTCCTGATTTTTCCCTTTCGTTCCTCATTACAGGTAAATTAATCACTCCCCAGAAAAAGAGATCAAATAAGAGAAAAGAGGGATTCCTAAAAAAAATAAAAAGGACTCATTTACTATTTATAGTAATAGTTCAATCCATAGAATAGAATCATAGAATCAGTTAGGTTGAAAAATACTTTTAAGACCATCAAGTCCTCCCCAGCACTGCCAAGCCCACCACTAAACCATGTCCATAAGGACCACACATACACATATTTTAAATAATTCCAGGGATGGCGATTCAATCACTTTCCTGTGTAGCCTCTTCTAAGTCTTGACAACCCTTTTGGTGAAGAAATTTTGACTAATATCCAATATAACCCTCCCCAGTGGAACTTGAGGGTGATATCACTCATTCTGTCACTTGTTACTTGGGGAAACAGACTGATCCCCTTCTGGCTACAACCCTCCTTTTCTCCAGGCTAAACAACCTCAGCTCCCTCAGACACTCCTCAAAAATTTTGTGCTTCAGACCCTTTCCCAGCTTTGTTGCCCTTCTCTGATCATGCTCCAGTACATCAGTGTCTTTCTTGTAAATGAGAGGCCCAAAACTCAGCACAGGATTTGAGGTGTGGCCTCACTAGGGCCGAGTAGAGGAGGAAAATCACTACCCAGTCCTGCTGACCATACTATTGTGGATACAAGCCAGGTTTCCATTGGTTTTTCTGACTGCCTGGGCACAGCTGTCTCATGTGCAGCTGCTGCTGACCAGCACTCTCAGGTCCTTTTCTGCTGGGTCATTCTCCATCCACTCTTCCCTAACCCTTCATGGGGTTGTGACCCGAGTGCAGGACTCACCACTTCACCTTGTAGAACCTCCTATACTTGTCCTCGACCCAGCCTGTCCAGAGCCCTCTGCAGAGTCCTTCTACCCTCCAGCAGTAAATACTTCCATAAAACTTGGTGTCATATGTGAACTGACTGAGGGTGCACTTAATGCCCTTGTCCAGATCATTGATTAAGGTATTAAGCAGAGCTGGCCCCAATACTGAGCCCTGGGGAACACCACTAATGACAGTCTGCTAGCCAGATTTAGTTCTATTCGCCATCACTCTCTAGGCTCAGCCATCAAGTGTTTTTTTATCCAATGAAGGGTGCCCCTATCAAAGCAGCCAATTTTGCCAGGAGAGTGCTGTGGAAAACAGTGTCAAAGACTTTACCAAAGTTCAGATAGACAAAATCCGCAGCTTTTCCTCATTCACTGAGTATCAGATGAGGTTGGTCCAGCAGGTCAATAAACCCATTTTGGCTGGGCCTGATCCCCTGTGCATGTGCTACAGGATGACACTCAAGATGATCTGCTCCACGACCTTCCCTGGCACCAAAGTCAGACTGAAAGGTCTGTACTCTATTCCACAGAAGCCCAAGGTGGCAGTTCTGCTGACTTCCTTCTTCTCTAAGAATTGAAAATGTGAATTGAAACACAAGAGAAGTACCACTTCTCTACAAGGAAAGTTAAAAGTAAAATGGTGCTCTTGATGGCTGTGTGGAATTTTTAGAATATTAATTAGCTCATCAAATTGCAATAATAATGATAAATTTAATATCTACTTGCATAAAACTGCTTTGAAGCCTGGGAAATTTGGTTTTGCATTGTTTGGTTCTTTTTTCCCCTCACTTAGAAAATTTGTAGAAGCATCAAATCAAAGAAAGTCTGCATAACTATCACACAAACAACATTTTTTCTGTTCACACACAGAACTCATGTCATTTCTAGATACCAATGCACATGTCTATATGTCATTGACTTCAGTGAAGTCAGAATTTCTTCCCAGTGCTCCAGACAGCAAGTTCTGCTTCTTTTGGAAGGAGCCAAATATTTGGGTTGTAAATTTGAGTTTCTTCAAATTTGAGGTACTGAGTGGGCATCTAGTACCAGAGATTAAAATACTACTGTATGTTTTCTGACTGTTTACATGGTGGAAGTCCAAGCCCCTGTGTATTCCACAGGAATCTGCTCAAGAGGAAAACCAATTTTCCTGCTGATAATCCAAAACATAAGAAGCAATACAGTTTACATGATCATATACATTTTACTGTTGCTCTTGGGCGGCTTGAATACGTCCTGAGAGTGTTTGGCTTATTAGAGCAATTATAACACCATCCATTTAATTTGTCTTTCTCTGGAGGGAGTAGAATAAGGGTCAGTCTAGCCCCAATTGTGCCCTAATGGCACATAACACATTTTATTTCTTCATATTTATGGTCAAAACAAAAGAAAAAAAGTTAGGCAAGTCACCTTGAGAAGATAAGGATGTATGACGCTTTGCTGACTTACATAGGCTTTCCACCAAAAGAAACCCCCACAAAAACCTCTCTAGGATTTAACTGAGTGACAAAAATGTTTGACTTTCTCATCACAACCAGAAAGCTGAGCCAGGCTTACTGCAAGTGACAAATATTTTCAGTTAGGGATTGAGATTCATGTATGTCTTGACCTTCTATTTATATAGAATCCATATAAATACCAACAATTCCATGACAAGACTGATAAAACTTTAGCAGTTTCAACTGTTTTTCACTGTTTTTCAGAACAGAGTCCACCAAAGTTGGGTTTTTTTGCTACAGTAGTCAAGTGTTGTTAAAAGACTACCTATTGCAGTCACATTGGCACTCTTTGATGATGATTCTACCTATCTCGTTTCCAGAACTGATTTCTGGAAATTTTCTGGATACCTACAAAGTAATTGGTCATATTTATGATGTTTCAGTGGTGCTTAAAAGCTGAACTACTTGTCTAAATTGTGTGGTTTACACTTTCAACTATAGTCTTATGCCTCTGTGAGTCTTAGCATTCTGTACAGCATCTATTAGTGCAAACAGGTGTTTTTTTGTTTGAGTTCTTTTTACACAAAGAAAATTCATAGACATGGATTCAGGTTAAACCAGTCTCCGACTCACAAATATGCTCATAATAGAAACAGTTCCAAACCTTTTACCAACCGACAGCACGTCTTTCCCCTCTGCTTCTGTGGCTCTCAGTTCTAGGTCCCTAAACAACTAAGCATATATGATGCAGAAAGAAAGATGTAAAAGCATTAAAAAGCCCTAAGAAAACCTTATACTGCTTTGCAAGATACCTCCTGCTCTATGGGAATAAAAATGTAAATTTCTTGTGATGATCCAAGGAGTAGCAATGACCTGTTTCATTCATGAGAACTCCCATAGTCACTCCTGAAAATTTGTTTTGTTTCCCTCCCTCCCCCTCCTTTTCTTCATGCTATTCATATACGCAAACTGAATTACTTAGTGTTGAAAAAAAAAAATTAAAAAAAAGGCAAGTTAATCGAACTCTAAATTATCTGCAGCTATTAGGAATAAGAAATAGAAACATGAAAGCTACCCTACTTAATGCTGTATTCTGTTTCACTGAGTTAGCCACAGGAAAAACAATTTCAGAGTTCAAACCACAGTACCTGCAGAACTAGGAGTTACAAGATTGAACAAATTGAGTGTCTGTGCTTCTGGGTCAATATTTATAAAAAAGAAGTCTAATTGATTAGGTAGTGTATATGCAGGTATATTTTCCTGTGCTGTACTCCAACAAAGTAGCATTCCTGAGTTACAGATAGCAGAATGCCATTATCAGTTACCTTCAAAACAAACGTGCCTTTTCTTTTAACACCCATTGTTTGTTTCTTTTCACTATTCAAATCCAACACAGAAAGAAGTGTTTATTGCAAATCTGAGACTCTTTGTAAAATATATTTTTCCCAATAACTATTTTAATATCAGTCTGTCTCAAAAACCCCCAAAAAGTCTCATTTCCCCTTAAATAACACTTCTAGTCCTATCTTCTCAACTTCCCCTGACCATCTGCCAGGACTATCATCATGATCATTAATTTCCTTTTCTGTTAAAACCGTTTTTGTCTCATATTACCTTTTTTAACTTACAAGATCTTGGAATATACTGGGTCAGATCATACACTCTTTTCTTCTTCTGAATTGCCTATTACTTCATAAGCAATAGTAGTGAAGGAAGCACAACTGTTGTTATAATTAGATAATCCTTACAATGAATGAAAATGTTATAACCACATGTTGTAACCCAGCTGAAATACATTTGAACCTGGGTCTTGCAGGTAACCCTTGTTTAAGAGCTCAGTCTTCAGCATATATAATAATGCAAGCTTGTGGCATCTGAGCATATGCCCAGGAAAAGCAATGGAGGTGGCTGAATCACAGACTCATTTGGGTTGGAAAAGGCCTCTAAGGTTCAATCTTTGATCATCACCTTGTCAACTAGACTGTGGCACTAAGTACCACGTGCAGTTTTTTTCTCAAACACCTCCAGGGATGGTGACTCCACCACCTCCCTGCACAACCTGTTCCAGTGCTTGACAACCCTTCTGGGAACAAATTCCTCCCAACTGCAAACCTGAGCCTCACCTGGTGCACCTTGAAGCTGTGTCCTCTCCTCTCACTAATTGCTTGAGAAGGTGATCCCCACCTTTCAGGAGGAGAGAGCAATAAGGCCACCCCTAAGCCTCCTTTTCTCCAGGCTAAACAACCCCAGGTCCCTCAGCTGCTCCTCACGAGGAGCTCCTTGTGCTCCAGATCCTTCACCAGCTCCCTGCCTGTCTCTGGACTCACTCCAGCACCTCAATGTCGTTCTTGTAGTGAGTGGCCCAGAATGGAATGCAGGATTCAAGGTGTGGCTCAGCAGTGCTGAGTGCAGGAGGAAAATCACTGCCCTGGTCTTGCTGGCCACACTATTATTTATCCAGGCAAGGATGACATTGGCCTTCTTGGCCACTTGGGCTCACTGCTGGCTCAAGTTCAGCCAGCTGTGGGCTTGCACTCCAGGTCAACATTGGTCCAGAAGAGAAAGACAGCAGCAAGAATATCTATCTTCAGAACATTCACAGCCCTTGAATACAAAGGTGATGATAGTTGCTTGAAGTAGCATTTAAAACTGTTGTGCCTTGCAAAAGAGCAAGGCTGGTCTCATTTTGTCCCCCGTGAAAGTCTAAAATCAGCTCCTTCAAGCAACATGGGTGGAAAGAGGGAAGGATGAAGAGGATCACCCATCTTATAGGGCACAACAATGCAAAGCAGTGTTTTTTCATCTCTCTTGTGCTGGTTGAAATACTAAATACTCTTAACTCCAGCTAAAGAGCTTGAGCAAGTAACTCAATTTTATCTGATTTCTTTCTACTCTTTTAAATTGCTTAGAGGTGTGAATATATATGAAGCTTAACAGCAGATAAAACTAAGGAAGGTTTGTAACTGGTGTAGAATTGTAAACTTGAAAAATTACTACTTCTCTGTCACCCTTTTACTCTTCAACTAAAAAAGCTACTGCAATATTAGTAGGACTGAAAGTGTCTAAGAATAGCCATGGGTTTTCCTCAGGATACTGAAAAAATTTTCTGAATTTTTTATATTTATATATTTACTTATATTTATATGTATATTGATAATAATTTCTGACACTTTTCTCTAAGGTAGGAGACAGGTTCAAATTAAGTCAGCAATGTATCTACAATTAATTTTTTGCTTAAATGCAATAACTTAATTTTTACTGAATTCTGAATGTTCATGCCTAATACCTATATTCAAAGCATAATCTTTATAGACTAACAAATCTTAACAAAGTTATAAGCTTAATTACATTAAATCTTCTGAAAAAAGAGACTTACAGTAATTTCACGACTATAAGGCGCACCCTTTTGACTAAATTTTTTCCCTGAACCCGGAAGTGCGCCTTATAGTCCGGTGCGCCTTATGGTAATGAAATTACTGTAAATATTTCTGTGTGCTAACAAATCTATTAAATAAAATGATCTTCCATAAAATAATGCTTTTATCAAAACAATAGAAGAGTATTGTATTAAGAGGGTGATGTGAATTCTAATTATAAAGTTTAAAAAACAATATTGTTTATAATTACATTTACTAGTCTATATCATGGAAAAAAAAGAAAAAAAAGGCATCAGCCAACAGCAAAGTCCACAAACAAATAGGAAAATTAATTTTTATTTTCCCATTAATAGAAGAAGATTGTTCGAGGACATCTAGGAGTACTATGTGATTGACAGGTGGTTGGGCTGAAGCAAGGTTAGTCTCATACTCAGAAAAGTCTCAAGTGTTTTACTAATACTGATTGTGAAAATAGTTGAATAATACATCAAAAATGCAACATTGCATTTTAGAGGTAATATTTAGGATATTTCACCCATTAAATGAGCTAATTCTGACTCTAAAAGCATGAGCTTTAAACTGGAAGTTCAACTGCTGGTGAAAAAACTGCATAGTCAATGTTGACCAGTGAGATACTTTGTCTGCTTTATGTATTCCATTTGACAAACGATTGCTTAAGAAAGTAGGCATGTTTCATATCATGCCAGAAAGCAATGTAGCACTATAAATGACTTCTGACAAGCAATCTTTATAAATATTTTGTGTATGGGAAACAAATTTTTGTGTTTGGAATTACTCTGCTTAGCCTTTGTCTAAGACTTGAGGAGAAAGTAGTAAGTGGACAACTTGGGGAATCAGAGTAGAGGAGGAAAATATACATATATATGTCAGGTAAAAAGAATGCAGGAGGATTTTATTCTCTCAGAGACATGTTTGAAAGCAAAATTAGGAACATACACAACATTTTTCTGTAGAAATAACACACAGACATCCACTGAAAGCAGAAAAGCAAGTGTGGTCTTCAACACAGCTCGTGTGTAGGTAGATAGGTAAACAGAAGAAAATCTATTACTGCTCTTAGTCCTTATGTCCTCTGTAAAGAGAAAATCCTCTGAAGGCAAAATTTTCTAAAACAGAATCTCTAATATGTACATGGAAAATAAAGTAAGCATACAATAGCATAAAATAGTTCGGATTTTTAAACCTTGATACTATTCACTTACAGTGCAAACCCAAGTTCACTTTCAGTGCAAACCCAGAAAGTCCTGGACTAATAGATTGTTACATCCTTATTAACAGGTTTAGAAGATTTAGTTCCTGACTCTAAAGATGATTGCCAAAATGAGAAAAATCTTTCCCTAAAACATCTCACCACAGAAACAGTGAGGCTCTTCAGAAAGGGAAATGGATATTCTTCACAAAGTCAACTATCATTTTGTATCAGATTAAAGCTAAGGTTTTCTAGAGATCCTTCAATGCATCATTCAGCCAGAGACATTTAGAAAGGACAGTGGGAAATGTAGCAACTTAACATAGCCTTTTCTTCACAATTTGAGGAGGGAGAGAGTATTTCTTGACAGAGTAAGGGGAAAATTGACAGATGTAGATTGTGCATACAGTAACATATGCTGGTCTTCTGTTTAATGACAATGTATCCATACACCTTACAAACATTCAAGTTCTAGTGTTCTTCACTCCAGGAAATGTTTATGTTTGCTTTGTGATATATTCTTATAATCCCTGGAAAATATCCTTTTGCACACCCGTGCTCATCCGCCAGCTTTAAATTGGACATGACTGTGGCAAAGAAGCGGGAAGAAAGATGAGACAGGGAATTTAAGGACCATTATCCCAAACTAACCAATTAAAACTATTTGAATACCCTAGAATAATGCATTTAGACATAGCAGACACCTAAATGCATTATACTGTGTAGCATTCTGATTAACTGTGCAGATATATTTAAACTTAAATCAGGTTATGGATGCTGTGTCTCAGAAGCAACCAGTGTTTCAATGACTGCTGAGGCAGAGCACACTGTGCAGCATATTGGATCGAAATTCTTTGGCAAGATCACTCTCTCTACCCTGTTTCTGTGCTATTTTGGCAGGTGGTTCTGTGGTGATCAGATTTCTGCAGTAGTCTGAAAACAAACAACAAAGAGGAAAAATAAACTGTGGCAAACCTCAAGGAATTTTCTGTAATTTGCAATAAATTCATACAGACAAATGATGGAACTATATAAGAGCAGCTTCAATAGAACTTTTGGGGAGCAGGAGAGGAAGTAAATCTTACCTTCTCTCAAAGATATCAGTCTCACGTGCCTCTCCTAGAAGTAGGATGAATCCCTTACAATTATAAAACCTTTCTCAACCAGATTTTAGAGATGCCTAATGCAGTTCCTCTTCCATGACAGCCCTTAAACTCCCCTTTGTTACAGTCTCCTTGGGTCAAATTCAGAGGTTATGAAACCTGAATATGGGTATTATATGTGATGATTGTGATCTCAGTCAGGATCAACAAAGTCTAGAGCTCAATTCTACGTAAGCATAGATGCTTAGTGTCTGTTGGACATGCTTGGGTATCTCTCCTTGTCTACAGATGCTACTTTAAAAGCCCTTGTTGCACTCCTGAATGTATCTTGGACTCCTGGAACACATAGACTTCCCTGGACATATGAGTAAAGGGAATAGAATTCTGCCCTTACTCTCTTTTCACAAGCCAAAAGGTTCCAAGCAGCTGCTGCCTGTGGGTCAGTGGGCCTCCTTTAGTCATGAGTGACCCACTGCACGTGAATCAATGCCCAAACCATGTCCTTGTGACTGAGCATTTCGTCTGGGTTGAAGGATGCAGATGACAGGGAAGAAGAATAAGATACCAATCATCATCAGTCGCTGCACTTAAGAAGCAAGTGATCATGGTTCAGTTAGTGAAAATTGAGACATCATGAAACATTTCTGTGGGTCCATCCTTAAGAAAGTAATATCATTACAGTGATCCCAGAGGATCAGGAGGATGGGATCACAGACAAATGTCTTTGATCCCACAGGATCAGGAGAATGGGATCACAGACAAATGTCTTATTACACTAAGCACAAATATTATGAGAGCTGTCAGTTTCTTTCCTAAAAACATTTATCTAACCTTTGTTATCTTCCAAGCTTGTTTTCACTCTGTAAGAATGACAAATAGTAACATCAGACCCTAAGGCTATTTCAAAAGTGACTAAGCTATTTGAGTGATACTTCTCGATTAAATCAGAAAAAAATACTTGCTCAAATCATAGGTGTGGAACAGAATTTGTTGGTTCATAAAAAATTTACTCAGATGAACTGCAATGAACCTAAAATGGAAATAGGTTCAGATGACGACAGAGATTAAACTACAGCATTGACAGTGTCATTAGTGAATCCATTTTAGTGGGTCACACTGTTCCTGTGCTGGGGGTCACACTGTTCCTGTGCTGGTCATCACAATACCATTTTGGTGTTCATAATCTAATGCAATAAACCAGCTTCAGGAACCACTGACATGAAACTTATTTTTAATATGATATTTTATACTCTAAGACTTTAGGCCTTTCATTATGGTAAGATTTTACTGCTGAGAATTCACAGATTTCTTTTTCTCATCATAGATTTTCTCAGATTTGAAAAAACATCGAAGAGATCTGAAAGGGTTCAGCTGCTGGCAGTATCAAGCCCTTGGTTCCTCTGGTATGTCTGGGTTTGTGAGGAGGAGGTTCTCAAGACAGAAGGAAGAGATATCACCATGTTTTAGCAGTTACAAGAAAGTACATCAAAGTTAAGGGGATAGGTCCTAAAATATTAACTATAGTCCAGATGGCCTGCGTGGGTGAAACTTGAGAATGTTTAATGAGAAATCACACAAAATTCAGATGCTATAGAAACAAGAGACAAAACAGAAAAAGAGGAAAATGTATTACTGACTCTGCCAGACATGCTAGGCAACATTTCATAAATATCAGATGGAAGAAGTCATGATCAATCTTTTCACTGAGGTCAGGAATTACATGCCATATAGAACAGGACTGGGACACAAATGACATTGTATGTTTTGACTTTCTGCTGTCAGAAGGATACTTGTACATTCTCCTCATAATAGGTCTTAGGCTTGGGCTGAATTTCTTGGATGTCAGTCTATCACGGTTAATTAGCAAGGAAGAGTTTGTGTTTCTCTAGCACTGGCCATTTTTCATTAATTAATCAGAAATGGGGGAAAAGAAAAACCCTACCTTTTTTTTTTTTTTTTTTTTTTTTCTTTCTTTACAAGTAGGAGCAGAAATCTGGTCTGTGTAGGAGACAATGTGGGTGTGTTCTACAGATTCTGCAAGATTCACAGGGACCACTGTGGGAATGACAACATAGGCAGGAAAGTACTACTGAAAGACAACCTTACAAAATAAAAGTATAAAGTTTGTCCCAGCTGTCACATCTGTTTGGAAAGCTTAGCTACAATTCTTTTCTTTATGCAATTAATAACTGTGATCACAAAATCTTTTATCACTCAGACTCAATAGGTACAAGGACAGTTAAAAACTATTTTGAATAATTTTGCTTAAGAAAAAAAAAAGATATTTCAAAAAGTTACATGTCAGTTTTAAAGTTAAATAATTCATTTTTCATTTTGCATTCCAGAAGTAGTAATATGCAATAAGATGAACTATTAAGAGTATATAAGTATATAATATTAATTTTGATGTTTATTACTTAAATAATTAGCATTATTTGTTAGTAAGAATTAACTGGAATATCTTATTTTCAGTGTTACAGTGTTACTGAGCTGTGTCAAAAAGTAGAAAAAACTTCCAATAGAAAAAAAAAACCTGGGCTGTAAATATTATCCTATTGACCTTTGGGCATTTAAAAGCCTAACTTAAAATTTTGCTGGTCAACGCGATTTTCTGGAAAACAGGCATTTTGAGATGGCAATACAGATTTTACATACATACTGAAACTAGCTTTTCTGGGTTTCTTCATGTCAAAACCTCTAAAAATGTATATAGCCTGATAGTATTTAAAGAAAAAAAATACAATTGTATTTAATGAAATTAAACCTTATCTTTTGTAAGGACCTGCGTCTTTCTACTGATAATAGGGAAGGCTAACAGCAACTCTTCTCTGAAGTCATGTAGGTATTAAAAGCCTTATAAGGAAAGATGTATCTGGATGTCACAAATTGCTTCTCTGATATTTTAAAAATCATGTTCCTTAGTTTTATTTTTTTTAATTGGTTTTTATTTTAAAAAAACCAAAGTGAAACAACAACAACAAAAAACTCAACTGCATGCTATGCAACTTCTAAAGATAAGATGACATTTTCATCTTCCCAGCAAAAATTATTTCAAGCTAAGATATTAACAAGAAAACAGCTGCCTTTCTAATTAGTACATTTGATGCTTAGTGTCTTTTCATTGCAGCACAGACAGGGAACACTTTGATCTGTTTTAATCAGTTTTAAGTAGCATCAGGTCCCAATAATTTAAAAATTATAATATATATATGTATATATGTGTATATGTATATATATATATACACATCTTTGCACTTATTTAGATATATATATCTATATATTATAATTTTTAATGTACACCTAAAATCAATTGGATCAATACATTGTCTTATGACACATCAGTATGCACATTATAATCGCTATGGATAGGCCATATAACAATGTCACAAGTGCAATGCAAATGAGGAACATTGTGATAGAACTGAAGTTTGTTTTGAGTTCTGAAAATAAAAATCTTTTTTAAAAAAGTAAATAAACTTAAATATCGAAAAAGAAGTGAAAATTCCAAGTTTTAACAAATATGATTAGTTGTTCATCTGACTGTATGTTGATTTCTGGGACAGAAAAATTTGAAATTATTCCTGAATATCCTCCCTTTCCTTTTAAAAACTCCATTCCAGCACACCATCTGACTAAAAGGTAGGGGCCAGAAGGGTTTATTTTCTTACTTTTTTACAAAATATGCACTATCAAGTCTTTAAACCTTACTCCCATAAAGCATGCTTAATTAACCAATGCTACTTTTTCTTCATACAGAAGAACAGCTATATCAATGTGCAATAGAAGACAATTTCACCATGATTTTCTATTTAAAGGTGCACTTATGTTGATATTTGATTACACTAGTGTTCTTCTATAAATAGCAGGATATCTGCATATTCCCCCAATAAGTTCTGCTCCTGGGAATTTTTGTTTGAAATCTGGCACGACTGTAAGTCAGTGCTCTGACATCTGGAACACTTTGGTCTACCTCCAAATGGGAAAAAAAAATCAATATTTGCCAGAGGTCATCTTTCTCAAAGATGGACCAACCAACCTTGGCTAAAAACATATAAACTTAAATTGAGCACCTTGTCATCAAAATTAACAGAGTAACTTGAAAATGATGCTATCATTCCTAGCAATGACACTGCTTCACTCACTTTCAAGATATACAACTGCCTGATAGGCCAAAACTACAAAAACAGTATTTGGACAAAATTGACATGAATTATAAGTACACATAACTCAGAAGCTACGACTCAGACCTTTATTAATGTCAATGAAGAGAGAAATACATTTTCATTTAAAGCCTCATACATTGTTTGGTCAGAAAGTAGTGCCAAGATTCATCAAAAGCTGTCAATTGCCATTTGCTGTGCTAATTCGGGACATTAATGCACTTAAATACAAGAATAATTTTTTGTTTTTCAGCAATCCTGCTGATTCTCCTGAGACCATTATAACTGGCTTATTTCCCAGACATTTCTGTAAAGGGTATTTGGCTCATAGAAAATATAACATATAGTGTTCTAAAGAGAAAAGTGTGGCAGAACACTTCTGTCTGTCAAGTTAGTGAGTTAAGGGAAAGAAGTGTTCCAATCTCAAGACATGAAAGGTAAACTGAACTCTTGGCTAAGTCCTTAAAGCTTAAAAAAATAGAAAAAAACCCCACAACCTCCTTGGTCCTTTTGCTAAATAAATATAATTATTTATTGTTGATTAAATCCCTGCTTTTTATTATCTAGAATACAATTTATGACTGGTAAACTGTATAAACAAAGACTGTAGTTCTCACAATTCAGTTCCTAGTGCAAATAAGGCACAGTGTCTGATGTAATATCTAAATTACTGGCAAACAGCCATACTTTACCTTAAACACAGCTCACAACTACCAACCAGAAATTAAGAAAGTTATTCATTGAGATTCTGAAGACAGCATAAGGTGTACATATCTGTAACACTTTCAGTCACAGAAGGAGATAAGGGGACTAAGAGTATAATTAATATATCAGTATCTGAAATAACTGTTAGTACAGTAGAGTTATTAAATTTTATAACATCACAGAAGCATAGTATGAATCTGTAGGTTCTGGATACTTTCTCAAAGCACAATGTCAACGTGTTCACAGATTCAGGTCTATTTTTAATCACATGATGAGTGAAGAACTAGTCAAGTAGTTTTTTGGTTTTTTCTTTTCATTTTTTTTTTTCCTAAGGAGCCATTTAAAAGATTGTCTTCTTTGCTAGGCTGCAGTTCCAAATTCTCCCCCGCTCCTTCCAGTGTTCCTGGCTGCACTGTGGTACAAGAAAGATTCACTGTTCATTTTCTCCTTTACCTTATCTCCTTTACCTATACTAGAGACAAAGTAGATTTCAATTCCTACACTGAAAAGAGAACAGAACACAAGTTTCTTGCCTCATCAGTAATTATTTTCCATTAGATCTAACCACTAAGTCTATGGGTTCAATTAATTAACCCCAGCATGCCATGTTTAGATGCCTCAGTGTATTGAGTGCTGATGGCCCTGGTCAGGCTCCAATGATCATGGATATCTGCCTATATTTCTCCACCAAGTACTGTATCTCCTAGTAGAGAAGTAGGTTGGCAGCACTGGGAACTACCTCACATAGGAATAAATTGCAGCAGATGAGCCACTTCCTTGGAAAAAATCAATTTTCTACAATCTTCTACCTTACAGGTATTATGTGACAAAAGTCTGCACAGGGAGAAGTAGAGCAGAATACTTGACTTCTGATAAATTGACTCAGTAGAAGTTTGGACAGCCTCAAACCTCAGAGGTTCCTAGAACTATTAGTCCCCAGGCAGCAAACTTGCAAAACAACGCTCAGATTCCATGAAACCTCCGACAGATTGGGTCCTGGTTTTCACTTTGAGTTCTCTGTGGTATTGTTACAAAAACATGGCTGGTGCATTCTTCTTCTATTCTAGTTTTTGAGAAAAAGACTTTTGGATCCAGTGCTTTGTACAGGAGCCCAGAGTACCAATATGCACAGGATCAGTTCAGAATTAATGAGGGAACTTGCACTTAGTGGATATTGAACACTCTTAACCTCAAGGCAGCACTAAATTGCTCCATTTTCCCTCAGTAACCAGACCTTGGGGTGCATGCAAAAGTGAAATTATATGCCTCTGAGCAACTTTATTGGGGAAAAATCTATGTTGTTTGTAAAATTACAAGGACAAAGATACTAGGCAGACCAAGTATTGAACACCATCTTTGATTTAAGACGCATCAATAAAACAGGAACAGCATGGACACAAATTATTGCACTAGAGTATTCACATATAACATGGTTCCATTCAAGAAAGCTATTTCCCTGTATGCTCTCTCTGATATCTGTTTCCATCTACATTTGTGCCTTTATCACCACACCAAATGCATTGACAACCATTTTTGAGCTCGCCTTTTGACCTCACTGTTAGAAAACACTCACTTCAGTATCAACCATGGGCAATATTCCCGAGGAATTATCAAAAAGAAGTCAGTGGATAAAGCTGAGTGGGTTCTAGCCCCCATGGTCTTTAATTTACTTTTGAAAATGATCCTGAACATTTTGAATATTTTGGCATAAAAGAACATTTATTCAGTAAATATCACTCAGGTGCCTTTCAGTGGAAATATGATAAATACAGCATCTCAAAATTCAAGATGAATGAATGTCTACTCCAGCAACAAGGAATGCTGACAGGCTTTTCATCCACATCTCTTCATCCTCACCATTCACCAGCCTCACTCTCCAGGTTGTCTTTGAAGGATGTCTCCACCAATGATGTTTCTGACAAATAATTAATTCTGAAGGAGACCTAGTTTACTTTTCTTAACGGAGTTAAGTTGCTTTGGAATTGCTGTAGGACGCAGAGCAAAAGTCAGTAAAGCCACTTTGCAGATATTTTTTGTAACAAAGTTGTAGTGTGGGCATGCTGGACTAACTGGAACATTTAAGATGAGACCTTAGAGCTCAGCCAGATGTTTTCAACAAGCTCTATAAGATGTTCTGGAAACACAGATGTGACAACAAAAATGATAGAAACTTTCATAAACTGTCTGAGGACTGCACTAATACATACTCTGTAATATTGCTAGTATGATCCTGCTATTTTTTAGATCAAAAAATAATAAATATTTTTAGTATTTTTCTGTTTATTACCTGTACTCATGAAAAATGAGTGCTTGAAAATATAAAGGGACAATAAAAAGAAATGCTGTCAATTTCTTGTTTAGTCTTTTCAAATAAATTTATTTTAAAATTACCTAACATCTACTTCTTTACACTAGACTGGGTGTAGCATACAATCTTACTTTGCACTGCAACATCAACTAACAGTGGGTGATACTGCCCAAGAGGAGGTGAGCATTTTTCTGTCTCATACAGCTGCCTGAAGTAAAGTACTGCCTGTCTGTGGCCCAGCCCAGGGACACAAGAAGGAATTAATGTGTGTCACAGCTCTTCTATAGCACCTTCCAGCTTCACACAGCTTTCCCTCTCACTATCTTGTATTATGCCACAGCCAATCCCCAATTTATTTCTGAAGATAATTTGGGCCCAGTACTGTCCATCAGTTTAATGGTCATGAAGTGTATCAAATATCCCCACTCAAGAGGACAGATAGAAAACTGGGAAAAAACTTTTGACCCGGAAAAACACCTTCACTGCAGCCACTGCATCAGCCCATAGCTGGTTGCAGGGAAGCAAATGGAAATCATATAACTCCTTATGAAAAATTAAAGTCATAAAAAGTACATAACTGGCTGACCACTACGACAAGCTTTAAAAAATCTTGAAAAAAAAAAAAAGCCCAAATTTAAAACATTCTCTCATGCTTTAATACCTATTATCTTAGTTTCAGAGGCACACAAATCCATTTTCCTCTTGGAAAGAAAAAAGGTTAAATTTAAGGCATTTTTTTGTGGGTGAGTAGCTATCAAGGGCAGCAGAGGCACCAAAAATTTCTTAGTGGCTTTGAATATAGTGGGGAGTCAGTCTCTTCTCCCAAATAACAACTGACAGAAGGACAGTAAATGGCTTTAAGTTGCTTCAGGGGAGGTTTATATTTGATGTTGGGAAAAATTTCTTCACCAGATGGGTTTTCAGGCACTGGAGGAGGCAGCCCAGGGAAATTGTTCAGTCACCAGTTCTGGAGGCATTTAAAGAATGAGTAGATGCAGCAGTTAAAGACATGGATTAGTGGTGCACTTGGCTGCTCTGGCTTACAGTCAGACTCAAAGATCTTTTTTCAGCTTAAATGATTCTATGTTTCTATGATCCCTCATGATCATAAGAATAAATTGGGCCAAACTTCTTTACTCCTAATAAAAAATCAGCCAACCTTCAGTTGTAGGCAAAAGCAAATGTGATGCCAAGACAGCATCCCGGGAAGATGTGGGTGTCCTCTGATTCTTGTACCAGTGAGGAGCTGTGCGTTGAGCTTTCTAATCATGGCTGAAGTTTTGTTGATCCTGACTTTGTCTGTAAATGGGGAGAGGTTCTGTACAAACGTGTTGTCTTGTGCTATATGCTGTGGCATCCAGATCTACAAAACTTTCTACTGACAGAGGAGTATATACAATTTTGACATCAATAAAATTCATGACAGTGACCTAAGGATATGTCAATGTCAAGAAGTATTTTTTAGTATCAAGAAACAGTGACTACAGTGTCTATCACCAGTACCGTTGATTGAAAATTCAGGAAAAATCTATTACAAACATTCTTTTAAAAAATCAATTTAATTGAGAAAATGCATTCGTTCTATAAAATGAGCTTTCCAAATGTTCTTCTTATACAGTGTCTTTCTCAGACTTTCATGTTATCTGGATTTAATTTTGGTTTTTATCTTAGACAAGGATCATCTCTACTCATTCTTTGGTATTTTTTTTCTGGCAGAATTAAAAAACCTATTGTGAGTTATATTTCTGGACAAAGTAAATAACTCTGTCATTCTTAGTGATGGTATCACCATGACATTTTCAGGCACTTGGAACAACACCTGTGAAAATTACAATGTATTTCCATTCCACTGTATACTCAAGCCCCAACAGAAAACTTCTGTTTCCATTCAAGGGGCAGAATTCTTTAACTTTCTAAAGCATTGGAACTATATACCCACATCATTTTCAAGTTTGAATGCAAAAATAATTATTTTATTTGAATAGTTTTTTTGATGTTCCTGATATGTTAAACAAAACACTAAAAAAACCCCTAAACTATCTTCAAAAATCTAAACAACATTAGCATATAATAAATTCTTTTCTGTACGTCAGTTGATTTCATCTCTTTTCATTGCTTCTCTCATGCTTTGTCCCACAAGTTGAACAGTGAGATAAATCAACCATTTATTTGCTATATTGCACAAATTTCAGAGCAGTAAAACAGAATTCATCACATATAGAAGTTTAAGATGGGTTTCAGTGATTCCTTGAGACACTGTAAATTAATCATGCAAGCTGATATTATATTTCCCAAGAGAAATATATTTTAATAGGTCTTTTCCAAACATTTCCCTCCTTTAATATATTTATAAATATTGTTACTACTCTTGCTTTTTTTCTAAGAAGATGAAACCATTATTTTTCCCTAGCCTCGTGTGTTGAAAAACAAGTCAAGAAAATTTCTTTATTACTTCTAAAAATATGCAACAAAATAACTGTGAAATTTAAAATGAAGGTGTGTCTATATATCTTCTGCAGCAATTATGTATTCCTAACCTTTGCTTAGACCAAAATACATGACATTGCAAGAGGACCCATAAAAATGGAAAGCCACACTATATTTAGCATGTAATTCTACCCTGAGAAAAGTTTTAATGAAATGAATTGAACTAGTCAATTCATCCTTTCCATTACTTGACACTGTCCATAACATATATTTTAAACAATTAAAAATTTATTTAATTGATTTTGAAGCTGCTTGATTTATAATACTAGAAAATATAGTTTAAATTCCCATTTGGAAAGTATGGATTAATGATTTTATGTACAAAGATGTAATTTAAAACAGGACTGCTACTAGCTCACAAATAGCTACATGTGAATGTTCATCTTCATTGCCATGTCTCCCTTTACTAAATCCTTGCAATGTCTTCTGGTTTGTGCAAATCGTCATTTTGTTCTAAGAGAGTTACCATTCTGAGAAGACTGAAACAAAGCATGAATTTTTATATATGTCCCCACAATGGAAATTGACATCAACAAAGGGAGAGACCTGGGTTAAACGATGACTGGAAATGAAAGCACTTTTCCTATCCCCAGTTTTAAACAAATTGTTAAGTCTGACTAGTTTCTTATGAAAATACAGGATTAAAGCATCTGAAACCAGTGATAGACAAGGTAACAATACGTTCTTTAATAATCCAAACATATGTGACGGTTTTAGTTTGCTCAAAGACTTATAGGTTTACAGTGAGAACTGGAACAACTGCTTGACTTCCAGCAATCAGCCCTTGAAAGGCAGTCTGGCGGTCATGGTTGTCATTGTTACTGCTGTTATTATTGTTGTTACTGTTGTTATTATTGTTGTTGTTGATGACAATATCATAAATATTATTATTGTTGTTGCTGATGAGGAGGATGATAATGATGATAATATCACCAATATTATTATTTTCCTTTCTGAAAAACAGCTGTCTGGTAAATCCAGGTTGAAACACAACATTGTCACATAGTCAGTCATCATGAGTCTGATTCACCAAAGTGGTTTATGTGAATGGAAATCATGCATGATTTTTGGCACAAAACAAGGCCAGAAAACTTTGTAATTGATTTCAGAATACAAACTAGGGTGAAACTTCAGACATTTTTGAGACAAACTAGTAACACCAAGGAAAATAACATTGAACTTGGCTGCACAGAGTAGATGCTGCCAGTAGGATTTCTATGGGATCCTGTAACAACAACATTATCTTATGCTTCCATAATGTAGTTTGGTTTTCAGTGTTATTAAAAAGAAATCTAAACAGATTAAGCATATGGTAAATATTTGTTGCAGCATTTTGCCTTGCAATTTGAAGTGACTGATCCCTCACCATCTTCAGACAAAAGAAGGCACATGTAAAATAAAACAAAAGGATGAAACAGGGCAATTGATTGCAATAGTAAAGCCAGTGCTAATCTGCTAATTCTTTCACTTTGGTTAGTAAACTTTCCAGCTATAAAGGTGTGGTTTCCATATAGTATTCTATAGTTCACTCTTCGTCTATCCAATTCTTCTCCAGCTTTCTTGCACCATACACAGCTGTTTATCCACTTGTTACAAATCTAATTATGGTGCAATCAAAGAAGGAAGTGGAAAAGTTCAATGATCTTATAGAAAATTAACTCATTGAAAAAAAAGGGGAAAAAGACTTTGTGTTAGAGCAGGGAGCTCAACTGATTTATGTACACAATTCATAGTTGCAAGAGACAGACATGAATTTCCAGCCAGGCCTAGAAGAGGCTCGTTTTCAGGGGCAAGGTACAGCTGTACTGAATCAGGTACAATCTCACAGTAAGTCCTGAGAAAGATAAATATAAGGATAATGACTATATGCAATATGATAGGAGAACTTGGTGATTAGATGTTGTTTGTCTTGATGCTACAATATAATATAATATAATATAATATAATATAATATAATATAATATAATTAATATAATATTGCTTTCTATAAAGACTTTGAATCTACAGGACTCAGAGTAGACCATTTTATCAGGTCTGTAGGTCTGCTGCATTTGAATTGGGCTAAGAACCATAACCTTAACCTTTTACTATATTTGAAGTATTTATCACATGATTTCAAACAATGGCTTTTCCATGAGGACTGCATTTCCCATCTTCCCAAGGACCAGCCAGCTAGATGCAGACCACTATGTGCTTCATAATATAATCATTACTTAACTAATATTAATTGAAGTCTACTAAGCTAAGTGGTCCTCTTAGCTTTAACTTACCTTCTTTCTTCCTTTTTTTATCTGACACATTGCTTCCCACAGATTTGAAATGGAAAGTTTTGGAAACAAGTAATATCTCATGTCTTATGCGTACAAGAGCTGAAATAATGGTTGCTGATAATTTTAGATTATTTCTATAGAAATCCATGTTATTTTTTTTGTATCAATAGGAAAAGCAACAGCTGATACCAAGGTTCAAGAAGGTAATTTGTAATTTTAAAGAGGATTCACAAGTCATCCACCATCTATGCAACATGTCCCAAATAAAGTTTAATGATTAAGGGAAGTGTTGGCCTTCAGCCCCTTTTATTTAATGAGCTAACAGTGCTGCACTTTCTTGGCCAGAACTGAGAACATTTTGATTTACAGTGGATAAAACTGGATAAAATGTTTACAGCTTAAGCTGTAAAATCTTTCTTCAGAGACAGACTAAGCATATCCAGCTCCTGGGTAAAGAACTTTGAATCTGTTTTCTTATCAGAGGTCAAGTTTGTCAGCTATTTTTGCAGTGGTTCAACCTGTGCTGCACTTTCCACAGCACCTGGAAAGAAAGGATTAGTGAATAACCTCACTATGGAGATTAAGAGTTAAAACATGCTCACAGTTGCCTCTGGAGTTCCCTCAGATTATGATTAATGAGTTCATTCTATTTTCATGATGCCTCTGAAGTTCCCTCACTACAGGTTGAACTAAGAGGTACGCATAGTTTCTTTTCTTTAAGGAATGTGATTTCCAACTAGTTTGATGGCTACCATAGTTTTGCTGTACAGCACACCCTGTTTCAGAGTATTTGTTCAGTCAACATGACCAAGATTTCTGGGTAAACAAAGCAGATGAATAAAAGCAGCAAAAAGCAAGGGAACATGGTTGATCAAGCATGAAAACAAATATTTCTGCCATTAAAACTCTCTTTTTGCTTAGCACAAGAACTTGATAATACCTCTCGAAGGGATACTTTTTATACACGTAATCAGGTGGCTACTCATATGTGCTACTATTTGGGTAGTAGTATATATGTACAGAAGAATTTAGTGTCATATCACCTAAAGACAGTATTTTTTCCCTGTTAGTTGAAACATTTCACTTGTACCTTCCAAAACAGGAACCTTTTTTTAAAAGAAGCTTTAAATGAGAACTTTTGCTCTAATTTTACTCACTGAGTTGAACTACTATGTAACTAGTTTCCATTTATATGAGATCCAACTTTATTTTCCTTCTACACCACAAAACATTGTTCTTTAAAAAAGATATTGTTTTCAATTCAGCAGCTGCTTCAGGCTGTAAAAATTTAGGAGCCATTCTACTGTGTGAGGCAGGATAAACTGGAATGGCACATACCTTACATGAATGCCATACATAGACACTCCAAAGAAAATACCTGAAGGGCATTTGTGTAGCCAATACCAGTTTAAGTAATCAAATCTTGTTTATCCACCAAGAATAAAAATATTGAGGGTTTTTTGTTTGTTTGCTGTCAGATATCTTGTTTTTAAATACTGTGGCAATGCTGAAATCTCCATTCTTTCAGAAGCTGGCAGTCCTAAGCATGCTACATACTGTTGTATTGAAGTGACTGAAGCAAAGCCAAACATCCTATTTGTCATCATATTCCTGCATTTCCATTTTTTCCCCTGGCCCATCATTGGAACAATTTGTCTTTGTCTCTTTCAGAAAATGCTCCCTTTCCAAATCACCCCTCAAACAGAACAAGCTGCCAGGAAGACTGAAAGGCACATACAACATGGTCATGATAGGCTGTAATGAGTGCTGTGGGTGTTAGACATTACAATGGGTGCATTTGGTGTTCCAGCTCAATGGTACTTTTCAAGATGATGCTTTTACACATCACTGGCTACTTCCAGTCTGTATTGTACATCATAAATAAGGATTTTCTGGGAGGTACATTAGGCATGCTGACCAAGGAGGTACAATATTGTTATACTAGCAGGCCTCTGTTATCATTCATTTCTGTATCATTTCACTACTGTTTCATCATGCTTGTCATCCAGATTGCATTTATTAGCTGAGGTGATATACCCATTTCTATAGGTTATATATATCACCATACATTGTATGTGGCATCCCAACAAGGCCACTCATGGTCTTTTATGGCAATTTTAGAAGGTTTTTAAAGGATTTAATGTGCATATCTAGATTTAGTATTTTTAACATAATTGAAGTAGTGGATTTACCCAAGTAATGAGCATTTTCATCAGCCCAGTATCTTTCTAGTTTGAGGGAGATATTTTGGTAAGCTACATGCACACACAGACTATATACTATAATCATGTTAGAAATTACAGAAGTGCTGCTTTCCTCATTTCCCATGTCTAATAGAAAAACACCTTTCCCCATTCCGATGGGATGAGAGACTCTCACCTAGGACTCCCCCACTATGGATGAGGTGCTCTCTGGGAGCACCTCTGCTTGGTCAGAATCTGAGTCAAAGCTCTTGAGGAGTACTTCAAGAACAATCTGGTGTACCGGTTCAGCTTCTCCTCTGACTCTCTTGTTGGGGGCTTCCATGACATTTTTTCACAAAGCATGGGAGTCACTGCCTCTGCATGGATTACAGGAAGTGGAAGGACATCAGAGTGAAGAACCAGCACTGGTCTCTTACTCTGAAATGCTTTGAACATTTGCAGTGGGCTCTCTGCCCTCTGTGGTGGATCTATAGGGGGCCACTATGAGCATCCTCTGATGCCGTTCAGTCTCTGCAAAATTCCAGTATTCTGTAAATGCTGTTCTTAGGGACTTTCTTCATAGCTATACTATGGTATACCTGTATGACATACTAGTGTTCTGTACCTCTTGAGAGGATTTATTAACAGCATTTTTAATGACTTCCAGCAGCGCTGGCTGTGCTGATCAGAAGAAACGCTGCTTTGACCAACAGAGGGTGGAGCTCCTGGAGTAACTGGGCAACTGAAAACAAAGACTCCAAGGAGACTGATGACATCACAAGTTGGCAGCACCTTCTAGCACAGGTACAATGGTTTTTGGGATTTACCATGCTTTAAAGACAGCTCAGGAGGAAGATTTCTTGTTTGTAGCTGCCATAACAGCACTCACCCAAAAGAGGGCTTGATGGATGCCTGGCACATAACCAGCTTTTCAAAAATGGGTATTCACTGTAGCTTTTATCCTATACTCGCTCTTTTTCTGTAGAACCAGATACCTGAACCTGTACCTGTTTCTTGGGGTAACTCAACTCACCAAGAAAAATTATGCCTGAGATAATGAGCTTCTGTTAATGAAATCTCACTTTGAGGATTGACAGCACTGCTGTGAGAGAACAGGACTGAAAATGGTGTTGACCAGCCCCCCCAGCCTGGAAAAGTATTGCGGGATGAAGTTCATCTCTCTCTGCTTTGCTTTCTGGCCCTCCTTCTTTTTGTCCTTCCCTTTCACTTTCCTTTGTCATCTAGGAAACTGAATTTCATGGCAGATGCCTTGTCATGGAAGGACCCAGATTTGGATGCACACCTCATACACAGACCTTGTCTTCTTTTTCTTTTTCACTTCAATGGTGGCAGAGGATGAGCTCAGGGTCAAAATTCACCAGGTCACGGCAAATAACATGCTTTTATCTCCACACTGATGGCACAGCATCAACCAACCTCTAAGCAGGCAGGGAGATATCTCACAGGGACTGCTGAAAAGATGGCTCTTCCACTGATGCCACAATGCATCTGAAGCTGGAAATGAGGTTCAGCACTTTTGTTTCCAGTTCTGTGGATAATGAATTGTATAAACATGTGTGATTGACTATACTTGGGTCTGTAACATTTGTGGTTGTACCAAAAAGCCTCTGCAAAGACCAAAGGGTGTTTTACAGCCATGGTAAGAAAGAGGGGCTGTGGTCTCTCAGTGGTACTTTAAGATCTGTCTCTAATCAAGCTAAAGATGCAAACACCTGGATTGTTCCTATAGCTCTCAATGGAGGAGGTAGGTAGGAAAGACAGATCAACATTTCCATATCTCTCCCTCTCCCCATCCCAGATCATGGATACAAACGAGAAGAAAAGAATTTTCATTTCCATGTTCCAGGTCCTGCGTTAGAAAATGGCACCCCTGCTATTTCACTTTCACTTTGAGTAAATGGTGCTATAACAAGAAAAGACAGCTGCCATGGAGCCTTTTGATAGATTTCCTCCAGCTGTGAAGGGTGCTGGCCAGAGAGCTCCTTCTTACTTTTTTACTGCAGTCTTAATTTTTGAAATTTTATTATCTCTCATCACTATTTCAGTACACACAGAAAAGCAGAAAGGAAGTTATCAAAATGTCTGTTGCATAAGCACACACATTTTGATAGACAGTTTCTTCTTTCCTTTTCATGTGAGATGCTCTATTCAAAGATAAATCTTAACAGTATTATATTTACATAACCAATGTATCTACACCAACTTAGGAATTTTAAATTATTCATTATTAAATTTATATTTTCTTTTAACAATTAAATTGTTTTTTCCATGGGAACTTCTTTGCTTTTCTTGATGCCATGACCTAATGTAAGAGAAAAATCTTTGTGCAACACAGTTTCTATCAAAGCACAGTTTCTATCATAATTAGCAATAAAATCATCTTAACAATCTTTATTCTTCATAATGAGCCTGCACCTTTTTTTCTTGGCTTGCTTACTTCCTTCATTTTGCATTGCTCTTTCTGATTTGGTCTATTTTTCTAATTGGAAAAATGCAAGCTGTCTAGTGCATACTCCATTAATTACTTGTTTTAGTCCACAATTTGCAAAAAGTCTTGGCAAATTGTCAACATAGAAAAAAGGCCTATTGTAAAAAAAAGAAAAAAAAAGTTTCCTGGTGAATTTTCTTTAGATCAGTCTGTGTTCCTTCGGAATTTTGCACACTGTAATATCTGTTAAGAAAACATTAACCATTTTGACTGGACTATAATTTCTTTGGAAAGGTCATGTTCAATTAAATTAAAAAATAGAAAAATCTTCACAGTTGCACACAAGGTGTAGAAACACAATATGAAAACAAAATTGTAGAAGAAATAAACTGGAGATGAATATGCAAAATAATGCAAATTTTAATAGCACCAGATTTCTGTAATAGAAACCGTGAGGTGCTATTAACAAACGGAGCAAAGATAAAAAGAACACTAATCTTGTAAACACAGAGAAAAATTAGGAGATGATGTAAACAGATTACTAAGAAAAGAACTTTTTCTTTTTTTGGAAGATCAAGTAATGACTTTTCTAGTTATATTGGTACAGAATACTGTGGTTGTGTCTAGTCATGTGGAAATTTGATTACTGCAATGACCATTTATGATTTCTGCCTTGCCAGCCTGACAGAGTCAGCTGTTAAGTGTACAGGTCCCTGCATACAGCACTGAGATTTTGATCACACAGCTTTGCTGTTGCTGTTCTTACACTGCTCAGTGGCAACCTCCTGAGCTTTAGCTCTGCAGTATTTTGTACTGTCACATTTCAGGGTGACATTTCTGGTATGGCACCTGATTCACTGCTCCTGCAGACAATTCTCCTGAGCTTCCTCCATGGGCAGAGTTTTCATGGTGCTGTTTCCCTCTACCAGCCCGCCATGGTTTAAGCCCAGCTGGAAAATAAGCACTATGCAGCCACTCCCTCAACCCCCCTGTCTCCCTTGCTGCTGTGCCAATTGCTCCTCATTATGCCCTTCTGACATAGTAGGGTGCTAGGGATACCAGTCACTGTCAGCTGAACCACCACCAGACCTTATTCCCAATTCATAGAATATCAGATGAAATTGGAGAAAAGCTTTATATTTCTCTTAATGTGCAACTGTAATTTGGTTCTGTCCTTAAAATATCCTCACAGGCTTGAAAAAATCTGTAAGTCCTCCATTTCCCACATGAATGCAGAAAATAATATAAAATACATTGTGGCATATAAGAATAGTTTTCAATTTTTTAGACAACTGGATTTATTAAATATGCATAGGAATATGCATAGGAAGAAAGACACTTGACATGCACTGTCTGTGGCAATGTCTCATATAGAGCTCTCCTGGATTCTAACATACATAAATACACACATACATGGCCATATTAGACTGAACAGAAAATATTTAGGTCTGGGAGTCAGGTTCAATCTAGACTGAGCTCTAGGTCAGAGAGCTTGCTTTAAGTACCATCTGTACTTCAGCTATCTCCAGACACAGTATAGGACATTTTCCCTTGTTTCTCCAATGACTGAATGACCTTCTGCATGACAGTCATTCAACTGATTCTTTCAACATTTCAGTTGAATGCAAAACATTTCTCAGAGTTATTTCCCACTTGATACTATCCACAAGGCTACATCTGTTATTTTTTCCTAGTATTGCCCTCTGGTACTTGAAGAACAGATGATAAATCTGGGTTAGATTGCATCTGGCTTTGCATGAGCTTGCAGTGATTTAGACAAAAGGGTACAAGGAACTCCTCTTGCTTTCTTGAGCATATTCAGTCAAGGGGCAGACACAAGACACAATTTCATCCCTGATTTAGTAAATCTCTGAAAGTGCACAACTTTTGGATTTAATATTTATAGAAACACCGAGAGCTAAAAAAGGATATAAGGCCATGGTCAGCAGTGGAGTTAGGCGAGTTTTTTAATAAATTTCACTAAAAAAATACAATCCAGAAGAGATAAAAAAACTAGGCCAGGTAATTTTATAATTAATTGGTAATTTTAATTTAATAGGATAAAAATTTCTTGACTAGATTTACTCCATACCTCAAAACAAAAACACCAAGTAAAACATTTCCTTTCCCCCTCAAATGAGAATAATACAACGGAAATAAAATAATTATTCTGTTTCAGTTGTCTCTGTGTCTTGATTTTTTTTTCAATTATACTAGCGAATTAAAAAACAAAACAAAACAAAAAACCCACAACTCTTTTACACAGTACAGGCAATGAGAAAGGCCAGTGTTAAAGGAACACAAATTGTACCCTTTAAAAAGAACAAAGGAGTACAGCACAGTAAAGGTCCACCACACCCCTGAATATATCAACATCATCCCTATCATACACCAATATCACAAATCACATTCTATATTAAAATTCATTATACCAACTTAGCTTAATTATCTTATTAAGAGATTAATCCAAGGCCTGCTTCCATTTTTAATCAGAAATATTTTAATTTTAAGATCACAATTGTTCATGGCTACCACTTTTATCCAATTGATCTTGTACCAGTATTGACTTCAAACCAATTCATTCCATTTGGTGCTTTCTTTCTAACCTATGTCTATTGTGCAGTCATCTACCTTCACTACCTTATTGACTAGACAGGGCCACAAAGCACAAAGTCTCATGTATTTTTTGGTTTTTGTTTGCTTTTCTTTTGGGGTTTTGGGTTTTTCTTTTGTTTGGTTGTTTGTTTGGGTTTTTTTGCATGTTTATTTTTGTTATATTTCTTCCAAAAAACAACCCAAAACCCCCATCTTATTTCACAAAAGTGCTTTAATCGGATTATTATAGTAACCCTTTTCTTTAAATGTTCCACTTTGAAATAACCTTGAATGGTGAGTATAACTAAGCTTAGGAGTCTAGATTAAGTTTAATTTGTGTCTTGTGCAATGACGTTATTGCTTCTTTACTCCAGAACGTGGTTCTTCTGGTGCTTCCAAGGGCCAGTAACATTTAGCTTATCATAACAACTTGCATTTATTGGAAGGCCTGACAGAGTTAATAACAAATAAAAGCTTTAGAACTGAGTGTACTCCTGAGGAGTTAGAGGAAACTATTATAATAAGACTATTAACTTTGGGTTAAAAGAAAAAGAAAGAAAAAAAAAAAAAAGACAAATACTGTTGGTAAGGCTTTGGGTCAGATAAACTAGATTAAAATAATATTTGCTTTAGCCTTGGGAAAAGAAAACTAGCAAACTGGGAAATAAGAGTTATTACAGTTAGAAACGGATAAATACAAAGAAGATCAGCTAAGTAGTTTAAACCAAAGAATCTAGGATGGCAACATTTCTGCATTGTGTTTATGAGAGTATAGTTGAAAGCAGGAGTTAGTTTTAAGTTCTTTTCTTAGTGTCTTCCAATATGTTCTTGGATTGACTAGCCACCAATGACTCTAATAAGGATATAGTGTCCACTACCCAGTTTAAATTCATGTCTCAAACAGCAATTTGAGCATATAAAGCTTTCTGTCTGGACACTGAAAGTTTGAGACATATTACCAGTGTTATTCAGCATTATTCGTACTGAAATCAAGACCAAGGTAATTTAATTTGAGGGCAACAGCTGCAGTACTTTCAATGCCCTTAGAAATGGGTGGTTTTTTTCACTTTTCCTTATTTAATTTTGTAATTGCATGGTCAGTAAGCACATTGTCAAACTTAATGCCCCATAAAAGTTTCATTTCAGTTTGACTTCTGGAAATCTTAATTTTATTCTACAAGAAATAAGGTTTACATCCTTTGCAGTTTCCCTGTTCAATCATAATGTCTCATTGGTATTAGATATCTATCCAGTTTTGAGCTTTTCTGCAATATCTTCTAGCCCTCTGCTTGTGATACATGCTCAAGAACATTTCTGGATGTGTTAGACAAAGGACTTCCAGGACTCTTTCACATCCAAATCAAATATTAATCTGAGTTCTGTTGCCTGTATGAGCAACTGAAAAATTTTGTTTATCTTAGCTTGACTTTTCAAAACTAATACCCTTCATTACATGCCTCTATTTACTCTTGTACTTAAGTGAAAGTCAACTGCCTTACGATCATGCAATCCAAGTCTATTTTCTAAAACTGATATTTTGCATAACATCCTCATTACTTTAAAAATCCAATTTTATAGGCAAATGAGCTTTGTTGTTTCATTGGTGGAAGCAACACAATTTCCATATTCTGAGGGAACTCGTTCTTTAAGAGAAGCTTGTGGTTGGAAGCTCTAGCCAGGAAAACAAAATCTGCTGCACATGATTTTCCCAAGGTTCACACTGACAAGATTTTGCAAATTTATTCTCAAAAGTGTGGTGGCATAAAACTCTTTCAGGACAGTTAAGTTCCTTAGAAGTATCTGCCTCACAGACAAGGTTCTGGAATATTCCAGGGCTGTAGAGCATCCTGGGATGCTCAGAACAGTGTTGGAGGAGCTCTCACAATCAGGTGCAGTTTTACTTCTATTACACTTGGAAATAGACTATGGAAATAATCAACTAACATATATGAATTTTCAGCTTTTTACTAGCCATTCTGTAACAAAGTAATTTCAAAGCTGTTTCCAATTCCCTCTCATGCCAGCTGAAGCTGGGTACTGAACAAAAGACGGGTGCCTGTGAGATGCAGAAGGAGTGGCAGTAATACATTTGTCTTACTTATTTTTATACTAGGCTTACACAAAGGAGGTCCTCTAGAACTAATTTAACAAATGTTCTGCTCTTTTGCATTGCTTTGTAACCTAAAAGGAAAATTTCTATTATGCTCTTTCTCTGCAGGTCTTTGTGGTTATGGCTAAATAATTTTTCCTTGGAAACCATTACATTCTTTTTAAAAAATTCACTCAGACTCAGGGAAGATCCCATTATTGTTCCATGGGCTGTGAGGCTTCACATATTGGCACTGAATGAAAGACTCAATGCATTTCATCAGTATGAGCGCACATGAGTGCTTTTTAGGACAACATTGGCAGGTCATACCTTTGTGGGGGATACTAGCAGAGCACTAGCAATGTTAAGAAGTACATCAAAATAGATTAAAGCTTCATAAAAAAAGACTACATTTTGCACAGTGAATACTCTCACTTGCATTTTCGTGGATCCCTTCATTCACCCTTCATTCATTGGAAAAAAAAAAAGAGCATTTAAGCACATACTCAGTTTTCTGTCAATATGCATGTACCATGTACCAGTCTGAATGCAGGACAGTGACTCATGTTGGCCAGCATTAGAGGTGACTGAATCACATTTCCCAGCATTAGTTAGGGGCGACTGTTATTTGGAGGCATTATTTCCATTTCTTTTCACTTCTCATGTGGGGTCCTGATTTAGATTTCTGTAATTCTTATGTAGCACTCAGTCTTTCTAATGAGACTTCAGTCTAAGTAAAACCACTCACAAGCAGATTTTTATCTTCCTGTAAATTAACAACTCTGCAAGAAAGTCAAATTATTCTGTTAAACACACAAAACTGGCCATGCCTGAAAATTAAGTTTCTAGTCATTGCTCCAGCCCACGTGGCACTTGACAAGTGCTACAACACTCAGAAAAAATCATGCTAATTATCACATGACTATTATTTATATCTCTATTTCTTGAAACACTATTCGGTTATTAAGGATAGTGAAAAATGGCACAATCCAGAATGAATATGAAATGAATATTCATAACACAGCTAATTGTCACTGACATCTCAAATTTCATTATAATTTCTGTTTTGCTTAGCACTTTCTCACACTTGCAATAAGTCCATCACTGTGCTATTTAATTATTGACTATAACACAAGTCCAGACAAAATTACATATACGCAGTAGGACTCTACATTTCATAATCAGCAATACAGTTAGGATGTCTAGAGAAATGCTTCTTATATAAGTATAAATGAATTTATGTAGCATACCAGATCTTAACTTACTTAACAGAATCTTCCACTTTTTTTCAATAGTCATGTGTGTTTTAATTCACAGCAAATCTAATAAATCAAGAGGTTTTATACCTGTTAGTGTAACTAAAATCATCTTTTCCCTTCTATTGGGACATTATAATAGGCTTTATTTATTTACTTAGTGCATTCCATCACTCCTTTGAACGTGCAAGTAGGAAAATGCAACTAAACAAAAAGGCTTACAAGTGAGCCATACTAATGTTTATCGAGACCATTATTTTTCTTCCAGGCTTGTTAAGCTCTTAAATATGCATTTGTATCAAGCTAATGTAGCCCATGCTTTTTGTGTAATATCACCCACTTCACATACACATAGACAATCAGGGAGTTTAATTTAAAAATTACTATGGTTATAATGCTGGCTATACAAAGTCAAAGGGAGATTATTTTAGCTTTAAAAATTGACTTGGGGAAAATTAACACAGTGAACAAGCATATTAAATACTAACTGCTTCAAACCATACTGATTTTTGCTGCTGCTAAAGAAAGGGCTATCTAATTTAAAACATCTCTCAGACTTTAACGAGCACTTCTCTAAGAAGCACTTACCTTTACAATCACTATTATTTGAACTGCATTAAAAAAGGAGCTGTTTATTGTCAGCTGTTTAGAGCTGAATGTTCCGAACTGGACTCTGCGATGAGGAAGTCTGTCACAGGTGGGAAAGTAGTCATTTGGGGAGGAGAATTTTTCATGGTTTGATCATGACATATTTGCCAGAATTCCTGGGACTGTGGGTCAATAAATCCCCTTTTCAATAAAGGGGAAGAAGCCAGCTCCTAACTAGAGGGCAGTCAAGCCCCATGGAGCTGCAGACCCAGCTGCAGAATGCCCACTGACTTCTGCTTGCTATAAATGTCAGCCTCTGAAGCAGTTATTTACAGGCTCTGTCTCTGGTAGCCCTGAGATTCCCAAAGCATGGTTGGCTGCAGCATTATACATAAGTTCTTTCAATCACAGCCACCAAGGCAACAGAGACTGAAGCTGACAGGTCACAACCCCATTACACTTCATGGTGACTGACATTCTTTTTCGTTAATGGATACTTTTAAAAAATTTAAACCATTTTAAGAAACATTTTCCTAAGAAAATGTTTGTGTATCTATAAAAAAAAAGCTTCTCTCAGCTTCTCCTGGGTGTGCTATCATTATTTTTTTACTTTTCTGCTCCAGAATATTCACAGAGGTATATAAGCAGGAAGGACAAAAAAAAGAGCTGTGTGTATGAGAAAGTTTTAGACTAACTGTACATTTTCATTCTCTAAAAAGGGTAGTAGGCAAAATTTAAAAAATTCTTTAAAATCAGTGCAGACACTCAGTTTACCACTGATTTTTTCTGTACGGTATTTACAGAAACCATCCATGATTATTCTAACTTAGATAAACATCGAATAAGAAAAAACACCCAAACTTGAACAGACATAATTTGAAGAATCTTTCTTGAAAAAAAAATTGTCTGGTGACACTCAGAGGCCTAGTTAGCTGCCCCTCTGAAGAGGGACTAACAGCTAATGACAGCCTGCCAAATAAGTTCTGCTGGAGGTCAGATTTGATAGTTTTGACATTTAAAACAGAAATGTAGTAAAAAAAGGTGTTAATACTGGGAAAAGAATCAATGAACACAAACTGAAGCCTAACTAAACTGTTAATCTTTATATTTATCTACAAACACCACTATTTTCTTTATTCCATGATGCAGCTAGCTGTCTCATACAACCTTATGCTGTTTAAATATGCTAAATAAAAATACCTATTTCAAGTGAATTAAAGAATACAAGGGGAAGCATGTATTTAAATGTATTAAATTTTACACAAGATTTAAAATATGTGTTTCCTTGAACTCCATCCTTCATCATCAGTCAATCAGCTGGGACAGCCTAGCTACATGCTGGGGGTGCAGAAGTGTATAAAACAATTCATGGCTAAAGTACCCCCAAAGATGCTGGAGTCACTGTTAATGGCCTGGATTCAAAGGCAAAAAAAAGGCAGACAAGGTACCTTGAAAATTGAACTGAACCATGAAAATTAGAAAATGTTATCATGAGAGAACAATCAAGTTCCGTAGCACCGCACATTCACTGAATTTTTTCCTAATATTTGTGGTTTGGAGATAACGTTTCACGGGTTATCTAATAGCAAACTGGTGTTTTCTTCTTTGGTTTGAAATCAGTCCAGGAGGAAAGTGAAGGTATGTTATAGAGTTTTTAAAGAAAAACAAGAATTTAAATGGGAATCCCTAAATTTCCCTTTAGTGTAGGGGATACTGCTTTTCTGAATATAGCAAATGTTGAGTGAAGCTGCTATTAAGCTCTTTATGGCTCCAAACTGACAGTAGTGAACTCACTAAGGGAAAAAGAAATTGGTTGTCAGAAAAGACATGGACGAATAAATACATATACTGGTAGAAGTGGTAGAAGTCAGAGAAAAATAATTTGCAATACTGCTATTGGAATTGCTGTAAAAAGCATGGCTGTAATCTACTAGAGAAACTCATTCAATTTGAAGACATGATTTTGACAAGAACAAAGGGGGAGCAATGGGAGAGTAGTTACATCCCAGTTTACGACAGATTATACTATTAAACTGGCACAGTAGTCATGTTAGACCTTACCTACAGAGTAGTGTTTTACAAAATAAGCAAGCAAGAGAACACAACGTAGTACCTATAATAATAACACAATGTACAAACCCACTATTTAATTGCAAGTTTTGATCACGGAAAACAAGGCAACAAAAATTTAGTGAGGTGAGAAACCCTTCTTTTCTAAACATCCATTGTTCTACTTAATATCTGATAGATATTTGTGTTCAGAATGCAAAATGTCACCTCATCTGGAGATGAGATTTTTCTCATTCAGATTTAGACACTGAGGTCAATGAGATTTACCTCACATGTTTGAGACACCACATTTATGTATCTACATGTGATTTTCATAACCAAGACCACAGTCTAGTCAGCAGAAAAGTGTAGTTTCAGTCAGTTGTCTAAACACAGCATTGCCTTTCCATTTAAAGTGCCTTCCAATTTAAAATGCCTTTTTAGATCATCTGAGAAAACCTCATGGGACTAGTAGATATCACAGAGGACTTCAAGGACACTCTTCTGAAGAAGAGGCTGGAGAGCAGGCAGGAATACCTGAGACATTGCTCATAAATTCAACATGTGTGCATGGAAGAAAGAAAAGCTATTTGATCAATGGATCCAAAGATCTATTGAAGCCCCTCCAAAATGGACATCGTCAGCAGATGAACTGAGCTGATCCCTACATGCCCCTGCAGAGGATAAAATCAGAACTATAAATTAAATAATATGCATCTACTTTCTCTTATGCATACATATTAAGTGGTTGATTAAACATTATTCTGCAGTGCACATGTTCTACAAATGAGCCAAGCCTTGGATTCATTATTAACCAAGTGAACTCCCACAGCACTAACTTTTACAATCTAGCAGATAAATCACTGGAAAGAAAGAGGATTATTGTCTTGTCATATGAAGCTGCTTTATTTGGAATACTTCATTCAAATGAAGGAACTAAAGTGTAAGAAACAGATTGGCAAACAAGGAGTTTATCAGAGAACAAAAGAATTAGGAAAAAAATACTTCAATTTTTTCTTATTAAAACACTTAAATATTCCAAAGAACTCAGTGCTCGAACAATCAATCACAGAAAAGTGATGGAAAGGAAGATTAGTATCAGCTTGCAATAGTACAACTCCTTAAAAAAAAAAAAGGGAATTATAGTATGCAGTACTCTGGGGTGTAATTTGAAAACAAAGACAAGAAATATAAGAGAAACTTCCCAGTTAGTGATACATTTTAAGTTATTCAGGAACCTCTGAAATGTAGAAATCCCACTTCACAGGATACTGAAAACCAAACTCAATTTAGTAATAGAAAATGTGCTTTAGAAAAGTGTCCTGTATCAACAGGGAGACAGATGGGATAATCTGAAAAGCTCATCTATTAGCAGCACCTATGAATTTTTCCACACACTATTAGTTGTCAGATATTTTGTCAGAAAAGCAACTACCCTGATAAAGAAACAAGATTTGTCAAGAGAATACCAAATAACTCTTACTCAGAACTCACACTGGTAGGCTCCTAGCAGTGCTGCCTTAAATCATATCTGTCCACCAATATTTCTGTTTAGCAGATATTCCTTGGCTAGTAGTTATTTTGGACTGGCTTTAAAGTACAAGATTAAGGGCTTTGAGTATTGATAACTAAATTAAAAGGGCTGGCTGCCAATAGCTGTAACAGTAAGTAAAGAATAAAGAGCATTGCCTGCTCTGTGTCCTCTTGACCACACAGAACAATCATTAAGAATTAAGTGCTGTGATTCAGTCCCCCTCCTCCCTTTTCCCCAGGAGGCAATGCCTCACACACCACCAAGTATGCAGTACTCCGGGAACAAAGCCAAAAGGAGCAACTCGTTCTCTGAATGAGAACAGCTCAAAAATAGGTCTTACCCAAGACAGAGGGGCAGGGGGAGGGAGGGGAATGACAATGTTTCCTGCTATTGCTTATAATGCAATTTTTGTAAATGGAATGAAATTTGTATTACACCACCTTTTATTAGCTTTCTTAAACGAAGTTCCGGATTTTAAAATGATACTATTTCTTTTAATCTTTTACTTTTGGAATCATATAGATGTGTGTGTGTATATATATATACACACACATAAACTAGACTTTTGTCTAGCCAGATCCTGTAAGTTACAGCAATTGATCATGTGTGAAGTTTTGAAGGAAATCCTTCTACCTTGCCATATCCCTCCTTCTCTTTTCCCAACTAGTATCTGCTCCTGGTACACATAAACAAAAAAAACCCTCACCAAGCAGCACAACACATATCACAAATATATATGCTTCATACACATACACCAGCTATATGTATATATATATGCATAGACTTGTGTTAGCCCTTACAGTTAAACTGAAGAGCTAGTAATAATCACAGTAATGATTTGAAAAACTGTTTTACAAAAAACTAAAGTGCAACTAAAAATAATAGCTGGGAAACAGAGCCCCTTCTGTTGGCTTGAGCTTGCTGTCTGAGACTGGTTACACTCAAGTAAGGGCACTGACTTCACTGGAGTTGAAAACAGGAACAAACTACAATAAAACTTAGGTAATGTTTGCATCTCTTTAAGTTATTTAATTCATTCTTGGTAGAATGAAACACAACTGTTGATTGTCTCAGTTACATTTTGCAAAGGTTTCTCTCTTTCATACAATCAACTGCTGAATCATTTCAAATAGGTGTTATTTTCCATTTGTAAAACACATTGTGATTTGGATTTTTTTCCTCTAAGCTTTCATTTCTAATGATGTTCAACATTTTCACCACTTTGCTATTTACTCTGCTTACAGATCAACCTTGATTGTCAGAATAACACTGTTGCTGGATGAAGGTTTTAAAATTAGTTCACTTTAGAGGACTAATTGCTCCAGAGAGCAAAAAATGGGGATGATATTGGAATAATGCAAAAATTCTTCTGTGGTTCTTTTTTAGGTGTTTTTAGATAGCTACATTGATGACTACACGGTAGAATAGACTAAACACAAATGGTGTTTAATTCAGTGGCATTATACTGCTGATTCATTTAGTCAAGCATGTTCAGTATAAAGAAAATATTAAATACACTCCAGCCTGTGGCCAGATGACAGAAAAATCTACACTTGCAGGTGAGAGCCACAGGAATACTGGGGAGGGCAGTCGAGTTTAGCAGAATTGAGCTGAGCAGCGACAAACAAGCTCTGAATCATCTCAAACTGTGGCTGAACTCCTCCTCCAGCTTCCCCTCTCCAGAGGTCTGGTACCCTCTGAAAAGGCTTCAGTATGTGACAGATGAATCAGAGAGTATTCCTTGAGGGAATTCCACTGTTGCACGGCTCCTCTTTGTCTCTTGTTCCCTCTAGCGTAACACAGTGCATGCAGTTGTCACGTTCAAATAATCAGACCCTGGATTTACACATAAATACAGATGTTTGCATCTGCATAATGAATACACCTCCAGATTTTAGGGTAGGCTCAGAATGACTCCAACATTTATTGTCTGTTTAAATTAGGAAGATGTGCATTGTGACTCTATATAAACTTCATGCAACAGTTCTCAGATCAACAGTCTGTGAATTTTAACCATAAAATACCAATGTCTTTCAGTTGTTCCAATTTTTTATTTGTATATTTTTTAATGCTCTACATACTGGAATAGGGCATGCCTTAGATATCTTTTATTATGAAAAAAGTATTACAGTAGGTGTAAAATGAAATATTTGAGTATTTTTTCTTGACTAAATAATTTTCCTCATATCTGACTTATAAATACCTCAGAATAAACTGGACACTAAATTTGCATTGCAGTCACTGGAAGAGGAAAATACCCCACATCCAGAAAGCAATCAATACTATTTTCCAATAAGCATCTGAGATAGGTCAGCACATTGGCAAGTGCTCATTTCTGTGCGCAATTTACAGGTAGAATCTAGGGTAGATATCTGAAGCATGTATATCTGCATTTTTGATGTCTGTTGTCAGAGAAATCAGTGCAACCCAAATGACCAATGCAAGTTTAAAAATGTACCTCTATGCTTGTCTTCTTCCCTATTTCCCTAGACTTCATTAAGGAAACACAGAATTTCAGTGGTTGAGCTCGGTGTGGACATCTGGAAATCCTTTAACATCTATGTTCAGAACAGCTAAATCAGACTTCCCAGAGCTGTGCACAGGTAGGTTGTGAATATCTCAAAGAATATAGACTCCACAATCCCACTGTGTTTAACCACTCTCAAATTAAAAAAAAAAAAAAATAAAAAATGAAATTTCCAGTAATTAAATTTCACTGGGCGCCACTGAGGTGAATCGGCTCTCTCTTCTTTATAACTCTCTGATCAAGTACCTCCAGAAATGATAAGATCCACCCAAGCTTTCTTATCTCCAGGGTAGATAGGACAGATGCTGCAAGCCCTTAACAATCTTTGTGGTATTTGCAGGATGTCTCCTTCATAATGGGGAGCCCAGCACTGGACATAGCACTCCTGATGTGTCTTTCCAGTGCTCACCAGAGACGAAGGCAACTCCTGACCTGCTGGCAATGCCCTGTTTAGACCAGAAGGATCTTGGTCTTCATTGCAAGAGAGCTCAGCTGGCTCAGGCACAATTTGCTGTCCATCAAGACTTCCTTATTCTGCAAGGCAGTTTTCCAGCCAGGCAGCCCCTAGCCTGTACAGATGCATGGTGCTATCTTTGGCTGCAAAGCTCTGTATTTTCCTTAAATTAAACTTCACAAGATTAATACTTCCACTCATTATAGCCATCAAGAAGTCAAATAATCCAATTTTTTAATTCATCCCAATGAATTGGAATGGCAAAATTGCTTCAAAGGGCAATTCATCTATCTATTGCACCAAGTAACATCTGCGAGAAAGGGACACATCTCTCTCCACATCTGTGAGCAATCACAGACTGGAGAGTATTTGATGTTTTCTTTATGTTGTATATGTTTGCTTGCTTCACAAAAATTCACTTTTAATGCCTTATGCGTTCTCATTTCAAGAAAATAAGGATACTAAATTTCTACTAAATATGGTTGTGATGGTGCTTAGTTCTTCTTCGATCCCTGGTATTCAAACTGCAAATGCTGCTCCAATAGCAGTCTTCTCCCAATCTAAGGCATGTCTTTTATTTGCTGTCTTATTTTAGTCTTTAGTTACCTTATCTACTGTGTCAAAAAGTTTTATTTTTGGAAATAATTTAAAGCTATTTCTGTAATATTTTATAAATCTCATGTGATAAATATTCACTATTCCTACATCCAGTCAAATTCAGTACCTTTACTACATCTTGATTTTTTCACACACACCACATATATTAAACTTTTTTAAAGTTTCTTTAATATGAACTACTTTTTCCATGATACTTTAATCAGTTTTAAGAGTTCATGCTGTGGTAGCTTTCAGCAAAGAGGGAAGAAATGAAGTTAGTAAATTTAGATTTTTTTTTCTAAATCAGAGGCAGAGAAAGGGTTGCTTTTATAATTTGCACTAGTCATTGAATAATGTTTGTATTGCCATTGGCAATTTAAAGTTCAATGACAATTCATACATTAAAATCATAACATGAAATTCACATGTAATTAAAGTAGAGATTATTTTACAAAACTCTCTGGGGTCTTTAAAAAAAGAATTGAAGAATTAATATATCGTAATGCTAGTTAAAGGAACAACATAGCCATGTGGAAATTTATATGTAAAGGAAAAAAAAAAAAAGAAGAAATAGCTATTCTTGCATCCCATAGGTCTTGGAAACACTTACGGCAAAAATGATAAATCCTATTACTTGTGAAAAGAAGTTCTATTCCCAATTCCAATTCCCAATGGAATTGTATCATACTAGACTACCGGACTTTTTTTGTTTTCCCCCCCAAAAATATTGTCTTAAGAGCAATTGTTGCACAAATCACTCCATTAAGCCAGGCTCTGAAATTCTTATTCATTTTTCCATATACTGAAGTGGCCTTCAATAACCCTTTCAAAAAATGACAGGGCTTCCCCTCTGGCATGCCTTCTCCAGAGCTGTGACTCCTTTTGAAGAGAGGTCAGCTGGTGCAATACAGACCATAGCATGCCAAAATCAGACTGTTGAGATAGGCCTATCTTTTGAAGTCATGCATGCTTTTCTCCATCTTTTTTGTCACCTTCTCTTCTTAATTTTTTAAGGCTGCTGGGAACCAAACTGGCCTCTGGCATAAGTAAGGCATTCTTAGCAACCACTTTGCTGGGCTTAATTATTGCAGTGATGCAGAAGGGCTGTGCATTTCGTTTTGTATTTTTACTGTCCTTGGTAGGATATTATTGAAGGACAAAGCACACGATGTAATATATGTCACAATATATTACAGAATTTCTATGAGGCTATATATATTTTTTGAAGTAATTTCAAAAAGAACCTTACACTTAAAAGTAAATCTCTAACAAAAAGATAAACCCACCAAACATATCTAGAAGTAAAGGACAGTGTTTGAGGATCTTACTGTGTCATCAACTTTATTCCTACTAAAGCATTCTGCATTCTCATATTAAAAAAATCCCAAAAAAACCACAACAAAAAACCTCACCTCAAAACTAAAAAAAACCCCAAACCAATACCCAATAGAAAAGCAAACACAAACTGCTTCCAAAAATATTGGAAGTTTAAAAGTTTAGGCCCATAATATCCGGCACATACAGGTGTTTCCAATAACTCCTCAAATTCCTTCTTGATTTCAAGACACTGCAAGGTTTTCAAAAAAAAAAAACCAACAACAACATTTTTACTCATTTACTTTCCCTTTGTTCTTGCTTTCTTCATTGGTGTGAACTCTGCACTGTTTTCCTTCCAATTCTGTTGTCAAGCAATCCACATTGCCTGTCATTGTTTCCACCTGAGCAGCACTTATTACTTTAGTGCATTTTGTTAGCTTTTTATTTTTATGTTTTTATGTCATAGGAACATAAGTTGATGCCACAGAGAAAGGTTGTTGACATCTACTATTGCTATGCTCCTTTGTTGAGCGAGTACAGGCAGCATGTTATTTTACTTGGACCAAAATGGCTTGGTCAGAGCAATCTGGAGTCAGATTAGGGACTGCACTTTTGCAGCTGATCACAGGTGTTTGTGGCAGGATGAGCAGTTGCATGGCTGCACCCTGAGGCTGCTGCTCTCCTGGCAGCCACACGCACAGCAGGTCACAGTGCCTTGGGCAGTGGATGATTCTGTTACTTTGAAATAACAATTCTTTTCTTGACACCCTTTTTCCTTTGAACTAGATATTGCAGCATCAATAACAAAACACCTTTGAATTGTATCTGGAAACCTACAGCTTTCTATAAAGCCTGTCTTTTCCCCTGATTAATGCAGCTTTTCTTGAGTACTCTACCTCTGAACCATTTGTCTGCTGTGTTTTCCTTCTCTATACCAAAGCTGTCGCTGCAAAATGCAAAAATTTGAAGAATGTGAGCAGGAAGATTTTACTAACTTTAATTTCTAACCTTCTAATTTCTGTCTGACATGATCATGTATAGACTTTAACATTAAAAACATGATTATAATTATGTTTCCATTAGCTTTCCTCTTAACAAGTCTTTTAAAGGGATGACTCCAATGTAAAATCCATGCTTCTGGATGAACTGTTTCAGCTATTATTCTTGAAAAGATCATTTGAAATTATAATCTCATAGAGATGAAAAAATAATTTTTCTGAATCTTCTTTATTTTCTTCACAGAACAACCCTCTTGTGCATCATCATTCTGTTCCCTCATTGCCTTCAGTTTAAATAAATGGATGATTTGGTTAAGTCCATAAGAAATGACAGTATAATAATTCATAGGAAGGTCTACATTAAATAATATCTTTTTCTTGACACTACTACTGTTAAACTTAAACCAAATTCCTGTTTTTCAGTCTATCAGAAAAGCAGAAAATCTGCTTTACCATCAGAACAGTTAATCATTAGTAAGGACCAAAGAATCATGTCCTGTTTTAATCATGATGTCAAGAAAAATGTTTCCATTTATTTGAAAACATGTCATAAGTGAGAAATTGCAGGATACTTCCTTTTTCATTAAAGTTATTGACATTTTATCTCTGATTCTTCACAAAGTAGCACCAGTTATTTCATCCTTGTTCTCATCGGCATTAGAATCGTTAGAGACAGTGAAAAGCAGTTAAACTTTCTAAGACTTGGATATTGATCTAATTGTAAAAAATCTTCCCAGGTTTATTTTTATTAGATTTCTTAATAAGAAATAAAAGTGCAGGACCTGTACAGCAGTCATGCTGTTCTCTACTAAGTCTATCACTTCCGTGGGCATAGTCAGAGATGTCAGACTCAGCCCTTGCATTGTTTTGCTTACACAGACTCTGAATTGTAGACTAAATGCCTGTGCTGCAGCTTTTTCCATCTAAGATACTTTGGAAGTACTATGGGTATCTTGTCTATGATACATTTAATTTTATTTTGCCTAATGTTAGACTTCACATTATCTATACCGTATTCCGTATTTCTATTCTCAGATAGTCACACTCAGGGTTCCTCTGCAGCCAAAAACCTTCAAGAAACTATTAATTTACCCACATGCATTAGATACTTTAAGGATGAGAGAAATCATTCACTGCTAGGGTCGGTTTCGCTCCATACAATTTAAATGTGATTCTCGATATCTACACTTGAGTGAGTCCAATTCCTTGTCTGTCTTTTTCATCCACAACTTGCCTAATGTGCAATTAAACCATGTCTCTATCACTCTACAGGAGTCTAGTCAACAACTGAAAACTAAACCCGCTTATCATATTTAATTAGGCAATTTAACCATGCTGATTTCAGGATTGCACTTCTTTCTGATTCACATTTGAAAACAAAACCCAGACTGTTTAGAAAGAAACTGTCACATTGAACGGCAGCTGAAGGAGCTCTCCAAATCATAGTATCACTTTCCCCTGACATATCAGCTCTTGAGGAGATTTCTCCATCACTCTAGGAAGATAGGGACTGAGCAGATAAATTGTGATGTTGATGTCCATGAAAACTGTGGAATTTAAATTATATTGCAAGCCAATAGTAGATAATTTAAAATACAATATACTTCTGTTGCCTTTCCCACATAAAGGTCTTTGGGCTTAGCTTAGGTTCAGTGTAAAGAGATATTTTTTTAAGAATCATTAGTGAGACAGTAAAATTTTGGTATATACATCTTACATATGAGGTTTGTTCAGTTTGCAGTTTACAGAATTGAAAAAAGATCAGAGGTGATTACAACCTTGCATTGCACGTGGATAACCACAGGGCTCACTCATCTCACCAGAAAAAGCCTGAAATTCTATGACCGAACACTAGGCAATAATGTTCTTTAAAAATATTTTCAAAATTTAAAGTACTGAAAATGTAGGGCACCTTCTAACCTCTCAAGTCTGCTCTATTCAGGAAGAACCAATGAAAAAGCAAAACTTTATTGGAACTAGGATAGATTACTTGGAAGTAATTTACATCAGTCTGTATCTCAAAGAAGATATTCCTGGGTAAAAACTGATAAAGCAAACCCAGATATAAGTCTAGGCAATTTCAAGCAAGAAATGTAGTTGATCTAACATCAAACCCCCTTCTCATGAGTCAATCTGAGAAGTTACAAAGCATTATTAATGGTGTATTGTTAGATTTAAAAAAGTAATACATGTTAGAAGAAATGTTGGAAGTTAATTTTTTTTTTTTTACCTTGGTTATGAAAACCATAATTTGTACTTTTGGAGAGTCATCTCAGTGAATTCAGTCACCAAATAGTTTTCTTTTGTTTAGGAGCTGTATGATTGACTGATTCTTAATAAGTTCAAAAAATAGCTGTAGGGAAGCAACAATACTAAGCTTGCAGTGCACAGAAGTGAGCTGAAAAACAGATGCCAGCCCTCAGCTCTTCCTGTATAATTTGTACATGGCAACGATAGAAAAGTGATTCCTTAAGCATATTTTCTAGCTTATTATTCACTACTATCTTATTTCATGTGGCACTTCAAAATGCTCTTTTATACCTAGGTTGCTAGAACAGGATATCAGCAGCTTTTTCCTAGTGCATAAAATTGAAAGGCTGCTACTTAGAGGAGGTAGCATTAAAAATCTGAATTTGCCAGCAGTTAAAGTCCAATTCTACACCTCAAACAGGAAAGCAATTATGGTATGGTGCTGTATTTAGAAGTGTTGGCAAGTCTTGATCTCTTAAGGGTGACTCCTGTTCATAAAAAGAAGCACAGGATCAGTGCAAGTAGGTAAGGTAGAATGAAAGATTTTATCAGGATTTAAGCTTTAAACAATAAATTCCATTAAAGTTCATAGGTAATTTCGTTTCTAAAACAATTTTTTGGTTCTCATAATTTTAGAAATTAGTTTGGAATCACATCATTTTGTCTGTTTTGTGAAAGCAATCCCAGTGTTTGACATGAAGTACTTAATCCCACTGCTCAGCTTCAAAATGAACATCACTAACCATTCCTGACTATACAGTGCTCAAAAGGGATGAAAATCAAATGACTTAACATTCTAATTTTTTCCAGAATACAATCCTGCTGCCTCAGGTGAAATCAAAATAAATTCCCAGTACTGCAAAGAGTGTGTGCTCTACCATACAGATGTGTCCTAATGGAACCATACAGTGCAGCATGTTGAGCACATTTACTGCCCATCTTGTGCATTTGCAAAAATAGAAATATACCTGGCATTTCTGAGGTAGACTCAAAAGATTAGGAGGATAAAATTATTAAGTGCTGTGCCTTTTGTTGCTGAAAAAGGTCTTATATTTGAAGGGACCAGTGAGCTGACTAGATTCCTGAATTGTTGCACATAAGCTGGATTTGCACTAACAATACAGTACTGATTATACCTTAAAGCAAGATTTACTTTCCTGTAGAAGATCATCCCTCTTTATTTACTGAGCTAAGCACTTCACAGCATTGCCTTGTCTAGCATGAAATAAAAGAGCTTGTATTGGAAAAGGCTGCTGATGAATGAAGAGTTATGTATGCTGTAATATATTTAAATTATTTACTATTTATGCATTAAAATGGTTGTAAGAAACACACTTTCGTGAAGAATTTATACTAATGTTGTCAATTACCATATATAGCCTTTGGGAATGTAGTGACAAAGTTCTCTACTCCTGTGTTATCCCAAATTGGAGCATGGATGAATGTCAGCTTGATCAATCACATTCAGGTGAGATTTTAATCCTAATAGTTAAAATCTCAAATACTCAAAATACTCAAAACTTGCATTTTTAACAAAATAAAGAATGTAATTCCTAGAATCATAACATCTTTGTTAACCCAAGGAATACAAAATATTCTTTAAAAACCACAGCAATTGCAAATGAAAGGTAAAAATATTGACTTTATTTTGTTTGCTAAAAAATGAGAAAATTTGCTTGATCCTGTAACCATGTGAGGTCACTGGAGATTGATGTCATCATATAATTCAAGGGGTTTAAAATACAGTTTTTCTTTTATTGCTACATCAGTCTCTCTGGTATTAAAACATTAATCTATTACTGAAATGATGTGTTATTAAACCAAAATAATGGTATTTCTTTTACTTTGTCAATACAAGGTTTGTATTTGAAAGGCAGCTAAAGAGAAATAGTTACGACCGGAAATTTTCAAGAATTCACATAGCCTGAACAGAGCTCATTCTATCCCTTTTAAAATGTAACTTCTGTTCTAAGAACTTAAGATACTGTGGAGTCACAAAACTGGCACACAGAAATCCCACTAGCAGCACAACTCCGAAGCTCAGAAAAATGACACAAATCATAAGAAAGAAAATCCAGTCTCATTCATTTGATTTAGTAGCTGAAACAAGAAACAGATTCCTAAGAGAAAACTCCAACTATATGTAGCCCTCTCTCCGGCCAGTTCTCATGAGCACTGGCATGAATTAAATCAAGACAAGATCTAAAAAACTGACTTAGTAGGATATGTTCCAAGGTCTGGATTTTCTGTCTCTTTGAAGAATATCAATGTTTCTACATGCTTTTGCATGTCTGTGTTTGTCTTCTGTACCGTATGTTTGCAAATCTGTAGCAACATTCAAAATGTTACTCACTCTCCAAGGGTACTTTGGACTTAACTGATGGTAGGAGTGGTTGTTATTTTGGATATTTTGGGTCATGGAAGAGAATGATGTATTTCAGTTTCATCAGTGACCTTGTGTAGAAATTCCATAGAGCAGTTCTGTGCACATAAGTAGATAGGAATAACAGTAGCAATGTCTGTGATTCCGACCTTCATTGACGTTACTCTGAAACTCTACACAGATAGGCAGACATTTCAAATGTCAGCATTTGATGGCAAATGCTTTTTGCATGGCAAAAGAAATATTTCCTCCTGTTATCCCTCTTCATGAAAGGGAGACCAATCCCCATGAAATGTTGAGCCTCACTGCGGAGGTCTTTCAATTCCTTATATCTTAACTGCAAGTTGAATATTTCACACAGTCTTACTTTTGATCTGGTAGACTGATATATATCTTTCATTGACTTTCCCACAGTCATGGGTAGCCATCTAAAGATATATATTTTCCTATAATAAAATCAGGATGGACAGTCATAGGAATGCTCAGATTGCCTAAGCAGTCCTCAAGAATTTTGCACAGGTTTTTCGCTACTGCTACTGCAACACCAAGCATGTAGAAAATATCTCTCATGAGCTAATGCTCTGAATTTTTCTATCACTTTTCACCAACAAAACCCTAGTGTTTGAAAAGTTGTAAAATTATGCTGAATTAATAAGATACTCCAACTGCAAAACTAAAAGCTTAACTACTTTATTAATTTTAATGTGGAGGTCTAAAATCTGTTCTTTATATTGAAAATAGGGAAATCTAAACTTGGAATCTTAGAAAGGAATGCCACCTGTAGAACTAGACTTGTCCTACTTATAACATGAAGCTTTTATACACATCAATGATACCTAAAAAACTAATGGAGAAAATACTAGCAGTCTGCACCAAATCATAATTGTTCTCTCACATTTTTAATTACTAAAAGTCATAGTATGATTTTTATTTTACAAAGGAAGAAGATTCTCTTACCAGCTTCTAAAAAGTAGGAGACATGGTAGTTTTAATGTAACTGTGTTCCTACCCAGTTTTCTTCTAAATCAGATCATAAAGAAATATATACTGTACATCAAATTTTGTTTCATACCATTTACATTTTTTCCATGCATGCAAAGGAATTCCCAATCCAATCAAAATTCTGATAATCTTCAGTTTGGAGATTTGGTTTATTTAGAGGATATCGAGATTTAAAAAGTTAATAGAGGATAAAAATTAAAAAAAAAAAAAAAAACAAAAAACACCCAACAAAAACTTATTAATACCAAGTAGTTGGCTGTCAAAAAAATCCTAGGATTAATGGGACAAGTTTCATTGACTGTGCCTCTAGAAACCTCCAATTCTTTTTCTCTTGCAAATAGGTCACTTCTTGGCCACATGATTTCTAACCATAAATATAAGTAACTTGCAACACAAGCACATCGAACATCACTTCTGATAAAATATATGGTAACACAAAGAGTATAGAAAGGAAAATGAGCAGGTCTGATCCCTGCTACAGAACAATTGTGACTGGTTGGTAAACTGTGAATAGGAAATATTTCAGGGAAGAAAAAAAGGAAAATTAGTAAGGCCAAAATCAGATTATATCTAATGAATAAAAAATGAATGACATTGATACAGGATCTTATGCTAGATTCTGGAGTACAAAAACTCTGCAAAGTGCTGTGGGACTGGAAATGGACTGAATATCACTTTCCTGTAAGAGACTTATATAAAATGTATATAAAGGGAGGATCTTCACTATTGAGTCAATAGAGCACTGCAGTCCAAGACACAGCTAATTTTGGAACAGTCTGTTCAGTTCTGCTAAAATTGTCATCTAGAAGATCACCAATACATGGGGAGGTTTCAGAAGATATTAGAGAAAGTAATTAAAGGAATGAAAACAGACCTGTGCAATTCAGACAGTCCAACTTACCTGATAAAAGGAAAAGACTAATGGGAAAGAAGGGAATTAGTCACTGACTGTAAAGATCTATACAAGTTTTTATCTTGCAGTTTCCTATCCAGAAAACAAAGATATAATAAGATCCAATGATTGGCAATGATGGCATTGATGATAGACAAGTTTGCCTCAGGAGTGTAGTTAAATTTTTTAACCAATGTCTTTTAGAAACATTTATGTAGTATTACTTTTGAGTCTCCCGACATGATGATTTAAAATAATGATTTTTAGAGCATTGTTTAATAACATGATGGTCTTTTCCAAACTAATAACCTACAGAGCAACTTAATTCATAATTAGTGTTTCTAATATTAGAGGGTAAGTTAATTCAGTGAATGATTCTGGGAAAATACAAGGCTACTTCACCAACAACCTAAGTGGGAAAATGAGCATCATAAACCCCTATTTCATGAACATGTCTGTGATTCAAACACATTTTTGCAAAAACTCTTAAATAAAGATTCATTTCTCTTTGGTCAAGAAGTATGTTTTTTATTCATGAGTCCACAGTTCTTTAAAAACATAGCATCCATTCTAACTTTGTCATTTTGGAAGGTAATATGCTGAGTAAAAATCTTGTCTATTCAGGTTTTTTTATGTAGAATGTGGACTACAGATAATTTGAAGAACAAAATCTCCTCTTGGAAAATACTCATTTGCTTTTAAACTCCAGTGCACTCACTGCAATCATGCACTAAAGCACCATATTTAAAACATGGAATGCTGGATATATTTAACAGGTTCAATGCCGTTTTCTAGTTAAAAATTAAGAGACCAAAATATGGCATATATTAACAATACTGCATGAAGAAAGGAATCACTGCAAACTGGAGTAAGTCCCAATGGGGGCCTAGCAAGCACCTGCCATTTTCACACGGTGAGAGATCAATCAGCCTCTGTAAGCAGCAAGATGACCTGCCAAAAGCTGAACCATGTGGGGGGAGAAGAAAAATGATCAATTCCCCAAACTGTGTGCTCTGAAGTAATAAAACACTGTTCTCTAAACACTTACACACTCTTTGCAATTGTGATACTTCGGTCAAGATCAAAATTTACAGTGAAACCCCATGGTGATAGAAAAAAAAGGTATCCAAAATGTATTAGAAGATGAGATGAATTCTCTCTATTATTTATCTGTAAATTCTTCCCATTATGAAAAAATAAGTTTTAGGGTTTTCAAACTGGCAGTTATAGTGCACAAACAACCAGGGATTTTTCTTCATGTGCAAGACTGCATTTCAAATTTTCCAGACTTCAGTTCATTATTTGATTTCTGGTTGCCATGGAGGACTGAGTTGGCCAATGGAATACTAAAACATTCTAAATACATATCAAAACCACAACAGTGACAACTGGAAATGAAAACAAGAGAGTTGGAACCTGGTATTTGTCTATTTGCTTGAAAATGTTGTACCAACATCCTTATAAGTTCACTTATCAAGTAGAAGAATAGCCAAAAAATCACAGAATTTTGCAGATAATTCTAGGTCCTGCCAAAAGTCCAGGCTATTACCAGTTTGGGTTGGTGCCAGGGCACATGGATACATTTTCAAGTCAAGGTAAGAAAACCTTGATTTGAAAAGCTGAGAAACCATTAATGAAATCTCTAGACATTATCATTCTTTCCTAGGAAATCAAGTACTCAAACTCATCTTAACAGCTGACATGATCAAACAAAATTATCTGGAATTCTAGGGGAAGCACTCAGATCATGTATTTCTTATGCAATTAGCCTGGGTTTTTTAATATTTTCATGTTCTCTCTCAAGTGTTCTTAAAGCCACTCTCCCACAATAGGTAGTGTGATTTTTCATCTCCTGTTATACAGAAGACAGCTGTGGAGCAGTAGTACAGTAGTAAATAATACAGGATGAGAATCTGGTATACAGAAAAAAAAAAAAACAAAGAGGTTTATCAGAGGTATTTAATCGCATTTTCCCTTCACTACTGTTAATAGCAATGATGATTATACTAAAAACCCTCAATTAGAAACATCTAAAGCTATCTTTCAATGTAACAAAAGAAGGCCAAACTAGCAAAAATGAAAATTAAAGAAGACAGCCAAAAATTCAAAATATTGTATTATTCTTCATTAGTTGATTAGAAAAATACTTCTGTTTGAAACAGAACAATGGTAATAGTCTGAGAAAACAGTGTGCTTCTCATTCACTAGAGAAATTGTTCTGGAAGTGTTCCTCCATACAAAATATTACCTTTAAAATGTTATTAAGGTCATGGTCTGCAGAGGTTATCTGCTGAGCAAGTGACTGTAGTGCCAGCTCAAGAGAGATCCAAAGATGGCTAAAATTGTTATATCACACTTGCAGAAGGAAAAAACATTACTTTCTCATAAACAGACAGGTTTTTAAATAGCTAGTTCATTTCTGTCAGTTCCTGCTTTAGTCTAGTCTCTGTGACTGCAACTAGGTTTCAGCAAATCCATCTCCCCATTAGTTTTGCTCCTCAAACACCATTGTCGATATATTTAATTTTAATACCACACTTTCAGTTGTCTCACAGAGAGAAATACAACATGACACTGGGCAGACTGTACTGCTCTTCAGTCTGAGGTAAAGTGCTGACTTTAACGAAGGGAACAGGTAGACCTCCTCTGATTTCTGTAGTATCACGGTTTAACTCAGACTCTATAAATAAAAACATCTATAGGTTTTGCACCATAAATCCTGTTATCACTTAGTGCCCTGGCCAAATTCCATGCATTAATTCTCAGTAAATTAACTAGTACAGTTAAAAAAAAAATCTAAAAACAATTAATCAATGACAGTAAATAATATTTTAAAAATACTTTAATAAAGGTCTTGATAAAGACTAAAAAGATAGAAAATAAACAAACAAAACCCAAAAAAACAAAACCACAAAAAACCAATTCTTCCTACCCTCCAATAGAACTGCATATATGAGGAGATAAACTGAAAATAATTTCTTTCACACCAAACAGAATAGATTTCAAACTGCAATGTGTAGCATAATTGCCTGTTAAACGAGAAGAAATATATTCTTTCTTTTTGGCCACAAATATATATTCTGTACTTCTCTGTGAGAGATAAGTACAAAAATGCTGAACATAACTTACTTTGTTACACTAACAAAATGCTGACATTACTTACTAGCAAGTTCTGTGTATGAATTTGTATCACTTAGGCTTACTGTGATGCGATGCCTGTGGAAGTGATTCAAAGGTAGAGCTGTGCAATATTACCCAGAATACAAATTAAATACTCCTCTTTCTAGGAATAGGAGACTAAACTAAATGATGCCTAAAATGATATTTAGATATCTTACATCAAGGTATTATCCAGTACCCAGCTTTACCTAGTCCTGAAAGCATTTCACTCTCTACCCAGTTCTCAGTTTGATATCAACATTTCCTGTGTTTTTATATTAAATATCACTGTGTGTGCATTGACACTGATACACTGGGAAGCATGTGCTCTGGGGACAACCCTGTCTTTCTTCTGACTAAGCCTCTCTATGATCTACTGTGCCTAGCCTAAATTCCACTTAACTCCCCAGAAAACTGCAAACATTTTTATGGTCAGTCTCAATCTAAAAAGCAAAGGAAAACACTGTGTTTAACTCCTAGGAAGCAACCTAATGGGTATCATCCATATTCCTTGCAATATAAGCTATAAAAGTTTATATTCACAGCCTGAACCATATTGAAAAGTTTCCAAGAGTTCAGCTTAGAAATTTGAATAAAAATTGTAAATATTATCTCTTATGTATTTTTAAAGAGGGTCAAAGTTCTTTACTGGGTCATTAGCAGGCACACTGGTCAGTTTATGCTGAAAGGGACTTCTGTTAACATTGAAGAAGAAATATTTTAAAGTACTACTGTGTTAAACAAATTAGAAGGACTCCTCTGAGTATCCATAATATATATTTACGATCCACTTTAATTAAAACACATATTTCTCTATTTAACTTAAAGTCTGTATTTCAATCTGACTGCCTTATTATGATTTTTCAAGGTTCTTGTACCATATGTACATACATTTTGAAAAACAAATATAAATAAAATATGACAGAATAAACACTGATTAGAACATTTTGTAACATCATCAACATACCAAATTTACATGGCACAAATCTGCTAACATCTGCAGTGATATAGAATCCTTCAACATTTTTCACATAATGAAGAATAAAACAGTTTTTTTTGTTGTTGTTGCTTCATTTGGTACAATAAATAAAACTGTGTATTTCACTTATTTTGCATTTAACAAGAAGCCAACACGTATCATTACAGTGTATTAACATAGAACATGAAAAGGGAAAAGTTAGAAATATGATGCAGAGCTATTCAAGTAATCTGTTAGCCCAGAACCTAGAACAAGAAATTACCTCCATCAGAGAGCAATTCATTGTTCTGAGAGGCTCCAAGATGAATAACCTAGACTACAGCATCACCTCCCTTGGCATTTTTCACATCTCTTCATTTCATTCATCCATACTCAACAGTGGAATTTTAAACAAGGATCAATTAAAGCTGATGAAAAACATACCTGTATGTACACTAACACACAGAAGGTTCTGAAGCCTTTCGGGTTTACTATTTGTTACAAATATTAAGTCCTTGTTTATTTAGATGGACATAGTTGTTGGGCTAACTTTTAACTGGGAAAACATTTTCTTGACTTTTAACAGGAAAATAAAAACTTGTCATAAATGAAAGTATATTCTGAAGGGTGCCAACTCTTGATGTTAAATTAAATTATATTACAATTATATCCATAGTATGCTTGCACAGATGCAATAAGCATCATCCATTCGACCTTATGAAAGAAAGCTCAGCTTAATATTCAACTGCTAGATTTTTGCTTCAGTTGAACTGTTTTACTCAATATCCATTTGTATTAATAAATTAAATACTAAAGTCTTTATTGAGCTTGAAAAAGCAACTAGTTTTCCCCTAATGAGAGTGAAGTGCACAACTTACCTAATAGTAACAGATCTGTGATTTGATACTATAGTCTGTCCACCTGAACATTTTTAAAACAGTTCTTACCATTTCACATCAGCAGAAGTTCATTCAACAAAATATTAAGCCCTTAGAAACAGCCCTGCTCTGCAAAGTCCTACAGACAAATAACTGTTGACAACCTCTTTAATTTGCAGTTCTTTATTTCCGCAGAGCCATGTGGCACCAATCTATCATCCACAAGGTTTCTCATCTCTTTGCTCTTTTCCTTTGTCCACATCCTTTGCCCCAGGCATTCTACAGCTTCACAAAAATGAACTGATTGTATTTCAGAAAACCTGAATGCAAAATGTTATGCATTTGCAAACTTTTAAATTTAACAAAGTCACAAGTGAGCGCTTAGATTCAGGAATCTGAAACCAAATCACTGAGACTTTCAGCTCTTAACCTTGGCAAGCAAGTTTTGAAACAAAAAAAGACCAGACACCTTGTACCAAACCCCTTTCCCACTGGCTACTGCAGCTGTCAGCTTTGCAGTGGCAGCTAGTGGACGGGGTATCAAGCAGGTTGTTGAACAGATACTGATTTTTCTACTTGTGTTGTTTTCCCACCTTTCTCTTCCATTCACCTGAAACCATCTCAGAATTGCTTCTTCCTAGCTATCTCCATGTGTATATTCCATACCCTATCAGGTGTGGGATCCCACACCCCTCTCCCATACACTTTCCAGGTGAAGAACTATTACCATACATTAAGATAATCTAGCAAGTTAATATCTAAACATAAGATCAGAATGAAAAATAGTTTATTACCATTACAGATTTTTTTACTACATATCCTTTATAACTCACAGGTTTTAATTTTTAAAAATTACAGTAATTTCACGATTACAAGCCTCACGGATTATAAGCCGCATTTTCGGGGTGTCGGCAATGTTTAGGTCCTCATCCATAAATAAGCCACAATGGATTATTAGCCGCACTTTCGTTCGTAGTGAGGATCCGTGTGCAACTTTCACAAATTTGCCGGGTGGCCCAGCTCGGCGCTGCTGCTCAGCGGGGCCACTTGGGGCCGGCTGGGCGGTGCTGCTGCCGCCACTGGGCTCACTCGCGCTCCCCTCCCGTCTGCACCGCCGCGGCTGCATTTGCTCACCCTGGCCGGCACTGCTGCCCCCGTGCCACCGGGCTCCCCCACACTGCTGGCCCCGGTTCTGCTGGGCTCCCCCGCACTGCTGGCCCCGGTTCTGCCGGGCTGCCCCACGCTGCTGGCTCGGGCTCTGCCGCCTGCACCCTGCACCGCTGGCCCCGCCTCTGCCAGGCTTTCCCACCTCTGCTCACTTCCGTGTTGGTAGCTTTTAGAATATTGTTAATAGATTAGCTGCTCCGGATTACAAGCCGCACTTCCGGGTATGGACCAAAACTTTAGTCAAAATGGTGCAGCTTGTAATCGTGAAATTACTGTATGTTTCAGATACATCACGTACTTTTCCAAGGACAAAAAAATGAAAAATACGCCAAAAATAATTTTAATGTGTAGGTATCATTCCTTACATAAATTAATGAAAGATATAGTCCTTGGCTCACAAAATTCTTGCTTATTTGCCTTTATTAGCATGCATTACCAACCAATGACATGTAAGATACATCCCTGTCTGGTATTTTAACAAGCACTTTTACTAAAATGATTGTAATTAATGATCGGCCCTTTATCACAAATTATTTTGAAATTTTTTCTTTCAAAAATGTTATCAGCAGTAAAATCTCCATCACTAGCAAACCACTCTGCACCACTAGGCAAGAGAAAGGTAGTTTCAATAGAGCAAATGAAGTAGCAAAATTAACTTTTTTTTGATTGAAAGAAACTATAGCTGCTGAACTTCTTATATTGGTTATACATTTCTTCTACTTTGTTCATTTTTCATGTTCACCCTAATTTTTAGAGGAAATGGTTCCATAGGATTGCAAAAGACCAATAATTCCTCCTAGAAAGATCAAATTGCTCCTCTGATCAAGTCAAGTAATTCAACTTGCTCTGCCTCTACAGGAGGCAGAGAACTCAAAGAGCCCAGCCCCTTAGATCACTGGGTCACTGTCCTCTCTGTATGAAGATCTGATTCTAATGACTCAAGTGACTAGACACTCACTGTAGATGAAGGCTCTCTGAAAAACCCTTATCAGGTGTATGTTATCCTCAGAGGACTTAGAACTGTTAATGAGATTTCTAATATCTAAGATGCAGATCATGACTAAGCAGCAATGGGGACCTGTGGGAAGACCACAACTGAAGCACCACAATCTATGTGGGGCAATAACCATCTCACCTGAAACCTACCTAAGCTGGCAGATGGCACTGCAGGAATAATAGCAGAACTAAGGAAATCTAAGATTTTGCAGGAAACTCTCACAGAGATTTTTCCAGAAAAGTTTTAGGAGGGCATTGGTATGTGTAGTTGTATTAATAACTTTTGTATTAATGTATTAATACTTTCTACCCCTTTTCAAACCCTCAGATCACTTCCAACACTTGTCATCTACACTATGGAGTCCCCTCTAGAGACCAGGTTCAGGAAAGCATGTAATATTAAGGTGGCAGTTATATGAGCTTTGGGAAGATTTCTGGTTTTAAGAGACACAGTTGGAACTGTGCTACTAGAACATATGCTATCAACACTACAAAACCAGAAATACCCCCTATTTTACGGGGTTAATAATCTTTAGTGCATCTTTCTGTGCATTATCTTATTCTTTCATCTTTTTATTGTCTCGTAATGGAATACCATTTTTAAAGGATATTGTTCCAGATAGTATCAGAGATTTAAGAAATACCACCTATTAGTTTCTTTCTGCACTTATATTAGGCCCCTTAAGAATAACTCACTTGGAAATAACTTGTGAGAAATAGTGTCTCTATCTTATGGGCTTTTATAGGACTCTATTTTTATGGATGTTGTTCATTTACTGAAAAGGTTAAAGATCTTTCAAAGTGTTTCATTATTCACAGCAACAGAACTTTGTACACATTCTATGAACAAAAATTTTCCCCCATACCACCTGCAATTTAATTGTTTCTGCCATTATATACTAGCAGTGAAAACCCTCTATTTTTCTTACATTATACACTAAGTTATAAGAGAGAGCAGTACAATGAAATATGCATATGTAGTGCTGGTCAACAGAATATCACTGAATCCAGCTCAATAAATTCTGATTTCCATATTTAGCAAGACTCAGAAAAAAACACCACCATCAGCAAATAAGGTAAATGAATGGGGTTTCAGTCCTGCTATCATGGAAAAGAAAAAGAAAACCGGAAAATTTTACTTTGCTGAGGAAAAGTCATACAAATCACTTCTGCTTCAGTTGCTGGATTCCCTGAAAGCACACATAAGGGTCAAGTCTTCTAGGGCTGGATCACACTGTAGACCTGAGCTGTGAGGAGTAGAAGCTGGTTAATCCCGAGCATTGCAGGTACCCTCAGGCACAGAAATATATGGTTAGAGACAAATGTCTATACTAGCCTGAAGAAAAGGGGGCTGAGGAGAGAACTTATCACTCCCTGAAGTCTGAAAAGAGATTTTACCAGGTGGTGGTTGGTCTCTTTTGACAAGTCATAAGATAAGAGGAAATGGCCTCAAGCTCCACTGAAGGGGCAGGATGGTAGGGGGATGTGTGTGTATGTGTTAGATTGAATGCTAGGTAAAACCTCTTCAGCAAAGGGCTGTCAAGCATTGAAGAGGCTACAGGAAGTGGTGGAATGACCAGTCCCAGAGGCATTTAAAATATGTGTAAATGTGGCACTTAGGGATATGGTTTAGTGGTGAACTTGGCAGTATTATGATAATGGAATCAATGATCTCAAAGGTCTGGTCCAGTGAAAATGAGTCTGATTCTATGCTTTTATCATTCCTCTCATAGTGATTGTCTACCCCTGCATTTGTAAGTAGAAACAAAACTATCACAGAAAAGGAAATGACAAAATTTATTTGGGAACATTCTTCTCTCTGAATATGAATTAGTTGACTCTTCTTGAACTAATGGACAGAGAATTCAATGCAATTTTATTAATACAGTATGCTGACAATTTAAAACATGTACCAAGAATTCACACTTGATGCTGTAGTCGATACAGTACAGAATGTCTTCGGTGTTGTTGATACAAGCAAAATTTTTACAACATATACATGATTTGTGAGTAGAGCTGTGCCTGAATCAAAGCCTCATTAAAAACAAAACAAAATAAAAAAAAAAAAAAAAGAAAAAGGAAATTCCAGAAATAGAAGGAAATGCTGAATTATTTATAGAACTCTTGAGGGCTCTGTCATATCTTTCCAGTGTATCGTTTTGCAAGCAAAGCTGTAACAACCTCAGACTTTAAAAACATGTGATGTGTACAAAATCAATCAATAAAAATCTGTCTGAAAACATCAGCAATAACACACTAACTTTATTACTTAGCACTCCTAACTTGGTTTTTGATCATGAGGTTTACCAGTTTCTTCTCAAACTATTAGCTTTTCAGCCTGTGAGTGACAGAATTACAGAATGCTACAGGGTTGAAATGAACCTTAAGCATCACCTAATCCCAATCCCTGCACTGTGGGGGAGCCCCTCCCACCAGACCATGCTGATCAAGGCCTCATCATTCTGGCTTTGAACACTGCCAGGGTTGGGACATCCACCAGCTCTCTTGGCAACCAGTTCCAGTGTCTAACAACCCTCACAGCAAAAAATTTACTCCTAATATCTAACTTAGTCTCCCCTCTTCCAATTTGTACCCATTGTATCCTTGTCCTGTCACTACAATTCCTAATTTAGAGCTCCTTTCTGGTTTTCCTGGAAGGCTCCTTTCTAACACTGGGCATATCCTATGAGGTCTCCACACAACTTTCTCTTCCTCAGCCTGTCATTTTGAGGGAGGTGCTACAGTCCTCCTGTCAGGTTTGTGTCTCTCCTCTGGACTTGCTCTGACAGTTCTTATGTTGGGGACACCAAAGCTGCATGCAGTATTCCAGGTGGGGTCTCACAAGAGCAGAGCACAGAGGCAGAATCACCTCCTTTGACCTGCTGGCCATGCTCCTTTTGATGCAGACTGGGTTGGCTGCCCAGGCTGCGAGCTCACATTGCTGGCTCATGGTGAGTTTCTCATAAACCAACTCCCCCAGTTCCTTCTTTGCAGGGCTGCTCCCAATCTCTCCTTCACCCAGACTATATTTGTGTCTAGGAGTGCCATGAACCAGGTGTAGGACCTTGCACTTTGCTTCATGACATTTGCACAGGCCCACTTCTCAAGCCTGTCCAGGTCCCTCTGGATGGCATTATCCCCTCCCTCCAGTGTGTTGACTGCCCCACAGAGCTTGGTGTCAGCAGCAAATCTGCTGAGGGTGCATTGATCCCACTGTCCACATGGCCAACAAAGGTGTTGAACAGCATCAGCTGCAGTAGTGACCCCTGAGGGCACCACTCCACACGTGGACAATGAGCCCCTGACCAAACTCTCTGTGGGCAGCCCTCCAGCCAGTTCTTCATCCACTGCATCGTCCATCCACAGATCCATGTCTCTCTCAGGCTGGAGACCAGGATGTCACACGGGACAGTGTCAAACGCTTTGCATAGGTCCAGGTAGGCGATGTCAGTTGTTCTGCCCCTATCCCCCGGTGCTGTAGCCCTGTCATAGAGGGTCACCAGGTTTGGCAGGCATGATTTCCCCTTTGTAAAACCATGTTGGCTCTGACCAATCATGTCTTTATTTCCCATGTGCCTTGGCACAGTTTCCAGGAGAATCTGCTCCATGATGTTGCCTGGCACAGAGGTGAGACGGACTGGTCTGTAGCTCCCCAGACTTCTGCTCTTCCCATTTTAAAAATGGGGGTTATACTTCCCTTTTTCAGTCATCATAGACTTCACCTGACTGCCACAGCTTTTTCAACAATGATGGATAGTGGCTTAATAGCTTTGTCTGTCAGCTCCCTCAGGACCCACTGATAAATCTTATTAGACTCCATGGATTTGTGCACGTTCAGGTTCCTTAGATGTTATTGAACCCAACACTCTCCTACAGAGGGCCAAGGCTCTTCATTCTCCCAGTCTTTGCATTTGCCTTTCTCAAATTGGGTGGCCTGGTTGGAGCACTTGCTGTTGAAGACTGAGGTATAGAAGTCATTGGGAACCTCAGCACTCTCTTTTTCCAGAATAGTAAAGTCTCTCTTTTCCTTCTAGAGAGGGTCCCCATTTATCCCTAGTCTTTCTCTTACTTGCAACATATCTATAGAAGGTCTTCTGTTATCCTTAATGTCGCTGGTGTGCAAATAAATGTGGCTCTGTATTTTGTTTTTTGGGGTTTTTTTTTTCTGTTTTGTTCAGATTTTGGTTAATTTGAATAATACTGTAATGAAGATTTTCTTGAAAAGCCATATAAACCCTGCTGGGCAGATATTTCACTCTTTACAGCCTAGATACAATACTCTTCTAAGCTGTGGTGCCAAATTTTTATGCATTGCTCAGTTTCATGGCAGAAGTCTTTGCATGCATGCAGACATTTATATGGCAGATGTTTTGTGTATGATATTTTTTGTTTCCCCTTCAAAATTTTTTTTATGTCTATGCAAATTCTCTGTACTTCAATAATTTTGTGAAGAGCTGACAAATACGCTCAGTACTGTATCTTCCAATAGAAATAATGTTCAAATACGACTGCTTTTTCAGCAACATCTGCAACACTTAGGGAGGTGCTTCAAAATTTGTTTCATTTTAAAGTTCATTAATTTGAAGCATTTAAAATAAAAATGTATTATAAAATCATGCATTTCTAATGGCTTTCATTAAAATGTTTATATTGCAGAGAATGTGATTTTATCAGTACTCTTTATTTCCTTCAACTTCACCATTAAAAAGACAACTATCCTTTTGTTAGTGTTCGAGTTTTATTTCATATGTTGAATCAAAAACAAATAAAAGCTTTGCACAAAACACACCATAAGAGGATATTTTGACCCAGTTCAATTTTGATATTCCTATATGAAAGATAAAAAATTACTTCTAGGGGATAGAATGGGAGTGGATTTCTACATTATTAAGTATATACCTTGCTCTCATAAGACTCAGGTGAGAACTCAATGATAACAGTGTGACTATTTCAGCAGTGCAGGTAGAAACATTTTCACACTTCCTTGAGCAGAACAGTAGCATAATATGCTACCAAAGAATTCTTGATTTGATTTTAAACATCTGCCAAACGTCTTATATTTTTTATCATTTATTAAGAAGGACTAAGAGATTGATGATGAGACATAGACATTTGAGAAAGCATCCATACTGTAATTAGAGCACCTTCTATCTATCATTATTATAAAAACACACATTTATTCTTCAAGTCATACCATTGATTTCAGTAGAGATAGTTACATCAAGAAAAAGGTGAAAGAGAAAACAGCAGTTCACAAAGGAAAAACAAAGATGAAAGGTATGGTATTTAACATAACAAAGCCTACTGAAAATCAGATGATGAAGTGCAAGTATGCACTTAATGAAATGGAGGCAAAAGCAGTGCTGCTCTCCATGTCAAATTGTCTTCTGGAATGAGAGTAACAGGGGATGATTTGATTTAAAAATAAAGACATAAAATGTCACTATAAGAATAAAGCTAGGCATCAAACTTAAATGTTTGGAAGCTTCCTTCCTCCAGTGGAGGCTGGGAGAGCAATGCAAAATGCATTTGAGGAAGGAAGCTTCCAAGCATTTAAGTTTGATGCACTATATGGGTAAATCTGATCCTCTGGATTGCCTGCAATTGCCAAGATATCCACAGCCTCTGTTCAGATTCCCTAATGGTTCCAAGTTCTTACTTTTCCACAAATAACAACTTATTATGAAAAAATTTCAAAAGCTGGTAGAAAATCTTGCAACGATCACTTATCAAGTAACATGAAAGGAAAAGGCAAGCCATCTAAAATGTTAGGTGATAAACATCCAAACCTTTGAAATTCAATCTTTTAATTTTTATGTCTTCTAGAATTTATGTTTATTAGATCTCTTTTAAGTTAGTATTGAATAAAAAATGCTCATTCACATTCTAAACTGAGGCCCTTCTACTGTTTTCCAGATTTACGCAGACAAGAATATGAAGTCTGGCTAAACCACCAGAATTAATCAGGAAAGACATGGCAGTACCTCAAGCAAGGATGATGACAATAGGACAATCTGTCATTTGCATACCAGTCTAGTAGGTAGACCAATCATCTGGGATGCATCTAGACCTATTTATGGCAAGGGTGATTGAATCTCCCGTTACTGCATTCCAGGAAAATGCCATGATCACCAGGGAAATATCTCAAATCAGAACATTTTTTCAGTCCTTTTTTAAAAACTAAAGCACTGTGCAGCAAACCTGAAGTCGCATGGAGAACTGAGGATAGATCGTCCAAGCTAAATTGTTGACACTCATCAGGGAACAGAGCAGAGGATAGAGACCTCTCTCCATGAAACATAGATACATTTTTATATTGACAATGGATAAAAAGCAGTCTGAAGAGATTTAATTTTCTTCTGGAGATACCTAGTCTGACTGCAAAGCCACTGGGGACACAAATTTCAAAGTCCTGGTGGGGGTCAGGATAGATACCCACTCCTCTAGCTGGACAGTAAAGTTGGGCACATTTGCTCATGTCCTTGTGAAAAATACAGTAATTGGCTTGTACCTGATCTTTCTCATGCTACTTCAACTACTATAAGAACTAAGTATCAGGCTGCCCATAACCCCAGTAACTTTCTTTAACTGTCTACACATTTGACATTGCCACACCACAAAATGTCTCATTGTTTTGTGGCTATAACAATTCTAAGAATTGTTCTGCAAGGGAAAATTCTCAGGACTTTGTAGAGAAAAAGGAAAATTAGTAGGAACAAAAAGGAAAATAATAAAAGAGAAAAGAATTTTTTAAAAGTAAATGTATTAGAAAGTAGAGATGCTACCTTTAAAAGCCCTGGTCCAGGACAGTAGAACATCTTCCACAGATTAGGACATGGACTTACAAACATATTATCCCCTTCATGTACTGGTGTATTTCACATGAATGATGAATTTAATGCATTTTATCTTTACTTCAGAGGCAACTTTGGAATTCTTTGTTACGTGCAAATGGGGAAGAATAGCAGTGTTGGCTGAAAAGAGCTAACTAGGTATCCATCAGCAATTGTTGATGGCCCAGAGGCATTGGAACTATGTAATAAAGACAGACAGACTCCATAGATTTTGGCCTAGAATAATTTAATCTGCAGTATTGCAATCAGAAGCTGATGTGGCTGAAAACTAACCTGGCAGAAAGTGATGCCTATTTTGCATCCCAGACACTTCCACAAAGCACTTAGTGCCTGACCAAAACAGAGGTCAGACATATACAGACAGAGTGAGGTGGGAGAACAGGAATGGGACAGTCTGGCTTTAGATTGTTTAGAGTACCATAAAGCTGCACTGCCAGTTGAAAGAAAAGGCTTTATTATGTATGTTGCTGATTGATTTTACTGTCCCACCCTCGCCTGGCTTTATTTGGATCAAGGATCAACTAGTTTTATTCACTTCCAATCTCTTGTCTCATCCATGCAATGAGATGCTGATATCTAATAAAAACCAGGAATAGCCCGAGCTTTGGGCTTTCACTTTTCTATGAATGTAAACTGAATTGTCTTTCTGCAAAGCCCTGCATTCTCATATGCAAGTGACCAGGAGGAGTAGCAGAAAACAAAAACTCATGGGCAGGAGTTAACTAGAACAAAAACCTGGTACTTTTATCCTTAAGGTATGCTCCAAGGTAAAGAAACTTACGTGCAGACAAAATGTTACTGAGTATTTCTATTCTAAATGGTTAATGAAAATATAGCAAAGGAATACTGGAAAACAGAGATGTCTGGTATGTGTCTACCTTTCACAGATTTTCAATAACACTTAACAGCTTAATATATTTTATGCTTTTGAAACCATTCTTAATAAAACTGCTAGACTTTTCACAAGTCTGTCACTTCCTGGGCCACCTCGACCTAGATCAATACACTCCTGTTAAGTGTTATTATGCACTGTTCACAGATCCTCCATCAGTATCTTGTTGAAATGACAGTTTTCAATATGACAGGCCTTTCTGAATTAATTTTCAAGTATGGTTTTAAGAAATAACATGTCAAATGTTATTATAAAAATCCCTGAACTAAAACACCTTTTTCATTTTCTTTATTCACTACTTGGTTTTTTTTCAGTCCAAGAATTATAGCTTGCTTTGCACGATTTAACAGAAATCTTTGGGGATATTCTTAAAAATTGAAATGTTCCAAAATGGATATACATGTGCAACAACTTCAGCTTCTAACACTTGTGTCATGAACATTTTCACTGTGCAAAATGGGTGTGTAAGAATTTTAGCATTTTAAATTCTCGGTTTCCAGCCTTCATAAATTTACATTACATGCCCACAAAAAAAATGTTTGACACTGTATACCAAGTTCTGCATTAGTCTTTCCAGCTTTCTTCCTTGTCTGCATTATCAAACGTATTTTTCTTTCACACATACTATGTAGCCTGTAGTTTCATTCACTTCAACCATATGGCACTCAGCACCTATTGAATCCTTTCTTACAGTGTATTGTGCTACTTAGCTCAAGATATTGCACAAGTAATCTCCAGGTTTGTTTCCTCAGATAGTGTCTCTCTGCAGTCACTTATTAAATGAAAATTGATTTTCCCATATTCATGCTAGAAATCTGAACCTTTAGACAATATCAATCTATCATGAAGCATATATGGTAGGAGCAGACAGAACTGTCTCAAATTGTATGATTTAGCAGATGAGGAATGAGATTTAGTTGCTTAACACAGTCATTAAGTGAACCATCCCCTTCTGCCTGACTAGCAGCTGTCACCCCACAAGGGCACTGGTCTATAGGTCCTGTGTTACAGATGTTCACTCTGTGCAAGATGCCATCAATGCCCTTAAGTACCTGAATGCACTTACGTAAATTATAAGTTCAGGAAACTAAATCACATTTAGAATGTCTGTTATGCTAAGAATTGTCAACACACAAAAAAGCCACGATATTACCATTACTAATAGGAATTTGGTTTATCTTTTGCTTTTAGTCCATCTTAGTACTAATTTTTAACATGCTTATTTCTTACACCAGTTACTATGCTATTTCAGTATTTGGAAAGGCTTATTTAAATGCAAATGGTGACTAGGGTGTTAAACAGTAATAAAAACATCTAGTATCAAGATCTTCACATGTATTTTTTGATGGGCCTGCACATTTTCCAGGCAGATATTTGAACCATCCAATATAGGTGTGAATTTCCTATGCCCTGAACCTTGCATTTTTAAATTTAGGCTTTTTTTCTTTTTCTTTTTTTTTTTTTTTTTTTAATGAAGACAAATTTAACCATTTAGGCATTCCTTAAAATGCATCTTTTAAAGTCTTTGAACACTTGAACATTTTTAGATATCCACAATTTATTGTGTGGGTTCACACTATGATACAGTAATCAATGATGAACTTGCCAAGTTACAGATGTGGTTTTATTTACATTTCAGAATTCTGGTTTCAAAGTATAGAAAAAAAAGGCAAAGATTTTGCTTGGTGTTTTTACTGAAAACATAAGTTATACCACAAACCCATGAAATAGAAGATTGAAAATTATTATTATTGCCTTGAGTAGAAATACCTTTTGTTTACTTACTGAAAGTGACAATTCAGACCTCAAACAGATCAAAATGGAGCTCATTTTACAGTTTAGTAACTGCTTTTAAATATAGACTAATCTATATAAAAAAGTAAAGGCATAATTCATAAGCATTAATCAGAAACTAGTTTCATCTCACTGAATCTAAAGTTGGACTGTCTCTATGTTAGCATGGCAAAATTGGACTGAATGGTAGAACACCCAATATGAATATACGTTAAGTAATAGGAATCCTGAAAGAAAATATATCTCTTACGTCTAATCTATCTAAAAGTTGTGCTTATTTATTTGCACAGTAATTGTAATATCTTTGAAATAGCCCATGCAGAGGTGGGAATTCATGTTTCCTTTAACTTTAAAAAGACAAAAGGAATTAGTATATTATCATTCATTATCATCTGAAAATACATGTTCTAGAAATGAAGAACAAAACTAAAGTTTATCTAATTTCTTCCAAGGATTTATTTGAAATGTTAATAAATTATGATTCCACTTAGTATGCCATTTTACTACCAGTTATTTTTGGCATAAGTTTTGGTCTCTCTTCAGGCAGGGTGGATCACTGAATATCAACAGAACCAGTATTCAGCATTCACAACAGAGGAATGCAGCTAATCCCTTTAAGGTGGTTCTTTAAGTATCTGACAGCTCCTTTCAATCAAAAGTCTATGACAATCACAAAATCTTTGCTAGTATTTTGGCTTAGGACTTGAAGATCAGTTATTTGACATGAAAAAGTGTATTTTGATAAGGATAATGGGAAATAGAATGCACAGGTTTCAACACATTGGTATGACAAACGTGCACAGCTTTGAAAAGACTGTACTAGTTGAAGCATTACTAAAATGCAAGAGAACCTGTTCATTTTAAAGGAATAGTATGGCATCTTCATGAGATGCTTCAGAATTTATTTCTATTTAGATTTCTCTGTGCACGTAGTCCTTAAGACATGAAGCATCAAAGGCTATCCTGCAACTCTTATTGTAAATTGTCTAAAGTGACTATTCTTCTCTAAGACAAGAATTAGAAACATAATTAACTATTCTGAGAATCATGACATCCAGCTCCCATACTACTTTGTTTGGAAGTTAACAGAAAATAATCTAGTTCCAGCACTGTCAGTGATGACACATTTGTAGATGAGGATACCTTTTCTAAACAATGAGAGTAGTGGAAACTGCTCAAAGCATTAAATATCTTGCAAACCATGGAAATAAATAGGTTGAATCTAGGCATTGTAGTACATATCTATAGAGGGGCCATTGAAGCACATGGCTATAACTTGCAAATAAATGGTATTTTCTCTCATAATTTGTGTTAGTACTACTGAGAAGAGGATTAAATTAATACAAATCTATTAAAAGGCTCAGTTAAAGCACTGTACAATGACTAGGGCTGATTCTATAGATATGCTGTTACATTAAAATGAGATGTTAATTAAAAGCAACCTAGTTCTGCCAGTTCATATGTACAGTCACAGATGCAGATATTGTGACTTTTTGATCGCAACAAGATCTGCCAAAGATCTCCAAAAAGTATTCACGTTCTACCCTTTCTCAGTTTGGTGTGTATATATGAAAGGTAGAACCCATCAACATTTGAACACGTGAAAGTTATTTCAGGCTAACTTCCAGTTATGTGGTGTGGTCTCAGAAAATCTTTATCAAATATCAATTTCAGAAGCACACTACTGAGACCTGAGTTAGTTTTAAAGGACTTTGTGATGCATAATGCTTGGTGAAGCAATGGTCTCAGAGCTCACAAAACTGGCTGTCAGAAGGATTTAGGAATTCAAATGATTCTTAGTGGCAATAAAGATAGAGGTTTTCTTAAACCAGATTTCTAATAACCAACTAGAAATTAAAAGTGAGTATATCTGAGCATGACCCAAAAGAGTTAATGATCTATTTCACGACAAAAGTGTAATTGTGAGAGCCAGTGGCAGGTGTGACAGAGAAGGAAGACATAGGGACTCAGATTGTGTAAGCTCGTGGACTTTCAGGCAAAGATAGTCCCAAAAGTTAAATATAGCCAAAGACCATGATTCTCCAAAATTGACTACAAACAATGAAAAATTCATGATCATAATTTCCTTCTTGTTTCTAAAAGCTAATACTTGGATTGGAGTGAGGGGATAAACCAGCCAGCTGAAAAGTGTCCTCTGTAATCTTGGTCCATATGAAGTGCTCCTGTTCCAATTCAGACAGTGAAAGAGCTTAGCAGCTGAATTGCTGACAGAGCTATAGAGTGGACACTGAAGCACATGGCTATGACGTGTAAAGAATTGGTATTATTGTATCTGTTTCATAAGTTGACCACTTCTGACAAAGGGGAAGGGTGAAAATTAATTTGGCATGGCATGCATGCAACATTTCACTGCTCTAATCTGGTGCTGCCTGAAAGCTTCTTTTGGTAGGTATTGTACCCTGGAATGACACAGAACTAGAACTGGCAGGATGTCAAAATACGTCCAAAACCAGCTTAACCAAATGAAATCAGCTGAGCTGCGGAGATGTGAAATGCACACTTAGAAACACTCAGAGCTGGAATGTAGGTGAGGCTAAATACAGGAATACCAGTGTTGTGTGAATACCTAACAACAACAGGAATATTACCATTAAGGACATTCATACATAATAGTATTTTTATTTCTAACTTAATCTGAATTGCTAAACCTCTTAAGATGTCAAGTCAGGACTCCCAAATTCACTGAGGTATGGAGCCAAGCATTGTTAATATTACTTTTACTGCTGGGGAAACTGAGGCAGGCAGGTTCAGTGACTTACCCAAGGCCACAGAGGGAGTCACTGTCAGAGCCAGGATTAGAGCTCAAGAGTTTCTGGCTCCCAGTTCCCAAGCTCAGATCACTAGACCATGGCCTCAGGATATGTCCAGCTGATCTTCAGTCTAAAAAAAAGTAAATTCTCAAGTATGTTACAAATATGTAACATATATATATGTATATATGTATATTTATATGTATATACATATATATATATATTTCTTTTTACCTGAATGTAATGGTATGAGTGAAAACATATTGTTCATAAGTCAGCGCTGAAAATCAAACCAGTATATTTTGAGTTACCTTAATCATACATATATGTAGGGTAAAGCTCTGCTGAAAAAAATTACAATTTAAACTACAGCCAATACAAATATGTATTGTATTTCTCAGGGTAAGGAACAAATTGCCTTTCCAACCCAGCCAGCATGTCATTTATATTAATGGTGAGGAATGATAAGTTGCTCTGTGTGTAAGTAAACTCTATTAAGAAAGTCAGGTCCCCTGGTGAAGCTAGATCCTTAGTAAATTTTACTGGCTAAGCACTGAGCTCCATGTCAGAGTAATTACACCTCTTATCCACTGTGAGCTCTCTCTCAGCTTCTCCATATTCCTTAATTTCCCACTTCAGCTAATTTAGCAGTAAAACTGCAAAGGTTTAAAAGGTTAGCTACCAAGGAACTGGCGCGTGAATGTTCTGTTAAGCTCTGTGCATGGAAATTGCATTATGTAGAAGAAGGAATTAATTAAGTACAATTAGGTAGGGATGGATCATTGACAACATATATACACTTGGGTGCTAAAAATTAATCTGCCCTGTAAAAACAATACATTGTGCATCTTCTGATCTATACACCAGCAAGTTTTACACTTGAAATATAAAATGGAAAGGCCCTCAAGCAACTTCTAAAAATAACCAAAAAAACAAAAAAAAAAAAAAAAAACAAAACAGACATACCTTCTGGCACTATTAAAACTACAAAATATATTTTTAAAATATTTTAATTTTTAATAAAAAATTGAAAAGTAATGAGAATAGCAAAAGGAGAAGAAATTTTTAAAGGCAGGAGATTTTAAAGTGACTGTAAGGACATTTGTTATATGAAAGTATTTAGTATGTTAAAATTGCTAACAATTGTGTAGTATTCTCTCGCTATCTTCTTTTACAAGTTGCCATATTGCTTCCTTGTATTGACAGTCAGCCTCTTAATACATAGGTTGGCAGTTAGCCCGGTCGGCCCTCAATTCTAAAAGCCTCTTAGCAGATGAAAAATCTTTGGTTCATTCACACCTTGTAGAAAGAACAACAGGGCAGAAGTGACATCCAGATCCATTTAGAGTACACTTAGAGTCTGATTTTCCTTTGCCTTGCACCTTGTGTAGTCATTTATAGCTTTGCAAAGTGAGCACAAAATGGATATAAAACACTGCTACTCATGTGAGGAGAGAATTCTGATTTGGTTGCATTATTTCCAGAGGTGATCATGAAAAGTGCCAGCCAGTTGAAAAATATGGCTCTACAGAGAATGTGTAAACAATTTTGACACCAAATATAAAGTAAAAAGCAGCAGCCCTTTCCAAACATTCTAGAGAAATTGCACTTTTGTTTTGCAGCAATGGATATGTTCACTTGTTTGCTTGGATCTTTCATAGAAAAATACTAAATGCTTAACTCATCTACAGAAAACAAATCCTATTTCTTGCTTTCTTTTTAAGAATCATATTTAACTAAGAGTACTAAAGTATATTTTCATTTAAAAGGGAGCTCATGTCATCTAAAAGATCCCTACAAGTCCTAACTTTCCACATGCTTCTTCTATACACCCAGTATTTAAAACATTACATTTCTACAAAACCTCCTGGAATCAATGTGAAAAGCTGGTATTAACACAACAGCTGGTCTCAGTCCATCAGAGTTCAACACTGTTCTGACTTTAGTATGGGTGACAAATTATTGTCAGCATTTATCAAACAGTGATATCCCTGCTATATGATCTACTATCAGTATGATAACTCAAGACCTACTGCCAAAAATATCCTTGAGATGCAAGTTATATCAGCAGGAAAAGGCTACTGATATTAGATTAATGAATGTGTTTTAACAAAATTGGCAGTTAAAAAATGAAGGACCTAATCTGGCTGTTGCTGGAGATGTGGTCGAAAATTATTTCTACCTAAAAACAGGGTTCAGTAACTAATTCAGTATGTCTGGACACTTTTTTCCCCATACTACCTGGTGATCATTTTTCTGGCACTTCCCAGCCAGAAGTCCTTTCTAGTTTTTTTAAATACCATGATAGTGAGTGGCAACTCACGTGTGTTGATTAGGAGCAGAAATAGCGGTTACTGCATTAGCAGCTGTAGATCTGAGAGTACTGCTACAGTAAATAGTGCCTCTTAGTGTTTCTGTCAGATTTTCTTTTTTATTTCAATCACAGTCATGCATTTCATGGATTCATCTTGCAAAACAGTTTCCAAATCTACTACCATGGTCCAAAGCCTACTCTTCAACCAAGTAGCTAAAGAACATTTTTTAATTATTATTTTTTATGTGTTACTAATACTGTATTATAGGCTAGAGTTCACTGCAGGGTTTTGTATTTGTTTTCCTTCTTGTCTTTTTTCCTTCTCCCCCTTCTGCATTCAGAGCTTCTGTAACCATTCTGAGTTGCTAGTCTGGCTTGACTGGAAAGTACTGCGTGTTTGTTGTGTGTCTGCATGTGTGATACCAACTGTTGAAGACTGCTTGATGTTAGATGAGGACTTATGCTCAGAGCTTTTCTACAGTTGTCTCTCTGGCAAAATCTTTCCTTACCAATGACAATGATGTATCTGTGTGGGGAGAGTCTGTTTTACAATATTACACCTGCTGTGGTCTTAATTTTACTGATGGGGCATGATTATGATTTCATTTGCATTAATCAAAGTCATGAGTCATTCCATTCATGTCAATAGCATTAAATAGCTATAGAGACAAGTAAGAGTTCAGAATCAGGCTTCTGGTGTTTAATCTGAAAGCATTTCTGAATCACTTCATTAAAGACAGAAACTGAAGGATAGATCCTCTGCTTACTTTGCATTACTCAGTCATGCCATTAGCATTAAACATCAAATAAAGAACTAAAATGACAGCTGGCAATGTGTCACGGTACATGGGTTTTCCGTTTACATCAGATACAGAAAATACCCCTGAATTAACAAGATTTAAGACTATATTTCAAGTATGACAAAGTTATGATATTAGATCTACTTGCCCTTGAATGTTGGCATTAATGTTTAAAAAACTTTTTTCCTTCTCTTATTTTTTTTTTATGTCACTCTTACATAACTTGAGTGCAAAAGATTTACATAATTTGAATGCAAAAAAAAGGCAAACTACATTTAAGTAACATCTCAGAGACTAGTTAAGTTTTATAGCCCTGTCCATAAGGAATATTCACAGAAGCATAAAAACAGTGATCACAATTCATAAAATGTTTTGTAGGTATCTTGTAAGGTATTGTTGAATCTCCATTTTTTAAAAACTGAAAACCAAGTTAATTTTCTAAATACAGGCATTCTAAAACAATAAAAGATTTTATACTGCTGTCTGTCTCCTCCTCAGACAAATTGTGCAAGGGATGATGGGCATTAATTTAGTCCTCACTGATAAGTACTTTTAAGACTAAATATTCTTGAAATTGCACTTATTTAAATTACACTCAATCTCCCTGAAAATCTGAAAAAATATTATAAGGAGGGGAAATAATTTCAAGAGGCCTAGTCAACTATCAGCAAATTGCTCTATTATATCTCTTCAGATTTTTTCTGGTTTTTATGTCAAATAATTGCTGGCATTTGAGAACATTTTCTAGAAATCTGTATAATGTATCAACATTATAGGCCCTAGAAACTATTACTGTCATATATACTTTCAGCTTCACTACCAGCATATGCCCCAAGACACCTAATCAGAGAACTGAGGGAGTTATCAACAAACTAGGGCCAAAGGAAGCTAGGAAAAGGGATCTTTTTCTGTATTTTCTGTAGATATCACAGAAAACTAAAGATCTATCTGTGCAGCTTCTTTTTTCAGTATAGTTGGAATTGCAAAAACATTTTCTTCAGAACTCCGGGCAAAAGATTTCTTTTCACCCTGTTAGACCACACATTGAGTTTTACACCTTATACCACCACAGCATAAAAAGTTTTCTGTATGTTGAAACAATAAGATACAGTCTTCAGGCTGGATACAAATGTTAATTAAGCCACTGGTGTCTTAAAGAAAACCTTGATATAATATCCACTGTTAGTAACCATGGGAATTACACATTTTCCTTTGTTATCTTTTCCAATGCTGTACTTTGGGATAATATTGCTGTGTATTTCAGCATGCACACTTGGGCACACAGATTAATTATGAGGCAATAAACTTTAGATAAAAGTGCTGAAAAACAATTAAAAATCTCACTTGTTTTTCAACAAACTAAAGCAAATAAGAAATTGAAGATGTATAGAACAGAGAAGTGACCTACCGTGGTTGTCTTTATCCGTCCTCCTGGTTGTGTACAGGTCCAGCCTGATTTATTGATTAGCAAATCACAGCCTTCTCCTTCTAAACATGGAAGCATTTCACACCACTGTTTTGTTTTGATAATTCGTGCTATGAAACAGAAAAGGAAGAAGAAAAAACAAAACCAAAAACAATTGGCAGGAAAATTCACATTTCACTTATCTATAAACACTTTCTCATTTGAGTTATCTATTTTCATTATCTGATAATTCAGCAATAGTTTATGATTTAGAAAGCTCTAGGCAATTTACAAAATTATCTGCAATACCTGCTGTGTCAACAAATTTAATTTCAAACTTAAAAATCAACCAAAAAACCCCAAAAGACAACTTTATTATAAATCAAAAGAACATTGAAATCAGGTATTTTTCCAATTTCAGGCTCCTTCCAATCAAGGAAACATTGTTGGGGGGACTAACAATTGAAGACTTACTACCGTAACTAATAATTTTGGTGTCCCACAAGTGTGATCCATTGTGTTAGACTCTCTAACCTGAGAAGACAGTCCTTATCCTGAAGTGATTATACTGTAAATAGACATGAGACATAGAGGGGAAAGAGAAAAGCTATAATAAACAGTCAGAGGGGTCGCTATAATGACAGCTATTGTGAAACTGTGATCCTTGCAATGGTAGTGGTACAGTCAAGGGCAGAAACTAGGAAAACGAGAAGGACAGGTATTGAATGAAGCAAAGGTTGAGAAATCATGAAGGAGACAACAAGCTGAGGAAAAAGACAGCAACAAACAGGCTATTACTACAAAGGAAAAGAAGTCTAGCCAGGAAGGTTTCTGACAGAAAGCTGGTGTGATACGTGTGTTGTGTCTACTCTTAATGCTTGTGTCTCTGACGAGTCAGTTCTGCAAAATTTCTGCAAGGTCATACACAGCATGTAGTCTTGGAACAAAAGAGCCTTGACTGCAATACAGTAAAACAAAGGAGTTGTAAAGGAGAAATTTTTTCCTCAAGGTAGGGGGAGAGAAGGGGTTTTAATACCCGTAGACTACTTTCTGGACTATAATACTGCTTAATTTGAGTTTGTTTTTGTAGTATCTGGGTTCCTTCTTATAGAATAGCAAACAATATTACTAATATCTGGCATTCCATTCTTCTTTCACTCTTCACTGAAGACAATATTGTACAGTGGAGTGTTTAGGATACTTTTCATAAAATACAAATACAGAGAGACACTCACTTGCATGGTGCCATATACTCATGCTAAACAAGGTAAGGTCTGCCAAACTAACTTTTGCTCAAACTGTAAGGCTTGCAGTCTGCAGAAAATGGTCCTCAGTTCCTCCAGGGATCATCTCACCAATTCTTTTCTGGACTACAAGAAACCTTCACCACTTCAATTTAGACATAAGTGTCCTAGGATTCAAGGCCAGATCTCATTCCACACAGAGGGACATAGATCATGCCTTCCTCTGTGTTGGTGTGTAACACCCATACACATAGCACACCTTCAATAATCATGAGGCCAGAAAAAAGAGCACTGTAGTGAAAAAAGAGTACAAGAAACTTATGCTGTACCAAATTAATCCAGGGTCCAAAGAGACTAAAACCAGACATTTATCCCACTGGCACCTGCATCTTTATGTTCATCTGAACGTGTGATTCAGTCTGACTTCTTCTGTCTGGAACTACTTAAGAATACAATTCCCAATGCCACTAGATCATGGCAATAAAGAGAAGTGCAGTTTAAAATTTTTTAATAAAATCCTTTCCAATATTTTGACACAAAACAACTTGCATCCTCAACTCTGGTACAATTGTTGGTAAACTCTAGCAATATAACAAAACCTGATTTCTTTTAGTGGAAGCTCAAACTGAAATTCATATTAATACTTTAATTATAAAACCTCTTTAGCACCTAAATGTCTACACAGGAATTTGCACTGTTCATTTGGCAATATATAAATCAGTGGTGAAATGATTCATAACTACAGTTTTTTGAAGCAACTCTGCTAGGTGTTTATAGCTCATAATACACAGAGATGCAGATTCTACTCGGGCACCAGAGGTACTGCTCTACTGATAACTGGATCATATCAGTTTTTGAGACTAACCCCTCCTCTGCAACAGATAATAGCCTCATCCTTTCTCAGTGAAGGCATGCATCCAGTTACAGGCTTAGTAGAAAAAACTCAGTAAAATATTACCACCAAATCTGACCTACTTGCATGCATATCTTTCTTAATTCACATATCAAAATGGCTATTTCTATAAATGTTTCAACCATGTGAAGGATCACTGAAAGACTGAATAGTAAGCTAGACTCAGAAATATCCACAGGATTGCCTTTACTATCTCAGCTAGGAGGTTTTCCTGGAAAAATTATCTGAAGTAATCTTATTTTTAAAAAAGTGTCTCTGAACTACTCTCAGTGTTTGCTTGGTTGCTATTGGTGTTATCACAAATCCATGGGGTACTTGCTCTCGGTATTTGATATATCCATACATATTTAAAACAGACCAAGGGTATTTTACAAAACATAAAATCTAAACCATTTCTGTGCTGTGTATAGACCAACTCACGCATTTAGGTCTTGAGAATCAGAACTTTTTTTGTTAGGGAAAAGTTAGCCAGCTCAAATGGTTTAAAGCTAATCAGTACTAAAACTGTGCCTCCTCAGCCCCCACGCCCTCTTCCAGCCCTGCTTCCTGCCGAGGTCTCTTCCCCATTACTGATTTTCATATCCCTTTAACTCTGCTTCTCCACCTACCCATTGCTTTGCTTCAGGGACCTCACCTCACAGTGCCATGAGGAAGGGCCTGCTCTTGACTCCAGGACTACATCTATTTTTGCATTTTGACTTTTTGGTTTGCACATTATATCACAGTATGAGAGTAAAGCTCAATGTGTATTACAGGAAGGGAGCAAAATGCACAACAATTTTTTAGCAAATATCAAAGAATTTTCATCAGTAATTGAAACTGAGTTACACTAGTCAAAGCAAAGGAATATAGTGTATTTCCTGAGGCAGTGTAGTTGCCTTTTTACTGTGTATATTCACCAGGGGTGTAATTCAGCCCTCTGCAGGCAAGAGAGCAAAAAGCCTATCAGCTTCTTCAAATCCACTCCGAGCTCCATTATAAAGAATTAGGTGGCACTTAAATGATACATAGGCTTTGTGCAGAGCTTCTGCAAAGAACTGAATTTTAGCTTTAGAATCTGTGCTGACACTACCTTACATCTCCTAAGAAGGGTTGTGCCTCTTCACTTGAACTGGAGTTAATAGGAACTGACGTTGCTCAGCACAGGGTAGAATTGCTTTCCCAGGTAGTGCCATCTGAACTGGAGAACAAATGGTCTCTATCCAAGAGGTTTTCAGGCAAACAGTTTTGAGGCACTGGATGCCAGCAGATGTTGTATCAACAAACTACCCACCAATGTGATCTTAACTGTTTTGTAAGACAGAGAAACTTGCAATCAATTTCCAGTTATCAGCAAAAAAAGTCTCCATTCATGATCAGTACAGTCTAATTTAAGACTGCTCAACTGAGTAGTGTTTCAGAACACAATGGATTGTTTTCTGCTAAACACTGCAACTAGATAAGCTTTAACAACAAGCCTCTCACCTGGTTTAATATTATAGGTATATTTCCTATAGAAAATCAGGTTTATTTTCTAGATATTCTTTTCCCAAATTCACCCCACACTCAGGGAATTATCAATCTCTGCATCTCTAGTCAATCTTTACACTGAAAATCATCGACTGTTTATCATAACAAAAAACTGAGATAAGCCTTGTTCAGCAGCAGAAAATGCAAAAACTTACAGCCATTGAAAATATGGTAAATTAAAATACTCAGATTGTTAAAGTTTGTTGTCTCTTTTTTTTTAAGGCTGGAGAATGAATTAGGAAATAAAAGTAAAAATGTACTTTATTTTCAATGATTAAGAATACTGATTGAAACAACATTTGGATACTGACATATGATTTCACAGCACATTATGCTTCTATGCATAAAAGGTGGTGTGCAAAGTGAATATTTATAAAGTTGTATATATTTATAAAGTATAATCAAAATGATGATGCATGAGTATAATAAAGTTTAAAAAATTAAAAAAAGTAGCAGAGAAGATACATTGAAGTAGGGACTAGAAAAAAAATTCTCCCAAGCAGAACACAACATTTTGAAACACACTTCTTAAATGAGAACTTAGCTCACCTATACTTTTTACAGAATGATGTTCTTCTTCACATTATTTTCTTTTCAATGCCAATTTTTAGCATTTAACACAAGCTGTAACACAAATTGGAGAAAATATTTCTTCTTTGAATTTTTTTTTATGACTTTGACATATATTATTTCACAGTGGTTTGCCTTGAACTTTGAAGAAGACTGACCAGCATAGCAGATTCCCAAGGTTCAGAAATGTCTTTGGCTTCACCACTTCAGAAGTACATAGACAAACACGTTCATTGTAGTGCTTTGCTTGCCCTACTAAGACTAAATAGGAAGTCATCTTTTATAGTTATTCACCTCCAAATGATCCCAACTGCTTTCACCATCTCACTCATCTCCTAGCCTTTTTTAAATGTTACCTGATATTTTTCCTTTGTCTGTTTTTTTTCAGCTCTAGCTTTTTTGCTCTGACCATTTTTCCTCTGCCTGATTCAGTACATACACACTCTCTACCTATCAAAGATTCCCAAACATCTTGCAGTATTTCCTATGTTTAGTTGGTTTTACCTATGACTGGTAAATGCTGTTCATTGTCCCCATTGTGCTCAGAGGTTAATCATCTTGACCAAGGTGACACAAGAATTTGCTCCACAGCTAGGAACAAAACCTCTGAACTCTTAGTGATCACTAGACTGGAGACTTTCTCGTGTCCCTTCTTTCAGAGAGAGAGTACTTTAACATGTACACATAAAAAAATTAAACAACAATAACAATATGCAAAGTAACATGCTTTCAAAAACATGTATCAGTTAAATAGTAGTGCCAGGAAAGAGGCCATCAGAAAGACAAACTGAATCACAGCACTAGAAGGCACTGCAACCATAAACTGTCTTTAAAGCAGCAATTTGACTGCAATAGTGTAAAAGCCCCAAATGTCAATCTATTTTACAACAAGGAAACATCACAAAGCTTGGATATCTTTTACAGCAGTCATTCTGCTTCCCTAAAAAGAATTGAAGCACTGCTAATTCACAGAGTTAGATTGTCTCAATTATTTATAGGGTATCTAGAGCAAAGACTATTTAGTTCTAAGAACGGCAATATAGCAAGGTCTAGACACCTATTTTATCATTTAGCTCTGCTGTCAAGATTGGGAGGGACGCTTGAGCTGAGGTTGAGAAATATATGGGAAAAAGTGATCTGTGAGCTGCAGAGAGCTACAAATTGAGACCAGGTAACTAGATCATGAGTAAAAGATTGAATGACAGGGCAGAGGCTTTTCCTGCAGCTCATCCAATCATAGTTCCACTGAGGGATAAATCTTATTGCAACCCCTGGGTTGAGAAAATACCGTCAGTTTTCACCTGTACCTTGAAAAACAATGAAAATCAGGCTTTATATGAAATGATGCAGATTGCACCTTGTACAACATGTATTTAGGAGGAGCAGGACAATACCTAAGAGACAATCTCCAAAATATGCATTCATCCATGTTATCCCAAACAAAGACTCCCTAAGGGACACTCCTGCCAGTTACATGAGTGGTCCCTAGGAATTTAGGTGAATTAGTTGGCATATGAAGTTGTTGGATTAAACTGAGTGAATGCAGGAAGCTTAGTAAACCACTGATGGAAAAACTTGAAAATACTTTGAAAAAGTAAAACCAAATTTAAACCATTGCATTTAGAAAGGCATCCATGTATTTGTTCAGTTTTATGACATACTTAATGTATTGCTGTACCTTCATAAGACTGTGAAATAAATATATACTACAGCTTAAAAAATAATTACACAAAAAAACCTGAAGTATAATCCAGATTATTGGAGCACTGCCATGAAATTCAACAGCTCTTTTTTTTTTTTTCCTGTTTGAGTCTCCAGATAGAAGAATTTCCTCATTATGATACCCCAAACAATAAATAAGTAAACAATGAAAAACATATGAGACTAAATGCAAAGGAACATAATACCTGACTTTTTGTAGTGTAGAAACTAGAATGTATTTTTCTGACCTCTCTCTTTTTAGTTCTCTGAAAATTTTAATACTACATGACTCACTGATATAGTGACAGGTACCTTACATTAGTCTACATCCAGATGTTCAAATATTTGTATGACAGAAGCATTATGCTAATATGGAAAGTGTCCTGCAAATCAGCTTCACCATCAGCTCATGTCTGTTTCCATTTTACTTTTCAAGGGCCAGTATTCTTCTGTTTCTAATTGCTCTCATTTGAGATTGTAATATATCTGTGCATTTGTTCTCAACTCCTCAATCTCTCATTGGCAAATACTACTCTCACTAGCAAAACTGGTTACTCAGAAAAGTAATGCAGCAAATATAAAACATATTTTCCAACTGCCTACAAAGCATTCAAACAGAAACAGAAAAAAAACCAATTTATTATCATTTACTAAATTTCACAGAGTCACAAGAAGCATCATGACAGTTATAATAAATTATGAATACTGACAAAATTTACATGTTGAATTGTATTTAGGGACAATACATGTGCTTCTAGTCTCTTCAAAACTAGTGTTTTCTAACTAAGTATTAAAACGTCTGTGCTTTGAATAGGCAACCTGGCCTACAGCCTTGCCCAGGATTTCAGCACTTGTCTGAATATCCATAGATGTACATACTCAATGGTTTTCAATCTATGAATGATCCTACTGCTTCGTTGTCTGTGGGTAGTTAGCATTTGCTGTCTAATAAGAGATGCTAATGGAACACCTACCCCTAGAGAAAGCCTCTGTCAGGACTCAGTGTTTTCTGTTTCTGTCCCCTGCTGTTCTGCCCTGCTGTATTCAATTAGTGTGCTGTAAGCAAAGTAAAAATTAGTAAAAATCTGATCAGTGATATGGCAGCAAAGAACCCTTCAGAGACCAGGTTTTCATCACATTTCACTTTGCTGCCAGCACATCAAGAACAGCAAATTTCACTGGAGAGGAACAGCAGTTTCAGACCCAAAGAAGACAATTTGAAGACCATGGCAAAGAATAGACAAGAAGGGTTAAAATGGGGAGTAGTTGGAAAAGAGATAGTAGGAAAAAAAAAAAAAAAGGACAAATCTCAGCTATATGTAGTAGCTACTGAATCTAATGGGCAAGGTCAAAAGCTTGAGGAACTTGTTCAGTGGAATCAGTATGACAGTGTAGGTAAGTGAAGGCAAAAGACCAGAATATTTTGGGTTTTCTTAAGTGCACCAGTTTCAGTTTTCCTAATGATATGAGCAGAGAACTGCAGTGGAAGACCAGATTCACTATGGTTAAAAGTCAAATGAGAACTGACCAGATATCCCCTGCCATCCCTGTTATGCAGAGAAGGCTGGGCAGCTGTGGAAGAGGGCGAAGGACCCTGAGAACTCTCCTAGCTATGAAACATGTCAACATACAAAAGTAACCACTGAATACACAGTGAAGCAAGAATTTTAAGTAGGATGCCACAGTAATAATTAAACTTGTTCTAGGTTACATGGTCAGAGTTTTCACAGCCATGGAAAGAACCTGGGAAAAAAAAGATTATGAGGCTGGAGTGAAGTTAGGGTGGCATAAAAGTTATACATCAACCTCACAAAAAGCCCTTAAACACAAACTGAACCTCAGAGCACAAATACTCATGGATATGGCTAACAAGGAATAACTGGACACTTCACCCTGTCTGCAGCTTCACATTTGACTGCACAGTATCTGATTCTATGCTCACAAAACACACACTAAAATTGTAGTCAAGGATCAAGGTCCTTTTTGGGATTCTAGTTGTAGAGAGTTCATGTACCCAGTCTTACTGAGCACCTTTAATGAACTCTGCATATACAGTAATTTCACGACTATAAGGCACACCCTTTTGACTAAAATTTTGCCCAGAACCCGGAAGTGTGCCTTATAGTCTGGTGTGCCTTATCTGATGTACAAAGTTGCGACATTTGCCACCCCAGAAGTGCGAGCCCGCAACAGTCCCCAGCCGAGCAGAGCCCACCCGGTGGCATCAGGCTAGCACCAGGCCGGGGCGAGCCCGGCGGCATTGGGGCAGCGGCTGCGCAGGGGAGGGAAAGGGTGGCGGCACAGCCCGGGCCGGGGGGCAAAGCCGCCGGCATCGGGGCGTCCCCTGCGCGGGCAGGCCCGCCGGCATCGGGGCGGCCACCGCGCAGGGGGGGAAGCCGCCGGCATCGGGCCAGTGGCGGTGCAGGGTGAGCCTGCCGGCATCAGGTCACCCGGAGCGCCAGGGAACTCCCGGAGCAGCGGGGCCCCAGGGACACTGCACGGAGCAGTGGCGAGCATGCCCTGGCCCCGGGGACGCTGCATGGAGTGGTGGCAGGCATAGCCCGGCCCTGCTGGGTACAGGCGGGCCCAGGGGCCAATGGCTGCCAGGTTGAGGCGGGGCCTCGGCCAGCAACTGCGCGGGGGGAGCTGGGGGCGGAGCCTCGCTGCAAAAAAAACGGACACCTTATAGTCCGGTGCGCCTTATGGTCACGAAATTACTGTACTTAGTAAGGAAAATATAAAAAGAAAAACAACGGAAAAAAGAAAAAGAAAACAAGAAGCACTCTCCATTTCACAATTGCTTGTGCATGGGCAAAGCACAAGAATCAGAATGTGAGGTCTCATGCTTGAGGACAGAAATCAGTTAATCTTTAATCTTTTGACAGCTATTTCTGGGAATTTTAGTTAATGTTATTCACGTGTATTCAAACAGGCATTTAGCTGAGTGGTTCTGCTGTGGCCCTCATTGTTTTTAGTAATTTCCAAGTCTCGTGTCAGCATGCGTATTGCTGCTGTGACATGGTGGTGACATTTTATTGTGCACTGAAAGAGATAATAATTCAGCTGTTCTCAAGTACAATGGGTTTCCTTTGTCAACAACCAGAGCAATGGGAAACTCTGCCCTCCTTTTGCCATGTATGCATGAACAGAAGACAGAAGTTGAGAAACTGAGTTGAAATGAGTTCAAGGACTAGCACGGAAACAGACTGCACTGTCATTGTGAGAACAATTAAAAGTATCAGAGAAAGGAACTCAGCAATGAAGTTGTACTTATCTCCTGCCCAAAGTGCTTTCCCCCTGTTCCACATCACTAGATGTTGTGTTACAGTAAATGGTATGCTTTACTGTGACTTTTGCTTTCATCAAATATTAAAAATAAGCTACAATTATACTGTGGATTTTGATACAAATCAATGCCTCAAGAATGAAGAGTAAGAAAAAAAAAACAATAAAATGAATTGAACAGGTTAAAACAAAGAAAAAATGAACCATTGTTATGGTAGGACTGTTCATAGCAAGAATACAATTAATATAATCACTTATGATTCTTTTGAAACTTGTGTCAGTGACCAAGAAAACTTGCCACAGGGAACTGTGAAGTTGAGCATTAGATAACTTGGAAACTGGCCTTTCCTTCTGACTTTTGCTTTCACTAGCCAGTATTTGACCAACGGAGGAACAAAAGTGTTAAAATACAGCAAAGATGTTAGTTTGTATAACATGCATTTTATTGGTACACTGTCCACGGGGAAACCCTGTTACAGGTGGATGTGTTATATCTCAACTGCACAGTCAATCACACATCTTGTCACACAGCAGCTTGATATTATGGCTGTGCAGAATATGATTTTTGACTGACAGGTTAGATCATGTGACTTTTTTCATGTAGCTTTTCATCTATACAGAAATGTTACTATTCCTTACCCCAATATTTTATTATGTAATACAATTTTCCTAATTTTGTGCTTAATTTACGTAATTGTTTTTCTCATTACTTAGTCAAGCTTTCCCTCTAGGTACATCAGTATTTTGTAAAAATAAAAAAAAATAAAAATACAAATGAGTGTCTTCTATTGGCATTAGATTCCTATTTTTAATTTATTTTTATAATGCACATAAAATTGGAAGACAGATACCTTAAAAAGACAATGCATCTCTAAAACTCAGCTAATTCATGGACATTTTTACTTTGTGTACCTAATACAACAAAAAATTGATTTTCAAAGATCCTGTAGATTCTACTACATGAAACTTTTTAACACTGCAATTCAGAAGGAGCTCTATAACAGAAATATTCAGTGATTAGAAGGAATAGTCTTTCTTGACTTCAGAGACAATATTTGATGTGTCGGAACATGTCCAGCAAATCTCTGAACAGCCTCATGTCTTCTTGATACTGCTATCTTTTTCACCATCAGAAAACCTAACTTTGAATTTTCAAAATTATTTCTGTGAAATCAGACTAGAAGGATTGGCCACAAGGTGAAAAAGGGGGAAATGTTGCCTCTCTCTCAGGGCAGGCAATGCATGTGCTCCCATGCTACAGCCACTCTGTTTGCAGGCAGGAGGCCTGTCCCCTGCTTAAAGCAGCTTACACATTTCAATGGCAAAGGCAAAACCACTCAGTATTACAGATTTTAGTACTATTCCTATAGGACTCATTTAACTCTCATATGTGTACACTTGTCTTCCTTTACTAAACTCCAAATGATTGAGTGGTCTATTGCCAGCTATAATAAAGCCACATCGCTAATCAAACACTCTGCGCTCCTAAAGGTTAATTATCAAAATTTTAAATCTCCTGCTCTTGCTATTTTTTTAAAGCATTCAAGAGTATCTTAAGGAAAATAGAACAAACTAAACATCAACACTGGACACAAACAGGAGATAATAACCCACAAAATTAACTGGAACAGAAGCAAGTTAGACTATTCCATCTGCAGGAATGTAACTGTTTTCTTTCAACAGTAACTGTCTGAAAAAAGCTTTCTCTCTTACATTGTAAGAGCAATGGGGAAATCTCATTGGAAATATCTACAATTTGTAACAATGCAAACTGTACAAGTTCACAGTCCTGACTCAGGCGAAACCTGAAATGGGTTTCTTGAGGGTTCTTCTGAATAAAGCACTGCTTGACTGAGTCTGCAGCTTGGAAATAGCCCCTTGCAGATTAAGAAATAACAACTGCTAGTTCTCAATGCTTCTCTTAAGTACAATACTGAACTATTTAAGTGCTCATTTAGACTCAACATTTTAAACATACAAAAAAATTATCTTAAAGAACTACCCCCAGGGAAACTCCACGTTTTTTTTTTTTTTTTTTTTTTTTTTTTTTCTTTTCACATAGCAGAATTGCCCTTTAAATTATCTTGGTATGCCTAATTATGCTATTAAGCGTATGTATTTATGCATCTATGGTATTAGGAATAAAAGTTGCTGTTACTACATCCCTGCAGTGTCTTACTCTGGTCAGCAGGATACCCTGTTTAGCCACTTTAGTTGCATTGGAATAACAGAATAATTTGTATTAAAGTGTACAATAGTGCACACTTTCTCCTGTGGAACTGACAAAACACTTTCATAATTCCCTCAGTGTAGAGCCTATTTACATGTTTCTTTAATGTTTCTTTAATTCCTTTATGTTCAAGAATGGAAATCTGTATATGTTAGTATATATTATACTTCTTCTTAATAATATTAATAAACATAAAATTATTCAGATATCTTATGCCATTATCTCCAAATTCCTAAATTTTGGCTAGTGAAAAGGTAGATATTTTTAGCTGCCTGTTACAAAGATTTCTCAGCTTATAAACTTAGAAAATATTTTGGAGAATATTTTCATGAAAATATGGGAGTATAATTTCATGGAAACAGATACATAGTCTCATAGCATGGAGACTTGCAATGTCTACCATGTGCACAACCAGGCACGTCAGTTTTCTGAAAATCAGTACCTCAGAACAAATGTGACAGAGGTTTGTACAGCACAGATACAAATTTGTTAGCAGATTCGTCAGCATCTTTGCTGTAATATGAATTCTGGGTTTTTTTTGGTGTATTTTTGTGGTTTTGGGGGTTTTTTGTTTGGTGGGTTTTGGTTTTGGGGGGGGAGGTTGGTGGGGTTTTTGTTTTCTTTTTTTTTTTTTTTTGTAACAAATCTTTAGTGGATGCTACAGCTTCAGTGCCCTGTTTATTACATGTATGGTCTTGACTACTTAAATCTGTGCAACCCATTCAAAAACAGACTGCAAAATGCCAAAGACTTTCTCTCACTTCCAGCCCTGTTCAAGTTTTCTTTGAGGCAGTGCTCATCTGAATCATTGCCTGTTTCTTGCTTACAAAACATTCATATTCAAAGCACCATTAGCACAATAGCAATTAACAAAGAGCCTTTTATGCCAACGTGCTACAACTTCATCTCACACACCCTTTACAGGAAAAAGGTCTTTTTTCTTCTTTCCAGTATCAGTGAAGCACTCCTGCCATGTGAAAAGAATGCTCCCTTTCAGTGCAGAGGGGACATGACTGGGCCTTATGCGAATCTACTCTGTGTACAACTGCGGGGAAGACAAGGTGACCTAAAAGATCTTTCTCATTTCTAACCTCTATGGAAGTTCATGGTATCAGGAATTGCATATTAACAACCATGCAGGATTTTTGTGTGGAAATGGCACAGTGCTTCCACAGGATGTTTTTTCTTCATTTTTATCTGCGGTAAAGGATACAAAAAGCACTTTTAGGTTTGTCACAAGTATGATCAACAAGAACAAGAAAAGACAGCAATTAGCCTTGAGTCACTCACAGCAGTCATTCCCAAAAAATAGCTAACACTAAGCAGTAAATGGGAAGCAGGAAGAACATGCAGCTATATCATGCTAGGAACTGGTGGGGTTTGTTGCCAATACTACATCAAGTTGCCACATTGGCACTAAGACAAATACTGAGGTTTCCCGTGAAGTAAGACTGTTTCTTTATGGTATTCTGTATATGCAATGATCATAATAACTAGAGAAGAACAAGAGAAAGTGGAAATATTTCATAATTCCTCCTAATAATAATTATAATTTATATGCAATTTCACAAGACAAAAGAGTGAGGAAAGAGTGAGTATGACGGAGTTGGTCAGAAAAACAGATCACAAACATTTTGCAATAATGGCATATAGGCAATATCAAAGCATTTCACAGTAATGTAAAGATAGATATGAGAATCTAACTGCCCTAAAACATCTTCACTGTCAGACACAATATTTCCAATACCTGAGCTACACAACCCTGTGACATGTTAATAAACTCAATCATTCAGGAACAGCTGTAACATTGTCTAGAATGTGTTACCCTGAGTTCCCACTAGCACAACACACACTCCTAAAACAAGAAACAAAAAAGAAACGACCCCTCAAAGGCTCTTGTGTGCCTTTATTTCACACTGAATAAGCAGGCACAGTACAGCCTGCTGCTAAGCTTTTCCTTACCAGTTGGTCAAAACATGGATAGACTCTTGGTTACAGTTCCTAATGTGTTGATCAACTGACCCAGAATAACAAAGGCTAAGGGTAAGCAACACAGAAATTACTATACTGGATCAGACCTGAATCAGTCTGGTTTAACATCCTGCCTCTGCAAGTAGCCAGAGGGATGTGTAAGAACCCAGCACCAGTCAGCTGCCCCTGTGTCTGTATGTTCTAACAAGAACTGTTCTAAGAAATAACTTAATACACCCAATTGTTTCTCAATTACTGCATTGCAAGCTGTTGATTGAGGGGCAAAGGGTGGAAATTGTACATCTCAGAGGAACAATTAACTTTGTTCTTGATTCCCTGAGGTGTACAGTAAGCCATAATACCATAAATTAATCCAAGGAGAATTTGCCACAATAGATCTAAATTGATAGCATTAAAAATGTTCATACATTTGTGTTTAAAAGTGCCTCTTTTTTGTTGTTTTGGTTTTTCTTTTTTTTTTTTTTTTAAGGATTTTTTTATTGCCAGTTTGAGGGAAAAACACATTATAATTTTTTTTTCTCCATTAAAATACAGAAAGCGATGCATATGCATCACACATTAATCACAGAAGAATTAAGGACACAGAAAAACAAATATGATTAATCACACATCCTTTATTCTGAGATATAATACAGCATCAGGCCTCTATACCTCATTAACTACTGTGTTTGCCATTAACACTTCACAAAAATGTGTAAACATATAGCTGCATCATGAAGTTGCTGAAAAAGAAAACGGTCTCATTTTTTTCTGCTTCATCTTCCTCTATATATTAGATGAAAATCATCCATACTGCATACATTTCCAGGCTTAAAATATAAAAATTTCCTTTACAATGGAATCTGCTGGGTATTCCATTCACTGTAATTTCACAGCACATTATTTCCCCCTGACCCCAATATGAAATCTTTCCTAGATAAGCTTGACCTGCTAATACACTGCCCTCTTCCATTCAGCTTTCTACACAGCACTCAGCTGTGCTGGACCCAAGAGCCTCTTGGTAGGATATGAGCAATGTGGCTCTCATTTATCACGTGTGCTCTCATTCCCAGGACAAGAAGTACATGTGGCAAATATTTTGTCAAACATTTCATTGCTTCTGTTTTTCTTAATGTGAATATATATATATATATATATATAAGTTAGGGAAAACAAGTCAATTAAACAAATCCTGGGCTTAGAGTGAAAAGTGCTGAATCTTATCCTTAGTTCTTTGAAAAAAATATTTCAGTTGAAGTTAGGCCATGGACTGCTTTCCTTAGTACAGGCACGTGCCAAATGAGGCTGCTGAATGCACTCTCATTCCTGCCCTCTCTTGTCAATAAATACATGTTTCAAGACACTTCTTTAAACATTTATCCTCTCTTCCATAGCAGCTTTCAAAACAACTCTCAAGTTAAGAAATCACATTCATTTCCTGAAATTCCTAAATATAACCCAGGTTTCAGATATGGGAAAGACTATTCTATTTAAATTCATTGCTTCAGGAGAAAGACGACAACTGCTTTCATCAAGGCGCTCTGGCGCCTACCTTTAATATTGGACAATTTCAAACACAAACCCACATTTATTATAAAGCAAAGAATTAACATCTGGAACATGAAAAGAGAATATTAAAAAAATTCTGAATGCTAATATCCAGCTTCATACTAGATGTTACTTCAGTATCTTACCCACTTGGGGTGCTAGTGGTCTACCTTATTATTTAATAGAGAGGAACTTACTGGAGTTAAGGAACGAACTCTATTTATTTTTTTCTGATCCTGTAGATTAAAGTGTATAAAAATGAGGAATTGTTTCTCCTTAGCAGAATCGCTGGTGATCACATTCATACCCTTTAGTATGTTCTGTCACTCTTAACTGTTGTAGTTTCATATACAGTAACTTCACGATTATAAGCAGCACTGATTATAAATCGCACGTTACAATACAGAGTGTGATAAAAGGTATCTATTCTATCACCATCAGTTGAGGGTGGGGGCAGTGATCCTTATCTCAACGGCAGATATTCTGCTAATGGGCCATCCATTGAAACCAGGCAGGGCATTGTTCTTTATCTTTTCACAACCCATCCTTCCTCCAGCGAGTCATTTTCTGCTAATGGCCCATTGAGTCCCACTGTGTGACTGGTAAAATTACTGCATCCCATTGGAAGTTGCTCCAGCCAGGGGGAAGGGCCCAACATTTCTTACCAAGATAAAAACAGAGGTTTTGGGACACTAAGGGAGTCCCTTTCTCCACTGGACTCCAGAGGAAAACCGGATTTCTCCTCATCACCACTGGACCTCCGGAGGGAAACTGCACCTTGTACAGGAGCACTGCTCCAACTGAATCACATCTGTCACTGCAGGAGGATGCAGCCACCATTTAATGGGACTGCTACCAACACCCTGCCTGACGGGGTGTCAGGTTGTACTCTGACTTTGTCAGGATTTGGGGTTTGTTTCTTTGTAGTACTGTATTTCTATTTTAATTTCCCTAGAAAAGAACTGTTATTCCTAATTCCCATATCTTTGCCTGAAAGCCCCTTGATTTCAAAATTATAATAATTTGGAGAGAGGGGGTTTACATTCTCCATTTCAAAGAGAAGCTCCTGCCTTTCTTAGCAGACACCTGTCCTCCAAACTAAAACAGCAATTTTTCGTTCTTTGTCCATATATAAGCTGCACCTGATTTTAAGCCGCACTTCTGGGTTCAGACCAAAATTTTAGTCAAAATGGTGTGAATTATAATTGTGAAATTACTGTACTTTTTGTGCAGTTCATGCATAGAGCATGACAAATATTCATACATGCAAATACCTCAGCACTATATTTATCCTAAAAAATGTGTAGCTTCTACTTTGTCCCAAGAGCTTGAGAGGGACAACACACATTAAATTAATGACAAGTTAGCAGTTCTGGCATTTAGAACACCTCCTGAGCCTGCACTCCTTCCTTCACCTTTCGTGAACATGAAGAGCTCCTGCTTTCACAGCTTTATGTGAAGCTGGAGTCTGGAACTGAGAACCTCCTCTGGGTATACTCTGACTATAATGGGTACATCACTCTGTTCCTTGAAGTTAGGGTGTAAAAATGTAAATAAGATTTAACATCTTCTGGTGGTGTAGGCACTAGCAAACAAATCAGTTTGTCTTGCTGACATGTATGTTGCCAAAGATACGCTTTATTGGAAGATTTTTTTCACAGGCTTCAGGATTATCCTTCACTCAAAAATTGGTAAAACTAGCTGTGGCCTTAACTCATACAGACAACTACATATGTAACTTGTCATTATAAAACTGACTCATTAAAACAAGGAGTAACCTTGAAAAAGGATTTTGAAAGATTAATGTTAAAATAATATAAAGAGAAATGCTTTGATATAGCAGTGGATAAAAATAAACCTGGTTAGGAAAAAATGCATATTTTTATCAACTCTGATTTAAATCAAAGGCTTAGCAGAAATGCAGTTCTCATTGACTATCCCACAGTCAGAATCACTGAAGTATAATTTCAAACTTTCCAACAAGAGTTTTTAAGATCTCTGTTTTTACGTGCCTTTTGATTTCTTTTAGCAAGTTACTAGAACATGATGCAAACTAAATAGCTATTATTACCAATATAAAGAGTATTTGTGTCTTTTTTCAAATAGTATAAACCAGAATACTACTGAACTAAGGAAATCTATTTACATTAATACTAAATCTAGAACTGCTTGTGTTTATTGAGCATTGGGATTTTTCACTGAGATTTCATGTTTTTAAATACATGTGAGCATATCTTACAATTGACAAAACTGTAGTTACTCTTGGAAACAAGAAAATTCAAAATCTGTGTTACTTGAGAGAAAATGAAAGTACTGTACTTCACAGCTGCAACAGTTGTTCCTAATACAGCAAATAAAAGCAGAAATCAACTTCATGCAAAACACAAAATTGTCTCAACCATTAAAATGTGTGAACTTAACTAGGTTGAGAAAGAAAAAAATAAAAAGAAATACATATTTAGAAATATAAAAGCAATACATGTTGAGAAAAAAATCTGAAATTGGAAAACACAAGAGCTGTTAATTTATTTTACGGATGACAGACTGTAAGATCAGCAAGAATCATTACAATTCTATATTCTGACTTCCTGCATGATGTTACTCAGAGGAATTCTCTGCATTCATCACTCCACTCGCCACAGCTAGCAGTAACTCTCATAGAACTAGAAGACTGTTTTGGAAAAGAAACAGAAAATACTGACCACAGCTTCAGTGGCATATCACAAAGGACAGTATTTGCTTGTAGAAAAATATTGTGCTTGTTTTGCATTTTCTGAAGTCAAAGTTACAACATATGGTACCTTAAAATCTGTACTCCAGAGTTAGGGATGGAATATGCCTCAGGAGATTTCTAATTCTCTTAACTCTTAATTAATGTCTTGATTAGCAAGAACTTCATAGAGTAAAGCATGTTACTTTCATTCATCACCAAGACTGGTCTCTGAACTCTTCCAAATTTTTCAATATCTTTATTGAGTTGTGAACATAATATATTAAAATCTGTCCTATATCTCAAAAGTGCAACAATGGGTTTTCCTATATTCACCCAAGCTTTTCCAGACTTTTGTCTGTAAGATATTCACATTTATGAACAGTTTCCTTCTTCCTAATCTTTTATTGCAGTGTATATACCGGACCTGTCTGGGCTGGAGGTAATTTTCTTCATAGCAGCTAGCGTGGTACTTTAGACTTGTTATGACAAATGTCTTGGTAACACACTAGTGATTTGGTTATTCCTGAGCAGCGCTGCCCAGCACCAAGGCTTCCTCTGCTTTTCATTCTGCCCTCCCACAGAGAGTAGGCTGGGGATGGGAAAGAGGTGTGAGGGGACATCCTTGCAACACAGCATATTCTGTGATTCTGTGACAGCTGATTCAAACTGACCATGGATATGGCATGTCATACAATGTCACTCCCATCAATAAAAATGGCTGGGCATTGGTCTGCTTGGGGGAGGTGATGGGCAACTGCCTTTGCAGTGCACTCTCCCCCTCTTGCAATCATGTTAACTCTTTGTCTTGACTCTTAGTATTTTTTTTAGTTTTTTTTCTTATTTCTGATCTTCTCTCCCCTATTCTGTTGCAGGGGCTGGGAGTGGGGGTCAATAAGCAAGCAGATGGTGATCCTGAAGTTACTGGCTATGATAAACCCAACACAGCCTGTTAAAAGATACAGCTCACATGGTTGCACACACCGAACCATCTGACAATGACTCTGAAACTTTACTGGATAGTTCCCAGTCTTGGCCTTTGGAACATTTTGGAAAAAGCTGATTTGTGTAGTCTTTAAAGCAATCTATGCTGCCTACTTTCTGGATCACCTCATTGTCAGAAGTGAATTCCTAGAGCAGTTTGAGTTCACAGAGGCATAATCCTTCAGTGCAATGCAGCAGATCCCACACAACTTTCTTTTAATATTATTCCTCCATGTCATCATGACTTCACATATAGTTTATCTTTTCAGGGACAGGATGTAGTAAAAATCTTACTTGTAAGAGCCCAACACAGCATGATGATGATGCACAGGAAAAGCACTCCATGTGCAGTCACAATTAGAGCCACAGCTATAAGAAGTGCCCATGATGATCACTAAGAATAGAGGAACCTCACACCTTCCAGCGCTTAGATTCTACAAATGCTTCACTTAGCTTCTATAAATGCTAGTCTTGGGCTCTTGCCCTGACATTGTAGGTTGGGAGCTGAAATGGGGGTTTCCCAGGCAACTCAAATCTGTCTAGCAACCACCCATGTAAGGACTCATCACAAGGTCCTCACAGTGTGTTTGCCATTTCCCATGGCATCGTCTTGTTCCTTGGCAGCTACAGAAGACAGATGCACACAGTGCCTGCTCAACCTTGGCTTCTGGTGCCAGCAACCAGAACCTGGACCTGCAATCCAACTTTTCACAGCCAGCAGCACTGTCCAATGCTGATACAACACCCAGCACAGAAACAGAAGCAAACAGAAAAGGTCCCTATTTGGTCCCTACATTAGATGCCACATGGACCCACTGCCCAGTGCTGCCTGGCCTGACCTGTCTGGGTCTGTCAGCAGACACAGGTAAACTATAGCACAAACCAGGTATCCATGGAGGTATGCCAGGGAGAGCTTGATGCATCCAGGGCATCCAGTGGAGGGGAAAGTTCTGGAAAGACTGTGTTGAAATGGCAGCAATGGCATTTGGGACATCTGTCACTCTTAAAAGCTTTCCTTTGCAGAATGCAGTGACTGGGGTCACCTTAAGGGCTTGCAGTAGGAATGTAAATAGCTACTTTAGCACGCAGTGCCACCACAGGGGTTACATAAAGTTATCTAACACAGCAGGATGGGTAAAGCCATTAGGACTACTGTAGCCATTGATGCTTTTTTTACCTCCTTTTAGTTTGTGAATCATTCACAAACACCAAAAGTGACCTTACATTTTCTCACAAGTTAAGAACAAAGATTAGGCACTGCAGACTAAAAGATCCACTAAAAATACAGCTGTTTGATGAGACACTCTATTTACATTTACTTACTAATCTTCTACTTAATGACTTTTTTCCCTTATTATATGTTTATATGATTATTTTTAATTTAACATTGTTCTTGCTTGCCTCCAATTATTGTGTCCATAAAGGAAGTATATTATATTAACACTAACACCATTATTACATAAAAATGAAATTGATTTTGGGAAACAAAAAATATGATGAGGAGCAGTATAGTGGCTGAAAATATGCAATTTAAACTAGCCCAAAAGATCTACAAACTGAACTCACCTCATTATGTTATTTTTGATATGCAGATTGAAATAAATATGCTTCCATCTTTACAGAATAATTTTAATGTTTAAGACTAAAGAATTTCAGAAACACTGTATAAGAGCCCCTCAGAATAATCACTGACACAAGTGGTCTTTTGATATGTTAGAGATATAGGCATTTTTTCACTTGGATTTACCTTTTCACCTATTGGAATTAAGTATCTACATTTGTACTACACAAGACAGTGTTTGTTCCAAGCTGCCACTAGATTATCAACCAAGCTTAACTTCCACTCCCTATAAATCTTTTGACCTGTCCCTGGTCATTTTCCATATTTCCTTGACTTCCTAAATACCATACTGATATTCAGAGAAGAGTCTTTACCTGGGTATTCTTTAATATAATTTTTAATCAAATTTACTACTACTACTTTCAAATTAAACAGCTCAATTGCTGCTGTAACAAAGTATTTAATTGCTATCATCCTCATCTAGTACAATGTTTCCTTTTTGCATAATTCTAGACATAAAAAAGAAGTTTTTGAATGTAAAGGACTGTTACAATTATAAAAGATACACTGAGAGAGACATTGAGTTTATTCAGTAGCTGAGACAGCATTTATGGTGAAAGCATAATCTGTTAAGGAAAAAAAAAAAACAAAATCCAAAGTAAATATTGTTTGATCCGATTAAGTAGTCAAATACCACTGTTTACACACCCACAAAGGAAATTATTTTATCTGTCATTCATTGCTTGATACATGCAAGCAATATAATTCAAAGCAACAAACACAAGCACATTAAAATGCCTTCCATCTCACTTAGCAGGTGCCTTAAATAGCAGATTCTACAAACAACAAAAAACTTTGTCTTACATAGGCTCAAACACACCTGCAAGTTTTTCAAGCAGCCTCTGAAAAGATACCTTTGAGAAAATCTCAGATTACCAAAAGGATTTGCTTTTATTAGTATTCAATATAATCTTACTTTCAAATTAGGTAACACAGTCCTCTTTAAAACTAGTGAAGTAGTAATTTATTTCATCACCTGACATCAAAACAAAGCTCTGGGGAATCTTTTAAGAAAAGGTACATAATATTTAGCATAGCAGGCTCATGTCAGTTTTGAAAACAAAAAACTAATACAAAAACAAAGGAAAAAGGCAAAAGTCATGTTCCTATGTAGAAAAATCTACTTTCAATTAAATATTTTTAAAATTTATTTGGATTAAAAAATGAACGAAAAGTTTAAGAATGTTCTAATAATTTGGAATAGATTAAAAAATTATAACCACTCACCATGGGACTGGACCATTGATGAAATATCGATGCCAGTTTAGATAAAAAGGAATGTGCTTCTACATTTGAGGCACCTATCAAGTTTATTTTCCCACTGACTGCTGAAGACTGTTCACCAGTTATGAATTATACTGGCATTCTAGCAGTTTTAATTCGCTCATAGCTCCTTCAAGAGAATTGAACAGTAAATAAATATTCTAGAATGCACTTCAGTAATTGTCTTTACTGTACTAGGACTTCAAGTCCACATAGACTCAGCTACCTACATTCAAATCAATCCTTTGACTTTTGATCAATTTAGAAAGTAAATCAGAGCAAAAAAGTGCCATGTGACTTGGGTAATAGTGTTGTACAGTCTCAGTGTGACTCCAGGATTTCATGACCTGCATAGCTTTGGTTTTAACTTAAAGGGAGCTTTGATACAAATAAACCCAGAAGTGCTCTGTTCCACCTACTTGAAGTGATACCACAGCTAGTATCAACAGAGAAACTTAACCTAAATTCCACTCAATTTAAAGAAATCTGAGTGTCAATACATTGCTTTTAATGGGAACTTTCTGCTCTATGGGACCCAAATCAATCAGATCCTTGAACTAGAATTCATTTTGTCTCCCTTGCCTTCTAGAAGTGAATCCATGAAATGACACTTCATTTTTATTCCCTATATGTATGTTTTACTAGAATAATAAAAACTCCAGGAAAAACAAAACAAAACAAAACAAGCCCCAAAACCACAAAACCAACCAAAAACCTCTTAAACTACAAAAGTGAATGGCTGGGTGAAACTTGAGATGCTTGTAAATAAATCTATCCCTGTTCACTGCTTTTAGACTAAAGTGACCTTTCTTCTAGCTCTCCTCTTCAGTGTAATAACTTTAGTGAGTTTTTACCTTGACAGGTTGGAGAGATGGGCTGACAGGAGCCTCATGAAGCTTAACAAAAGGGAAGTGCAAAGCTCTGCACCTGGGGAGAAACAAACTCATCCCAAGTAAATGCTGGGGCATGCCCAGATGGAGAACAGCTTGGTAGAAAAGGATCTGAAGGTGTTGGTAGATAACAATCTGATCATGAGCCAGCAATGTGACCTTGTAGCCAAGAGAGCTAATGGTATCTGGGCCACCTTAAGAGGAGTATGTATTCTGACAACCATGTCTTAACCTGGGAATGGAAACAGCATATTTACATGTCAGTAACAAAATTTCACAGAATATAGGACTAGCATAATTATAATCTATTTATTGCAATAGTGCAAATTGCACTACTACAATAAACCAATATTTACAGTATTTCAGTGCAGTATGAGCCAAAGGAAGCCTCACTTCCAGCAGTGGGACATGCAGATTTAATATTTAGTCTTTTTTTCCCAAGGGAAATGTCAACTTTCCTGCCTTAATTCTCTTTGGCACGAAACATTCACTGGAAATACACCTGGTTCAACAGAGAATGTTACAATTAAATACTGAATTCTGCTCTAAAATAAGCAGCACAATTTAAATACAGAATGTCTCTTCATATTTTTTGTATCTTTGTAAATTATAATACTACATGCAATTACTAGTATGCACTACTTTTCAGCTTCAGAATTCCACAGCCAAAATTAGATCATAATAAAATATTTCTTTGGAACTTTTTTTAATTTCAGTAAAAGGTTCTCTTTCACTCCTTTTTAATGTGAATGTTCATTTTAAATGCATCCAATTTAAACACTATAGCACTTTGACAGTGCATTACAATAAAACATAAAACTGACAGAATTAATTAATGAACAGTAATTACTGTAATTTACAGTAATTCTGTCTGACAGCATCTAATTACCAACAGAGCATCCCTATAACTATAAAGGTAAGCATTTTATTGCTTCTCATTTTTTAATGGGGAAATTGAAGCAAAAATGTTAATTAAGCCCAGAATACTGAAAAATTAGATGTCCAGAATTGAGTCTGGTTTGTATCTGTGGTAGATTTAAAGGTTCTCTCTTTTTTTAAATCAGAATGGCTCATTAGTCTCTAGATTCTACTATTGCTTCAGCATATTTTCAGAAAGCAAACAAGTCTGATTGTTCCCTTTCCACGGTGCCTATCTTCAGCATCTCATTCCCCAGCCTGTGTGGAATCTAGGATTTCCCTGTTCCAGTTGCAGAATCCAGTACTTACCTTTGTTAAACTTCATCTGGTTGGTGATTGAACAACCCTCTAATTTGTCAAGGTCTCTCTGCAGGGCCTCTCTGCCTCTGAGGAGGTGAGCAGCTCCTCTCAATTTACTGGCATCAGCAAACTTACTTGATATACCCTTGAGTTCTCTGTCCAAGCTGTTTATGAAGATCTTGAAGAGCACAGGAATGAGGATGGATCCCTACAGAGCCCTGCTGGTGACAGTTCACCAGTCTGATGCCATCACATTCACTGTAACCCTTAATGTCCAACCCATGAACCTGCTGCTCACCCACCACATGATGTGTTTATCCAGCTGTTGTGTGCTGGACATTTCGTTCAGTAAGACTCTGTGACAGCACAGAAAGCTTTAATGAAATTTAAAAAAAAAAAAGTTGCTTAAGAGTCCTACCTTAAATCTCATGTTTTGCATTTTAAAAGTATATCAACAAATAGAATAACCTTGGACTAATCCAAATTGCTTAACTGAATACAGATAACGGCAACAGAATACCGTTCCTGATCCCATTTTCCCAGGCAATGGGAATGTTTCCATTGTATGCAGGAACAAAATATGCAAGTGTGTGAGTGAGAACCAAGATCATGTAGTTTGTGATCATGTATTCTTTGTCTGTCCAATTGTTGTAATTTATGGAAAAAAAACCCAGCACAACTGAATGAGATATTCAGGCTGCTCTACTACTTATATAATCACCCCACTAATCTTCTGCTCCTCTTCATTAGAATATAAGCTTATCTTTTCCTGTCACTGATTCATCTTTCTGTCCCAGAACCGTTTCCCATATAATGGGAGCTTTTCCCATATAATACCACATTATCCCATACTTCTACCAATACTACCCTGCCCTGCCACTAAGTTATTTGCAATATGAAGTACATTTCATTGACAGACAGTTGAATTTGATCCATAAAGTTATATATGTTTTTGAACATGTGACAAAATATGCTTCTCACAGATATACTCCTTGCACACAGAAATGTCAAAGAGGAAAGGAATTCTGAGGTTGCATTTCCCGACCAGTTAGTTCTACTCTCTGTGATGGTAGATATTCCCACACCACAGGCCAAGGCTTCTCATCAGTTCTCTGTTTACAGAAGAGCTATGCCTGTCTCTATTCTTTAAAATTACCAGAATGCAATTCAGTAAAAATGCATTAAACAAGTATGTTGGAAATATAGTAAAGACATAAATACTTCTGAACTGGAAAATGAATGGTTTTCAAAGCAACACTGTATTTCATCATGCTATGCAAATTGAACCTGTCCCCTTGGAGTTCACTGTTTCTTAGTTTCTGTTAACACATGAATCTGCTTACTTTAACCAACAGCTGGAAAAAATAAATCACCTAGAACAAGACCTGTGAGACTGCACTGAAGTCCTGCATGTACCATTGCACATTGCTTGATTCATACAAGCCATAAATAGCAAAACTGCCAGTATTTTTCTTAAAGGTATGGAAAATTTGCATGCACTGTTAGAAGTTCAAGAGTAAAAATATTTCTTCTAACATTGCCAAACAGCAGAGCCTATAAAGTCACCTTGCTATTTTTTTCCCCTTTTCCTCAAAAAAGGGTAGAAAGCTCACTTTCCATTTTCTAGTACATGGGTAGTGCACAAAGACACAGCATCAGCCCCAGGTTCTCCCTGACACTGAAGAGAGAAAACTGAGACAGCACAAGAAAAGAGTCAGTAGTGTCTAGGTTTGGGTAAAAAAGACATTTGCCAAGATTTCTCACTCGCTTTGTAACAGTTATAGTTATAATCAGAGGTAATTAATATATTACTAATAGTCTCACCTACATCTTCTTGGTTCACTAGCAGATGTATCACTTATACATGCTCATATTCACATGTGCCTGTAAGTCTAGGAAACTGCTGACTTTCTTACTAATCACACTGTTTACACTATGATAATGTAGCTGAATGTGTAAATAAAACAATGACAAAAAAACGGCACCAAGATTTGGTATGAATTATCCACTCACCTGCATGCCCCTTTAGTGTAACCTCTTTCTTAGTGAAGTGCAAATTCTGCAGGATCTCCTTTTCATTTGAAAAAGAAGCAACCATTTTGGGCCTCTTTTGTAGCATCAGCCACCGAAACGTGAACAGAGTGTAAACAGATATTGTTGTGACTCTGTAATGCTCACAGGAGCCAGCTCTAGTGCCTCTGCCATTATTCCTACCTTCACCAAGCTGCAGAAGAATAAAAACTGACTTGAATTTTATCACTTTTAATTGAGGATACTTGTCAGCATTGTGGACAATACAGTCAGCTAAGAAAAGATTGATAAAGCAATCTGAAAGTCATGATTAGGCTGCTTACATACCAAAGGTATAATATTTTGTGAAATAGGTACTTGGCTGTCAGCAGCCTAACTACCTAACTGTGCATGATTGATGGGGAGACCCGTCAGGCCCTGTATAAATAAGACAGCAACAAAAGGAGACACCTTTGAAAAGTTTAACAGCTGCTGCAAATTGCAGTGTTCTCTTGTATTACAATATTATTCCCTATTTTATCTATGCAGAAGGTCAGTCCATTTCATGGGAGAATCTAATAGTCCAAAATCTAATTTCAATCTGATTAAGAACAAGAAAATTCAAATACTGAAATGCTCATTTAAAAGGGACACATTTATTGGATGTGAAAGCCCTGGAGCAGTTTGCATAGAAGTTACAGGTCAAAAGGTCAGCTCCTGAAATGCTGTAGCCTCACAAAGCTCAGATTTCCATAATGACAATTAACCAGTATAATTTATTAGAGACATTTTGGCCAAATTGGACAATTTGAAGAATTCCTGTTTAAATATTCACTATATTCCAATGAGATACAGAGATTTTTCTTCTCCTTCTGGCTTTTCTCTGCATTCCTGGGCTCATCAGTTTCTCTGAACTGTGTTTCCATCACTCAGGAACCACTTCACTGCTTAAGGACAAAGCAGGCTGCCTGGAATGCCATATAACATTTAAACAAAGCAAGCTTGGTAGTAAGAAACTATATATTCTATTAGCCCTGTTGATCAAAGGTTTCTAGAAAAGCTAGCAGACTCGAAACATTTTCTTTGGGACAATGCACGATCACAAAAAAATACTCATTTGAATTCAACTTGGATTTACAGTAGAACTTCAATGTACCATTCCGCAAAGAGGTAGCAGCCTTGGAATGCAGTTCATGCAGACTTGCATTAGCTTCATACTGTGGCAGCTGCAAAAGAGCTGCAGTGCAAATAAAACTCAGGATTTTCTTTTTCTCACAATTCCAAGGATCGATTTCAAATCAAGACTACCTCTAAAATCAAGAACTTGAAAGAAAAGCATCAATGTAAAGTGAATTCTAAGGCCTTCAGAAATCACCACTTTTTATATTCTTTTATAGCTTTTATAGAATAACACAGCATAAAGCTTTAAAGAATTTTGTGAAAATGTATTTCACCGTGATACAAAAGAGCTGCATAACAAAATACAACACAGAAATAACAGACATTTCCTCCAGTGAGGGGTAGATATAATGTGATGCAGCCTATGAATTTCATCTGGTAGCTGTCAATTTAAGTAAAAACATAAGAAATAAGGGGGAAAATACCCCTTGGTTTACAAGCAACTTGCTAAAGCACAATGCTTCAAACCTGCACTTGAGATGTCATTTCACTAACTTTTTTATCCCTGTAATCCATCAACATAATATGACACTTCAATGTTAGACTTAAGTCTTTCAAATTAATATTTTAAAAATATTGCAAGTGGTTTTGTTTGACTCCTTGGAAATGTTTTTTATTTTACTGAATAGAAGGCAGACCTCATGATGTGTGTTCAAAATTTTACTGGCGCACTGCTGATATTGCTTTCTTGACTTAAAAAAACCCAAGATATTACAATTGCAATTAGTTTATGTCCCTTATCACATACCGATTATCAGTAAATTTCAGATATGGTTTCTCTGAATTAAAATCTACCACTATTAAAGTCCCAATAGCAGTTTTCATAAGAATTTATTTTATTAAATTATAATTCAACTGGGAGCATTCTTAGCAGCACTATCAACCTCTGGGACACAAAACATAAAGTACAACAGTGTTTACAAAACAGGCCATAGAAATTTTACCATTTTCAGGTTTCTGCTTGCTATAGAAAATATTTTGAAATGAGGAAATATATATTTATTAGGAAACAATGGATGCAGAGCATGAAAAATTCCGTGTTTTGTGACAAGATTTGTACTTAGGGGAATTTTGACAAGACAAGAAATTCAAAGTCCCCTAATAAAACAAGGAAGTATTAGAATCCAGCTAAAGTAGCATCCTTGGGAGCACACAGAGGCTCTGCCTACATTAAAAAAGGCCAGAAAGATTGAAAGGATCAAAGTTGCGGAGTAAGATGGTGCTGAGAATCCAGTGTTAACCAAACATGGATCTGTGGGGCTTATCCTGGACTAGATCTATCCTGCCTCAAGGCTCATATCAATTACACTAGATGCCATCAGACGAAGTATCTTCCCGCTGCATTTCATTCAAAAAGAATTTAGCTTGCAAGCTCTCTGAGATGTCTGCAATGTAATGTAAAGCATTGTAAAAATGGGGATCACTGTGAGATTTGCTCTGAAAATGCTTTAATCCACAATGCATCTCATCTGTGATTTTTTGGTTGCAAATACCTGAAGAACATCATGATCATATGACCCTTGCCTGTATTCAGAGGTAGAAGGAACAATCCATGGGAGATGTAAGTCTTCCAGACACACTGGAACACTTTAAAATGCCTTTTAATTCCAGTGAATGAGAATTAAAGACTTCACCTGTGCCTACCTGCTCCCCTCTGGCATTTGTGACAGCAAGGCAGCTAAGTCTCATAGAGAACAATTGGCAGATGTTTTTATTGTACCACAATGACCTGAAAACTAGGGAATAGCGCTTTCTCTTTTGATATCAGTTCAAAACTCCACAGGCTCTATGATGAAGACTCTGAATCTGTGTTACTTAGATCAGTCCTGCAATTACTATTAGGTGAAAGGTGGGTGAGGACTGCCACTGCTTTACTTTGCAGTCCTGATATTTTGGGTTCATTTAGGATTGAGATGAGATTACTGCGTAGCTAGAAAATGTTATAGCTCTAAATACCTGATCGTGATGAATTTCTTTTCTGCTCTTGGTTCATTAGTTGCAGCCATATCTTTTCCCACTGAAAGTCCCTTTAAATGGTTTCTAATTTGTTGGTACAGTTTCACCACTAACTGTGAGGGAAAGAGGAAAGATTTTCACACCTCCAATTGAGTGCTACATCAGCTTGTCTTAGCAAATGGCCAAAAATAAATCAATTGTAGTTTGCTCTACCTAAAGAGACAAATCATTCTAATCAAAGTGGCGATTTAACAGACTACAAGCTAGTGAGTTGCTTGGTTTGTTTTTTCTTTCATTAGACTAACTAAAGATTTTGTTCCTTTAATCTTTATTCATTAGGTGACAGAATCCTGTGTGGCACTAGACTAAATACCAGCTTACTCCTTACTTGTTTAACAAGTTCTTTAGCAAGTTCTGTTTAACAAAAAGTAGAATACTGCCCTTTGGTCTTATAAGTCTTCAAATCAATGCAACAACTTAGTGTAAAAAAAAAAAAAAAAAGCCTTCATGCTCTTTTATTTTAAAATAAAGAAATATAGAATAGACAGGACCACTTTAAAAAAGCGACATTTAGTGATGCTCCACTGTAGTAATAAGAAATTCCCCAAAAACATGCGTTTGTTTTTCTATCAACGCTTATTTACAACACTATAGACACTAAAGTGTCTATCAACAGTTGATTTATCAAATAAATAAGTAGTAGACATTTTTTGATAAACAAAATATTCTGAACCATTTTCATTTACCAAAGTCACAACTCTTCAATGTTTATGTTATCATTTAAGATAAATTAAAGCATTGAGAAATTTCCAGAACAAATTTATATGGCAGGAAGGTCATTGTGAAGGAGATGATGCTTTCCTGTTGGAAATGAGTTTATGTATATGCTGGCTATTGCATGGACTGCCATTATTTGATAAGGATTAGATGATGCTTGATCACACTACTTAGAACGTTCTTACCAAAAATTGCTTCTTTGCAATTTTTAAATGTGTTTGTTTGCACCTTAATAGTATTTGTAACAGCTTAAAGAATAACTAAGATTATATCATATCAAAAGCAAATATAGCCACAGTAGTTTTCAAAGATAATTCATTTGAAAGTTGGAAGAATGCTTCTTCACGCAGCTGACGTTGTGGATAATTTATGATCTTTTGTGAAAACTAGGCACACTTTCATCTGAAAATGAAGATACTCTTGTGTGGATAACTGACAGATCTACAAAGACATTTACTAATAATCTTTAGTCTTTTGTGATAGTTATTAATGACAAAATTTCGTAATTAACAAATTTTTAATTAAATAATAGTAAAAGCATAATGAGATGCCAAGCTTACTATTAATCCCCCACAAACATATTTTAACTCCTTTTTCCTGGAATTTATGAACATTTTCCAAAGTAGCAAACAGAAGTATTCCTCCTTTTTTGGTCTGTTTTTGATAAAGAGCCTAATCCCTTTCAAGACAACACCAAAATGTCTGATTACTTAAGTGAGTAAAGATTTTACCCAGAAAGCAAATAATGAACAAACCCACAATGTCTTAAAATTTCACACTTAAATGAGATTAGCTGCTGACTCATCCCAGTCTTCAGTATGAGAGTATGCTATTGTAATTGGATACAACAAACTCCTATTTAAAGCTATTGTCTATTACACCATTTGGACAATGTGTACTTAAAAAATAGAGACAAAAAATAATTCATCTTCTGAAACCACAAACACTAAAGGAAAGAAGTTCAAAGAAACAGCAATAATGTGAAAACTTAATGGGCCACATGCCCTGGAAACACCACTCTAGGGCAGTTTTCTACAAAAATGAATTCAGCCCATTTCTTTGTTTTCCATGAGTTCTATTGAAACATGATAAGAATGACAAAGAAAATTAAAAAAAACCCTAATGTCTCTAATATCAGACAGACAGCAGTAACAAGGAGACTTAAAATTGTATTTATGTACAAGTAACAAATGTTTTAACTTGAGCCTTCATCCCACAAAACTATGTTTGTCCATCCTGGTATTTTCACTAACACCAATGAGATCACAAATGTTTTCAAAACTAGAGACTGGAGCCTTGTCTATGCCAGAAGACATTTTTGCTAATAAATGTAGTTGTATATTGAAAACAATCAATTTTTTAATAAGCATTCTTGTTATAACACACTTTTACCCATCTAGCACCCAGTACAAGCTAGAGGCTGCTCTGACTGGCATAATCTCTATCAGTGAAAACCAGACGTGCATATAACTTAGTCTGCAGAGTCACCTGAAAAATATCCCTATATCCCTAACTAACTCAATTACGCTGGAAAATCACTGGGATATTTTGAACTTATTTCTTGTTGTTTAACATTACACAAATATTTGCAAATGACAATCTATATCCCCAGAGGGTGGGGAAAAAGGGAAAAAAAAAAAAGATAAAGAGACAAAATAAAATATTTTTGAATGCAAATTGAAAACTAGCAAATCAGCTGAATAATTCTGGCATCTCACTGTGTCAAACTATAACACTGAAGAAACTGCTAAAAGTTCAAGAACAGACAACTGAGGAGGTAAAGAGCTAGCAGCAGGAGATGTCTGTAGTATAGGCAGCATTAGTTTCAGTGATAATCTAGACTTTCCAGCTTCACAATATATCCTAAGCCCTTTATCTGATTATAGAATTCAGAAAGATAAGAAAAATGGGGAGTTCTTCAAACAACAAAGTAAAATTCCTATGTAAGCAATTGGTAATTCCAACCAGCACTGAACAGACATATATACATAGGATATATTTCAAATTTTCCTCTGTATTATGACTTTTAAAGGTAAACAAATCTCAACCTCTTCTAGCCTCTTCCCCATTTTCCTCTCTTAATGTGGACTTCTGTCTGAGATGTTATCTGAGAATATCTGAGAATGAGAAATAATTATGCCTGAACTAATTTCCTCTCCCTTCAAAAAAGCTTTTCTTCAGTTCTATTGTTCTGGTGGTACTAATAAATTGATAGTGAAATTAGTCCAGAAAAAAATACCCTGCAATTCAAAGCAAATTTAAATACCTCAAATTTCAATGACCCAATGCAAGAGTTCTGGATATTTATGAAGTATTCCATAATTTACTATTTAGATAAAATATTTTATTGCAATAAATATTTTATTATAAAATAGTCCATATTATTGACTAAGTGACTAAGACTGATGGGGTCAGGAAAGTTCTAAAAGAGCATTTCAAATGTATATAAGAGTGAAATTATGAAAATTAAAAACAAACAAACAAATAAAAAAAATCGTCTGTATTAAGAAACAAAAATGTCCTCAGTTTGTTTCTGGGTAATTTCTAATAGTTCTGTGCTCCTCAAGAGGTAGCTGATAATGGGTTCAGATGTTATAACTCTCTGACATGTCCTGCAGGACAACAAAAACCAAATAAGCAAACAAAGAAACAAAAAATACCCTACAAAATTATTTAACAAATTAAAGGCTTTGGCAGCTAAATTCTCTAAAATTACCAAATGTGCCTCCTTTCCTTCATGATCTCCTTACATATTAATGATCTCTGAGTAGAGCTCTTTTATGACACAGGATAGCACCTTCATTACAAAGGAGAATTGTCTTCACCATTTGCTGTTCTTATTGAAATCTAAAAGGGGGAAAATTGGCACAAGCTAGTGGAATATGTCAGCATAGGAAGGACTCAGGGGCACAACAGAAACCAGGTGGATATGTAACCACAGCAGGATATTACCTCATAAAACTCAAGAACCCTTTTACTGACAGATAACCTGAAACAACAGAAGAATGTGTCATGTATTTCTAGGGGCTGAGACAAATAACCTAAGACTGTCACCAGTTACTTTGTATCAAAGATTGATTAAATGATTGGCAATATCTAGGAAACTTGTAGTAGTAGCAGGAAAATCACCCAGTACCCTTTTTTACTGCCTGTGCCTTGAGGGTACTCTTCCCCCATCCAACTCACCTGAAATCCCTTGCTTTTCATCAAATCCCTAACACAAAAAAGTGTGGCATAGACCCTCATGTGAAGACCATGTTCTTTTTACAGACCATGCCTTTTATAGAGAGCAGGGAAGAAATTTTGGGGAAAGGTAATGTGTAGTGGTGGCCACCACCACTTAAAAGGATGCACTTATTACCTTTCTTGACATTAGAATATTTGATTCCTAACCCTGGCATTTCATGTTGCTTTAAGGTCTCTGAAAATCATTAATGAAAACAAGATTTGGGCATTTTTAGTAGCTTCATTCAAAATGGAAGGGCTTCTGCGGACTTCTGTACTCATGCATTCTGAAATGCATGATGAGTTTGGGAACTCTCCATAGTGCAAAGCATAACAGCAATGAAAATTATTTTAAAGCTTTGATTTTTTTCTCTGAAAGAATCTTAATGAAGTAAACATAACTAATAACTACTAAAAAGCACTGTTTTCACTGGTTTTGTCTTTTTTTTTTTTTTCAAAAAAATTATTATTATGCATATTAGTAATTAGAAATAATAAATCACCTCTTGTTTTTTTTTTTTTTTTTCCAGCCTTGGAAGTAATCATAAATGTGACTGTCATCTTAATTAAACTGATCCACCTGTGGCTTTCACTCAAAGTATAAACTATAACCTGCTTTTGGTCTAGTTTAAAAGTCATTAATTAATCTCAAAATAAGATGTTTTTCATCTCAATGGCAAAACATCAGTTGTGGATGATGATGCTTAGAAATTATGGAAAGATCTGCCTCAGTATGCATGCCAGTGGACTCAGGCAGTCCATTCCTAATACTTTGGGAAGACACATCAACATCATACCTGTAATGTGAACATCCCTTCACAATGAATCAGCAGCCACAACAAGGCAGATACACACAAGTACCTCCAGGTACACACCACTGCAAGGCTTCCTCCACAGCTGATGACCAAGTGGCCGTGGGCAGCTGAAGCCAGGAAATCAGTGGTTATTTCAGACCAAAATGAGTAGAACATCAAGGAAAATACAGTAATTTCACGATTACAAGCCGCGCTGAGTATAAGCTGCACTTCCGGGGTGTCGGCAACATTTCATTTCTCCTCCATATATAAGCCGCACCGGATTGTAAGCCGCACTTTTGTTCGCAGTGAAGATCCCCGTGCAACTTTCACAGAGTTGCCAAATAGTAACAGAATCGCGGGATCGCGGGGTTTACTGGTTTGGCTTGGGGCCAGGCGGGCTTGGCCTGCTCAGGGCTGCCAACGGGGTCGGGTGGCCCAGCTCGGCACTGCTGCTCAGCGGGGCCACTCAGGGCCGGCCGCCGCTGCCGGGCTCACTCATCCCCACCCGATGCCCGCACAGCCGCCACCATGTTTGCTCGACCTGGCCGGCGCTGCTGGCCCCGGCTCTGCCGGCCCCGGCTCTGCCAAGCTTCCCCACACTGTCGGGCTTCCCCGCCACTGCCAGCTCCTCCAACGCTGCTGGGCCGGCCCCACTCTCTGCCGGCCCGCCTCTCTGCCAGCCCACCTCTGCTGGCCCGGCCCGCCTCTGCCGGGCTTCCCCGCCTCTTCTGGGGCCAGCTGGGCTCCAGCTTGGCTTGGGGCTGCTGAGGGCTCTCTCTCACGGGTTGGCAACTTTCAGAACATTGTTGATATATAAGCCGCTCCGGATTACAAGCTGCACTTCTGGGTTTGGACCAAAATTTTAGTCAAAATGGTGCGGCTTATAATTGTGAAATTACTGTAATCTCAGCCTTAGATCATTACAAAACAAGTGCAAATTTGATGGGACAGGCATTTTTTCTCACCATTCCTTTCAAAAATAAGAGAAGCTAAAAATGAAAAGTAGGGGCAAGCTTTGGATCTGGTGCAGAGGACTTGGGGAGAGTGACCAAAGAAGAAGGGGGAGAGAAGCGAGAAGTGCCAAGGAAATAAGGGAGGAACAAGAACTGTGGCTGCTGGGGAGTGACAGAGTGGACATCATTCAAATTCATGTATGGGTGACTCAAGGCAGAGAGAACAGCACTTCTCACTACACCAGAGGTTCATGATAAGAAAATACAGGGAACAGAGCAGAGGGCACCTTATATCCTCTTTGTAACACACAACACCTTAACATTACAGATGGGGATGTACTCTGGGAGCAATCAAAGAAGATCTAACCTATTTAAATTGTTCTAGATCTGTCCTATGTGAGTTGTAGTAAAACTAAACTGCTTCTTTTGCATGCAAAAGTAAAGAGCAAGTAAAAGCAAGTAAAGAGATTTGATTTATGTTACGTAAATAATTTCAGTAAGAGGAAGACTATCTTTTATAACCCTACAAAATTCTCTGCAGGTTTGGTTTCAAAACTACAGGTTATTGGGTGAATTGACAACTCGGTCTTTGACTAGATTATGAATATACAAATATACCCATTAAACATGGTGGACTACACATACTGAAAGTGTTCACATTCACGTTCAGTGTGACAGAATATCTTCATATTTATATGTAAACATGAAGGGATAATAGCTCTGTCCTAACCTCTGAATTTTAATATATAAGAAATTTGATCCATAGTGATTGCAACTAACAAAAAGATATGCTTAGCTTTTTGTACATGCCGATCACATGATTATTTTTCCCTTATATTTATCTGAATGGGAAGGTTTTTCCATCCTCCCAGGACTATGAGACATTTCAATGGATGGAATTAGATGATGTAGCTACTGTGAACCATGACTACCAGTTTACAATTTCAGTGGGATAGAAAATCGGAGCATATACTGTGAATCATATATACAGTGTCACAATGTGGCAATGAAACAGCACAGTAGGACTCTGCTGCTGTGAATAAAGAAGGGAGGACTATACTTACACTGAGGTGAGTATGGAATCTTTTTCCAAGCTGCATTTTGTTTCATAATGAACACAAAGCTCACTTTTCATTATATCTTATTATCACCTCAGACCTTGACCAAAAGCAGACAGCAGCAGCCTTTATAGGTATATAACCCTCATCAGTGAAGAAGATGCAATTCATTCCAGTTAGATGTAGGGAAATGAGAAATACCTGTCCTTTCACCAGGCTTGGGACAACCATTCAGCTCCCACTGAGAAACACTGACACAAAGATTTTAATTTTTTTTTTCTGATGGCAAATTTCTCCATGCCATTCTGCAAATGACTTCTTAAATGATGATGTTAATTTTGTTTTCAAACCATGTTAGTTTTCCAATTCCTAGATTAAAATGGCCATTTACAGTCGGTATCATTTTGCCTGAAACCAGCTACAAAGGTGGTGTACTAATTAGGTTGCTTCCAGAAACAATTTAATGTTAAAGTAGAGTTATTTAGATAGGCCAATTATGAGTCTTCTGCCATAAAATACCATGTGCTAGTCAGGCTGCATTCAAAACTGAAATAATTATGGGTGATTTCAAGCAAGAATGTTTTTAAACAATAAAGAAAGGAAACGCACTGTGTACAACTCTAGATACATACACTTTTTCTTATTTTAAGGTAAATTGAATTATTTTATATATCCCAATATAAATTGTTAGTGTAAGAAATTAATCTCTACCATCTTCTTGTAAGAGATAAGAATGCTCTGTAATTTGTGTACCATCTGATATGAGTATGCATGAATACATACTTAAGGTAGAGCAGTTTGTCTGGAATAGTTTTTCAGTAATATTTTATGTGCAGCAAGGTTCCTTTATATTTCATATTATAAATAAATAAATAAATAAATAAATAAATAAATATGTTTTTTTCCCCAAGGTAGGGTCCAACAGGTTCTCATTATCCTGATATGGAAGAAATTTTGACAGAATACTTGTCCGGATTAGAATTTTTTTTTTTTTTTTTAAATCAATCTCTAATGAATTTAAAATGCTCATTTAAACATGTGAAATGTTTAAATGTGAAATTCATTTTTTTTATACCAAGCTAGTTACTTATTATTTATTTTCACTCATGGGTATACAAATATTGATGATTTTCATTTTTTATTATTATTTTATATAACATTCTAAGGAAAAAAAATCTTGGAAGATTTTACCATTGGTAGCCTTTGCAATAGCGACTCCATATACATGTGACTCATTCAGATCATGAACTGCTTGATTGCACAAGAAAATTCTTACTTTCTCATGACAAATATATTACTTAGTGAGGAAAGTAAACAGTCCAGTAAACATACAAAATTTTTATATTACACATTTTAAAACTGAGTCAAATACTGAGCCAAATAAATGTTTTTGAACAAAAGGAAGTACATATTGTTGATGGCTGAGGTATTTAAAAGATAAATAGATGTGGCACTTAGGGGCATGGTTTAGTGGTGCAATGCTCAGTTAATGGATGGGCTTGATCTTAAGCATCTTTTCCAATAACTTTGATTCTATGATTCTGATTCTATAAACTATTCCTGTGTGAATTAGATTCTTTACCCAACGAAAGAGAAGTGACCACTTAAAAACTGCTTTATAGTATTTACTGATGCATCAAAATATTTATCTGGATATTAGAGGATAATTTTATTATCTGTTTAATCACTTGCTAAAAATTCCATGCACCCCTCTGTGCTAACACTCTATAGCTAGCCTTTGCCTCTCTGCTGAAACAGCCAAAAGAAGTTCAAATTTACATTATCAGAAATGGTGTCTTATGGTGTCTTCTAGTGTAAGAACCAGTGTCCCCAGTATAACCAGTGGAAATGTAATCAATACAGATAGATATTGATAGATATTGTTCAAGGCAATTCAGCTCACCCTAAAGCAGACAGTTAGGCAAAAGTTTCTCCTTGTACTCCATTGACAAGAGTAGGGTTTGCTTCATTTTTCACATAAATCATCTTGCAATTTCTGAAATAGCACAGGGAGTTCCACCTACCCTCCCTCTGACCCCCTCAAAGAGCAAAAAATCTTGCACATTTTATCTCATAACTGCCACAGGAACTCCATTATTTTGAACATTTGAGTATCATGGCAAGAAATGCCCATGAGTGGATAACTAAGTCAAATGCTAGATCTCTGTCTTTAGTAATTGGAAGTTAGACACCTGCTGGCATGATACTTGAATTTAAATACTTTAGTACAGATATTTTTAAAGTGAGATCTGGGACCTACCCTTGTTTTCTCTAGCCATTGAACTGACCTTTCATTCTTTCATATCACTTCACGTGTATGCATTTTGAGACTTATACATGATAACTTGGATTTGAACAGAGGCTGACAACTTACAAAAAGCTCCATGAATGGTAATACTCTTTTAAAGTCAGAAACTTCAGGCATGATGCTGCTTTTTAAAGTCATTTAAGGATCTTTTTCAAGAATAATAAAATTATATAGAAATGTATAGAATCAGTAAGCATAAAAAACACAAACCAAAGACAAAACACATGAAAGGACAATATCACTTGAAGTATTCTGAGCCCATCAACCAAAATACAGAAATCCATGCACAGAAATACATGTCAAGATTTATACTTACTTTACATACATACATATTTTCCATTCAAATGAGAGGGCCATAACATAATTTCTTATAAGAAACAAAGTGAAAGCAATCTTCCTGAGAGGCTTTTCCAACTGAGTGTTAGGAAATGTGACATAAGGAGCATATTAAAAACCCCTTAAGCCTCGAAATAAGACAAAAAGTTTGGGGAGCGAGGGGTAGAAGGGATGTGTTCATTACAAGTGTTCCTACATGGTATTTGGGAAACTAGAGAGCACTGGTATTTTCCCTTTTTTTTTTTTTTTTTCCCTTTAAATCTTCAGCACTGCATGCTGAAAGTGACCTGCATCACTCTCCATACAGTACATCAAATAACCCATTACTTAACAAATCAGTGAAGCACCTCTACTAAATGAAAGGGACCTACAGCTTTAATCCCACTTCGATTAACTTTGTTCTCCTCAGAAGGCAGACCTTAATTTATATCAATTTGCACTAATCTTTACAAGAAAATTCTACTTCACTTACACATGCTGTTTGACAGAAAAATGAATTTCTCAGGCATGTGGATACCCTATGATGGTTCCAATAAAAATTGCCCCTAGTAGCAATGAAAAAACTGAACACTTTCTGTCTGCTTAAATGATGTCTTTGGCTAGACAGATGATGAGGTTTAATGATGTATGTTGTGAATTCTGTCCACTAACAAATACAAGTAGCATTTTGGTCTGTGGAAAGACCTCAAGGACATTTGGTATAGTAATTTAAAATTTCCTGTACATCTCTGTAGAAAGGTATTTTGTTACTGTATTCAGTTATACTATTATACTTCTCTGTAAAATAAGTTAAATGTTTCTAAAGGTCATCAAAACAGCATGTTAGTTTTAGCAAAGAGGAAATAAAGAAAAGGAATCTTTCAGGCTAATGTTTTACAAGTGGAACAAAGTAAAGGTAATCATTTAATTGCATAATTAGGCACTATACCTATTTTAGGTGTCCCAATTTTTTGAGAACCCGTACTTCTCAAGCTAATTGATTATTTTTCAGAAGTCTTATATCTGAGTGCAATTTTTCAGGGTCTTCAAAGACCAGGTCTGCAAAAGACAGTAAAATATGTATCTCTGATGCATTTTCTTAAGTATAGTGGGATTTAGAAGCTGAAGCATCAATAGAAGGTATCGTTTGTGTATGCATTTATTTTGCAAAGTCTAAATCCATAACAAGAAGATGCCAATGGGACCTTTAGAAGTCCTGTTAAATTATTTCCTAATCCCTTAATGATCTGAAGCCACAGAGAAGTCACATTTTTGCTGAATAACAAGCATGCAAAAAATTCTTGATGTGCCAAAAATGTCTGGAGCTCAGACGCCAGGAGATCAGCCAGTTCATTTCTTTTGCACCTCAAAAGTCATCACACTCGAGGAAGTATATGTAAAAATAGATGCTGGAATAGTTTTGGCATCAGGAACAGACTACCTGTGAACTTGTTTGTTAGCACATAGACAACAGCCAATGACTTCACAAGAGGAAGAGTCAAAAAAAGAAGTATGATGCCTGTTTTTAAGTTCATGTGCTAACATGAAGCAGAGCCTGAATCTAGACTGTGAATGCCTTAGCATGCAAGCTGTAAGACATGCATGATCTCTGTAGTCTTCTTTATTCAAATGATGATTAAAAAACTGATTACCAAGTGGAATATCTGCAGCAGTTTGGGACAGCCTTTTACCAAAATAAATGCTTTCTGATAAATTTCCTGGAACCTCAGAGATTCATGTCTGAAATGTTGCTTCACCTCTGTCAGAACAGTATTACAAAACATATGTTTGGCCATCAGTGGGATGCTAAAATAACCACAGGGCTTCAATATATTATGCAGGTGAGGGAATGGTTGCTCATTTTCGAATTACTAGGACTAATGACTGGACTGTTTAAAAAACACCAGACATCAAGGATCCCAACAAGTATGAGAAGAACTAGACACCTCCAGACAAACCATATTTAGGCAGAGCTAGATCTGCCTAACTCCAGACTAAATTTTGATATCTGAGTCCAGACTCTCGTTTAGTACAGGTATCTAGTGCTTTCTGAAGAGTCATTGGCTTCCCTGACCTCCAGCTGGTGATTCTAAAAGGCAAGTTTTCTGTCGAAACTGCAGGCCTCAGGTTGATGCTTTTGACATTGCAGAGCAACTAAGGTGTGTTAGGTGGTTGTTGGGAGATAATCAAGTAGAACCTTTTGTTCATGCAATACAGAGTGTAGGGAGTTACCCACCTGACCAAATAAGGCATTTGTTTTATGCTGAATGGCTCTCTAGATTTTCTTGACTACAAAAGAAGCATTAAGATATCAACATTTAGATAGGTTTACAAGAGTGCTAAACATTGTAAGACCTTGGTTCATTGGCAGATTTATCCATGATATTATCTGCCTCACCATATAATGGTTGCCAAAAAAAATCAAATAAATGAAATTGTTTCACAATTTCCATTTCCATTGGAAAATCTCACTTCTGGTTTGCAATTCTGCGGTTGACATAAACTCTTAGAGACATTAGTGAAAGTAATAGTAGGGAAGGGTTTTCTGAATGTTCTCTTTTCCGCAAAAACAGTTAAGCAAAAGATAATCTCATAAAAGTCAGCTTAGAATTTAGAATTTCTAACTAAAGAAAGCGATGGCAGTCCTCAAATTATTTTTTATATAATTTTAGATTATTTACCAGTGTTTCACACTGTGAACACATGAATAATTAATGTGGCAGCAACAAATCCAAACATATGGATTTGTATGTTTTGTGTTGGTCTTTGTTAAAAGGATAACATTCTGTACAAACACAAACAAACTCTGTTGCCCTTCATTCTTCCCTCCCTCTGGGATTAGTATTGTACCAAGAGTAAAAGCAGAGAGTTTACAAAGGTTTTTTTGCTGTTTAAATATATAGATGTCTAAGTGAATGTTGTAATTTTGTAGCAAACTTTTATTTATACATAACCTCTTATTGATTTGTGGTCAATTAATTAAGCAGTGGGTATTTGACCTAAGTTTGGATAAAACGCTGCTAGTGCAGATATGGATTTTGTTGAGGATGTAGTTTTTTGTTTGGCTGGTTTTGGTTAGGTTTTTTTTATTTTTAATCCCTCTATTTCATATATAGTTCAAAAAGAGACATGTCACTGAGTCTGTATCAGTTCAAGAAATGACAATTTATTGCATTTCTAATTTGTTGTTCAAGCAATTATTAGCTCAAATTTGAGATAAATTTGTAAGAAAGATAGTATAATACCCATACTAAAGTGATGATATTTTATCAAGGCAATAAATGACAAAAGTATAAATTGGCTTGGAGAATACTCAGGATCCAGGAAGAAGTAATTTTTAAAATTAAAAAGAAAACTGAACAATCATAAATAAACAAAAAGACAAGAAAGTAACAGTTTTTGAACATAGTTTTCACATGTGAAGTCCACTCAGGGGCTCAAATGTATTTGTATTTAAAATAGAGATGCACCCAAGCCAATTATAGCTTTCCTGAGGACAAAAGGAGGGGGTGGAGGGACTACCATGTGTTTAAAATTAGAAACTCTTCTCAAAGCTGATGATTACAGTTAAATATAAATGAGGGAATCCAGCCCATGACTGTCAAACAGAAACAGCTTCATAGCCCTAAGGGCCTTTCTAAAAACCATCTGAGTTCTAGTCTGCTACAAGAAAGGTGATCAGTCACGCATCCCACAATTGTACAGGGGAAAAAATACTTAATAAGAGTCGTAAGATATTTGACCCAAAAGATTTGATCTAATATTCTTTATATAATATAAAATTATCTTGCATGATTTCATCAGAAGTCCCTGAGGAGCTGTTGCATAGTCACTGCTACTGTTTTGTTAACTGCCCATTTTTTCCTCAAATGAACCTTGTTGAAGATGCCTACTCATTTCGGCTTCCAGAAGGTCATTTCTGATTTTGAAATAATGGATTAAATCCAAAAAAATACTGATTTTTTTTGTCTATGATTTACTAATTTCACTGTTCACTATTTCTTTTTCTTCCCTTCACTTGGCCTCTTTTTCCTTTTGGCTCATACTCATTTTGTGCATGGATGCCCGAGGTGAAAAAACCCCAAATCATAGATGAGTTTTCTCTTTTAACAAGTTAGTGAAGAAATAATAGTCCAAGATGAAACTATATTGGAAACACAGAGTCTTTATCTGACAGATACAATCAGCCTGTCTTCTAATCAACAGCCAGATATCTAGCTAGAAATTCTGCCAATGATATTTCTTTTATTCAATGGATAGTAATTTGATCAATATGAAATGAATCCAGATGAGAAGGGATTTATCAGTCTTAAGTGATCTGAAAAAAACAAAAAACAACTGACTAAACAATAGAAAAGGAAGAAAGCCAGGAAGTATATAGTCTTGTTTCTTGCCTGTTCTTTCTCTGGTAATATATTCTCCAGTATAAATGAGTTCATGACCAATGCCTGAGATTCAAATTTATTCCTCTAAAACCCTACAGGAAATCACAATTATTCCTCTTGCAACCAAAACATCTCCACTGCCATGGATTTATTTCATATTACAGTCTTAATTAACTCATATGTGCATAAAATTTGAAGATGAAAAATGTATTCCCTAATACAAGCATGCATGGTTTTCAATTTCTGAGATACCATTTATTTTTTCTCTGATATGTTACAGTACATTAAAAATCTGAGGGCTGCCTGAGAGACTATGGATACTAAAACCAAGTGTTTCTGCAAGTAAGATTTAAAGTCATGAAGTAACACCTCTACTGCGAAATTATTTACCTACAAGAATTCTTACTGAAAGTGACAACTAAACAATGGCTAAAAAAAGGAGGAGACGTTTATTGCTTCTGCCAACTCTGCCAGCACATGATATCTGGCACTGTTTGTGTGTGGTATTTTGGTTGGCTTTGTTTTGGTTTGTTGTTTGGTTGTTTTTTGGGGTTTTTGTTTGTTTTTTTTATTTTTGTTTGTTTGTTTTTTGTTTGGTTTTGGTGGCTCCCCCCCCCCCCCCCCCCCACAGATTGGACCCAAAGAAAGCAGGGAAAGCTATTGCTGACCCTTTAAAATTGATAAAAGGTTTCCCCTTGTTTCCAGATTTTAATGGTTTTTAAAATTTCAGCTTTAGTTTAACCTGTCAGAGCTCATTTTCAGCCCAAAAGTAATTAAAAAAAAAAACCCAAAATGTCTTCCTCACGCTCACTGATTTGACATGACAAGAGACAATGATTGGGAGGGGTGAAAACACATAATTAGCAGAGCTTTATAATGAAGACACCACAGCACATTATGTACAAGCCACTCCATACCATCTCCCTCAACCTCTCAGCCTGACTAATAGAAGACTCTATAATGGTTTGGTTTAAAAACACATATAGAACACATCTACCCTGTTTTATTTCCAGAAAACAAAACAAAACAAAACAAAACAAAAAACCCCAAAGCAACAACAACAACAAAACCAACACAAACAACAAAAAAGCAAAACACACACACACCAAAAAAAAAAACCAACCAAAAAATGCCCAAAAACAAATAAACACCCAACCTGCTACAAACAAGAGACATCAACTTGATACTCTGCTTGGCTGACAGAGGAAGAACTTATTTCACCCATCAGTAAAGACTAGAATGCAGGAAATAAAAAAAAATACAATGTAAAAAATAAAATACAGTGACTGAAATTTCACATCCTGATATACTCAGTGATGATCTGCTAAAATTTTGGCAGAGCATAATGAAGAACCGTCTTCCTTGTGACCTCATTGAACATTTTCTCTGCCCAGTTTGGCAGGCACATCTGCTCCTGAAACAATTTGCATGAGGCAAATTTTAATTGAGCCACTGAAATACAGAGCCATGGTCTGCAAAAATGAAATAGACCAACACTTTTTTTGCATCAGACACAGGGAAAAATGCAACTCAGAAAATAATAATAATTGGTCTAATAATGTTAAAGTATTGCCATACTTTGTTGTTTAACATGTTTATTCTCTTCCTCTATTTATAAATTAATATTTTAATTTTTCCTCCTGCAGTGCTATTTTCATTACAGTATACACAGATATGCATCTTGCTCTATTAACCTGCTCTGAAGTGAGAACTCATTGCAGCCTTCAACATTCTCATGAGGGGAACGGGAAGGGCAAGTACCAGTCTTTTCACTCCTGTAATCAGTGAAAGGACCCAAGGAAACAGCATGAAACTAAACCTTGGGGGCATTTTAGGTTAGATAACAGGAAAAGGTTTTTCATCCATAGGGTAGTTCCAGAGCAGCGGAACAGGTTCCCCAGGGTCACAGCACCAGCCTGACAGAGTTCAAGAGCTGTTTGGATGGTGCTCTGAGGCAAATGGTGTGATTCTTTGGGTGTCCTGTCCAGGGTCACACATTGGACTTAGTGATCCTGATGGGTCCTTTCCAACTCAGCTTATTCAATGGTTCTTCCAAAGTGAATGAAACTTAGCAATCAAGTTACCCAGCAAAATAATAGCATTAGTAAAAATTTGGAATTTCACTCCAAGTCCAACCAATAGTCTCAGTAAAATGATAATTTCATCCCCAGTTAAGGAGGGTTACCTCTGACATTAAGTGAAACCTGGACAGGTTGGAAAGCTGGGTGGAGAGGAATCTACAGAAGTTCAACAAAGGCAAATGTAGAATCCTGAATGCAGGGAAGAATAACTCCATGCACCAGAACAGTGTTGTCCAGAACTGCTGGAAAGCAGTTCTGTGGAGAAAGACCTGGGAGTCTGGTGAACAACAAGTTATCCACGAAGGAAGGTCAGTGGTATCCCTGGGTGCTTTAGGAAGAGCATTGCCAGAGGGCCATGGGGGTGGTCCTGTCCCTCTACTCAGCCCTGTTGTGACCATACCTGGAGTACCGTGCCCAGTTCTGGGCTGCTCTTTAAAGAAGGACAAGAAACTATTGGAGACAGTCCAGTGGAGGGCAACAAAAATGGTTAAGGAACTGGAGTATCTCTCTTAAGAGAAAAGGCTGGGAGAGTTGGACTTGTTCATCCCTGGGAAGAGATGATGGAGGAATTGCTATCAATGCACACAAACATGTTAAATGCAAGCATCAAGAGAATGGGGACAAGCTCTTTTCATTGGTGCCCAGTGAAAGGACAAGTGGCAGAGCGCACAAACTGAACACATGAAGTTCCATCTGAATATGAGGAAAAACTGTTTTTCTTTGAGAGTGACAGAGCACTGGAACAGGCTGCCTAGAGAGGTTTCTGAGTCTCTTTCACTGGATATACTCACAATCTGCCTGAACACAATCCTGTGCTACCAGTTCTAAGTGAACCTGCTTTACCAGGGAGATTGGACTAGATGAACACCAGGAATCCCTTCTAGCCCAAACGATTCTATCATGTTGTGATTCTGTGATGATTAAATTGTGAAATAAACAAAACCATTACTGTTCTCTCATATCTGGAAAAAAAAACAAAAAACAAAAAACAAAAAGAAAATAAAATATATTTTAAAAAATTGCATTAACATAAATTTTCAGCTAACATTTTCTTTAAATTCTAATGCTGACATGAAGAATTCTGCCCCTGCAGTCACAGTGTACAGACAATGTTAAAGTAAAAGTTTTTGATCTTTAATTAAAGTCTGAACCCTGTAAGCTATTTTTAGGAGTATATACATATGTTTGTGTGTACACACACACACACTGATCATACTGCCCATTAGGTTCATAATCACAAAGTTTTCACAGCACTGTCAGCGATCAGCACTAGTGCAAGATGACAATCCGGTAGCCACATACAGTTAATGAGCAATTCACATCTGGTTCCCATGCTGGGACTGCAGTATGAGACCAGTCTGTTGACATGAAGATTTTGGGCTAATCCAAATTCTCTGTCGGAGAAAGTGAAGCAGCCAGGCTGTGCGAGCAACACTGCAGTCCACTCCAGTACTGAGCTAACCCAGTCCTACACCACAGTACAGCACAAATCAGGAGAGTTTTAATGGTCCATTTGGGGGCTTCCTTCAGAGTAAGCCTTCAAAGATGTCCCACAAAGCACACAGCAGTCTGAATCTTGCCCACATGGAGATGTTGTAAATGTGGTTCATGCAGCCATGAAAGCTAGCCAGTCTAATCCACCCTGCAGCCAAGCTGGTTGACATCAAACACTGGTCTGAAACTCGGCGAGATCCCTCATCAGTTCTGTCAATTCATGCTGACCCACAGCAATGCCCTGAGCTCTGGAGATCTATACATACTCTACATTTGTAGATCTCAAATGATCTACAAATTGGCAGAACCATTTCTTTAATAATGAAAATATTTTCTACTGGGTGCACACAGAGTATGTTTACCAACAAGCAATACATAAAAACACATTGTAGAAAAAGGGCAGGGAAAATCCCCCTGATTGGGAAATGGGAATGTATTAATACTGCCACTGGAGTTCCCATGTTTTGCTGTTTCCAATTCCATTCATAGTTGTTCAGTCTTACCAGAGTGTTGAAGTGCTTAAAAATGTTTTCATGCTTTGTGTACTACATCTTTTCCAGGCATATCTATAAAGTTCTCTTTAAAATGTGCTTATACACCTAGAAAAGAAGCCACCTATTTTTCATTTTGCTTTATTCAAGTATCCAGACTATTCACTGAAAATATTGCAATACAGTTCTCGTGCAGTAGTGGCTGCAGACCCATTAGAAATAGGAAATCGAGTGAAGAAAGCATGCAGGTAATACACAGTGTTTTCTAAATACAGAGATCAGGCCAAAAGCCAGCACAGTGTAAAATGGGAAAGCATCCAAAAGAGAGCTTTATGCTGTTCTCAGGCATAAATATTTATCAACCAGTGCAAGAGAATGTCACATTCCTCCTCAAGCAAAGAATTTGCTCAGAAAGCATTCTAGAAGAGACAGAAGGGAAACAGAATGAAGAAGAGGGAAAACAAAAAAACTGAAAAAAAAAAAAAAAAGTTGCCTTTATTATGTAAAGCTGGGTTATAAAATAAAGCCCCAAATAAGAAGCTGAACTAATCACTATTACTTTTGTTGTCAGGGAGAAAGAAGCCTCTTCCAGAACACCAGCCATCTCCATGACTGGCCAACACTGAATGCAGCACAATCAAAATGGCAAACAAACATTATGCCATGTGAAAGCCACGTTGATGCATGCACTAAATGAAGAAAAGAAGGCTGTGAGCATGCACCATACTCAGCTCATTAAAGCATCACACACCTTTTCTAGCTTACATTTACTTTCCTCTCAGAGAAACATAATCAGCTTGCTTAGTTTCCTAATGAGTATAATAGACAATCATGTAAAGTAGACTATCACTTGGTAAATATGTAATGGAGAACTGCAGGCAGTCTATCAGATGTAAACTTGCTTAATTCTTTAATTATGTGTCTTTGATCAAAAGCAGCTCACCTGGAAAGATTTTTTTAAAAGCAAAGTAATGAGTGTTCGCCTTTCATGTACGCTATTGGCTGTTAGGCCAACCTAATATAACTGTGGTTTCACTGTTTGTATGTCAAGCACACCACTAAAATTGAGATAATAAATGTTACAGCTATTAAAGCTTTTCTCTTAGACACACAGGCCTGTAAGAGCTGTTCGGCACTTGTAGCTTTTTTTTTTTCCATCTCTGTCAAGTATCTCAAAGAATTTTTAAAAGAGCTAATTGAGGCCATTTATCTTTATTTTTTTCCTTCTTTGTCCTCAACCCCTTCCCTTTCCTCATTAACCTCAAAATCTCTGTTGAAGATCTCTTTCCTATTACTTTCAACAGTTTATACTGTTCCTTGGACTTAATCTTCTGACAATCTTTAATCAAGACACAATCTCTTCAATTCTCCTACCTGCTACCTATTTGTCACATGTGGCTATTTCCTTCTCATCGCCTTCCTACCTGGTCCCTCAAACAATTTCCTCTGTTCAGGTCTGGTGCCATTTTGCAAAGGCACAAAACTGTTGCAAACCAAGTTAACGTCATGGGCTATTTAGTTTGTACAATCATGGTTTATTAACAGCCTGAAGGTGACGTGACAACAGGAAAAGCTTCAGAAACTGCTGCTCCAGCCTTTTGGTTATAAGTATAAATAAATCTTTGGCATCTTTGACTGGTCAAAGCTCCAGTGCACATTGTCAGAGACTGGTAATGAAATCAGTGGCTGCATAACAAAACCAAAGAATTTACAACAAAAAAGATTTGAGCCCAGTCTGAAACATGTCATGGTAAGTAGGGTCTAGAATGGAGTAAAAACCCCTTTCAAAGCAATAAAACTGGAAGTTAAATTACCTGGATGTTTTCAATATAGAACAGTAACTATCTATCAGCATATTTTAGGTGAATTTACACAAACATAGAACTCTTGTCATGACACAGTAAAGACACTACATTTTCATTACTGGTTCTTCTGTATAGAGAAGTATTAGAAAATTTATGACTGATATGGAAGACAAGGCTCATTTATGCTCCATACTTCAACCTAACTTTATTGGAAAAAAAAAAAAATAAAATCAACTAAAAGACTGAAAATAGGCAGAAATTAAAATAGAAGGATTCATAGGAATGGTCTCTGCAGCATTCCTGTCCAGCTTACTGGACATCAGGAAAAGTGACTGATGCTATTCCTCTCCTGCAAGTGTATCTTATACACAGAAACCTGTAAGAGTATTAAGTACAGCAGATTGTATTCCTTTTAATTGATTACATGAATCAATTCTTAAATCAATTTTTTCTCTCCTATAAATGAAAACAACTTTTCCTGTATTCTGTTACAACCAAGGGGTAACTAAATACCACTCCTTTTCTGTAAGAAAAAAAGAGCCTACACATTGAACAGAAAGAGCCTCATTTGTCTTCTCAATACTGATAAAATTTGTGCAGATTACTGTTTCATAAAAATAAAAAAGAAATGCTTAACAGTCTTGTAGGAGGGCTTTCATTCAAACCAGGACCTCTAGGAAATCCTCTTTTGTTTGTTTTAAAGTAACAAAATTAGTACAGCCTTCCATATCTGTTTAGTTTCTCATTTCTTCTTCTGACTAAGCTGAGTTTCATTAGTTGACAACTGTCTGTAGCAGAGTGAACCAAAGAGTTTTGATTAAATGAACAAGCACATTCCATTGCAACTTGTCCTGACACACCTGTGGCAGTCCAATCAATGACATACATGCACATCTACTGCAGGCAGTAGGAAGAGCAAAAAGTTATGAATATGAAGGCATGGATACAGCAACAAAGGGAAGGTATACTCTGTATTTTTAAACTTTTTTTTTTTTTTTTTTTTTTAAGAAGGTAGAAAATGCAGAACTAGTCTCTTGAGATTCCATACTAAATTTCAAGGGAAGATAGCTAAGAAAAAATGGTTCTAATGGTAATCTCAGCGCTTCTGATTACACAGCCTTTGAACAATTGTTTGAGTTTAGGGTAAAATATTACACAGGAAATATCTTCAAAGAATTCTAAAAATTCTAATGTGAGGTTGCAGAGTTAATTCTCAGAACACAGGTAAACAACAGTGTTTCTGCATTTTCTTTGAGTCACTAATGTAACCCAGAAATCTTATTTACCAGTGTCTTAGCAGTTTTACAGGAGTGCTACCCTATGATTTTTCTCACTTCGTGATTTACTCATCTGTTGATTTCTGCACATCTTCCCGCTCATCCACAGTGCTGTTTTTGCTTCATCCTATGCATCACAGTTAAAAAAGAAAACTGATTTAATTCAGCTTGTCGTTTCCCCACACAAAGTTAACCTGCATATGTTGGGAAAACAGCAGCAATTCAGAGCAGAAAGGTGCTACATACCTGCACTGACATACTGGCATATCTGTTTCCATTGTCAAAGGATCAGCTCAGAGTTAGGCTTCCTTGCATGTACTGAAAAGTTTTCCATACACATTCAGTCAATTCTCTGCACTGAATCCCTGCTGCAGCCTCTCTGAGTTTACACATTTCACTAATTACTCTAAATGAGGAGCATGGTCAACCAAGTTTCCTTTGTCATGTGTGGAGGGAGACCCTTTTCTCCTTAGAAAGATACTCAGCAAAACTGAGAACTTCTTTTAGGAGATTCTTTAGTATCTCCACTGATGATGAAGGGTGTTTGAAGGGACTTAAATCATTACACTGGTGACTTTAAAAACATCTGAAGTTAGGTGGGATCAGCCTTGGCCTCAAGCATTGCTGACATTTGTAAGGGGCTGCATGAGGCCATAGAATGAATGGTCATCTCAAGAAACTTCGTACAAACTTGTCCAAACAATCTGAAAGAGTTCATATTACAAGTATCCTAAGTCTTCCAGTTCTGAAAGGCTGCCTGTTCAACCTTTTCATTTAAGCAGGATTTAGAAGACAGGAAGGAGGGAAGAAAGGGAAAGAGAAAGGGACTGAGCAACACAGACAGACATGCATCTATCTACAAGACTTGAAGTCTTCCTGTCACGCTCTTATTTTTCCATTGACTTCTTCCTTAGCCAGCTGAGTAAGTAAAGGCATATAGATTATTAGAGAAAGATAAAACTTCCCTTGATAATGGGATGAGAAGAATATGAGAAACCATTGTTTACCTAAGTCAAGATGACAAAGAAAAGGGTTAAGCTTCCTCTCTTTGAGAAAAAGTTAGGACCTAGTGGTCAGAATGGAAGACTAAGACTGTGATATTTGTTCCCTTTCTTGCTCCAAATAAGCTGTTGGAACTTATTTTTATTTTCCCTCTGCCACTGTTTCCATGTCTGTATAATAATAACAGCCCTTCATAAGGTTACTGGAAAGTTTAATTCATTAATGGGTATAAAGCAGCAAGCAATTCTTAGAATGGGACTGAGGACATGTGAAATATTATTAATCTGTCAGATATTTCCCTATAAAATGATACCCTTTCGTCTAAGTAAAAAATAATTGGTATGACAACAAGACTGAAAGCTTTTAAGTATAACATAAAAGCTTGCTTAAAATGATGAGGTTGTCAACTGACACCACATCCTGCAGAAATCGTGATTCAAAGACCGTAGCATGACAACAAAGAATTATTTTAGCTAGCACAGTTCACATTTATATGTATTCCAGTATTATTATTACGCAGTCAAAAAAAAAGAAAGTACAAGGGACAAAGAAACAAATGCACCTCTGAGAAATCTCTACCAGCCTGACAGTTAAAAAGATATTGCTCCTCTGCTAAAGTTTTTGATGGATATAGAGGAATCAAACTTTGGAGTTCTTTAGCAGACATTCAAAACTATTAAAGCATGAGTTTCAAGGAACTGCACCCAGAGAGATGCACTATTAGAATTAAAGAATAGTAAAGAGATATTTGATACCTGTAAAAGAAGGGTAAGGTTTTATCTCATGGGAATTTTGGCAAGCAGTGTGCCTATGTGTTAGAATAAGGACTGAGTATGAGAAAAGTAGCATGCTGGGAATACGCAGAAAGTCGACAAAGATGATGAAGGGCAGATTTTGACAAGGACTTTTTCAGACAGGCTGAGTTTCTTATAACAGAGAGCATGTTTGAAGAAGGTAGGTTATGAGCCAAAGAGTGGCAGCATTAATGAATAAATCAGACAGGCAGGAAAGGTACCATGTGTTCTTTTTATCGTTTTACTTTAGACAGGAGCCATGACAGAAACTCAGTCTGCCTCCCATCTTTCTAATCCTTATATGTGATAACAGAGGCTTGGTAACACCACTTCTTCCCTAGCAGTGAATCATACTGTGCACTGAGGTTCAAGCTAGTGCAAGAATGGGTACTTAAAATTCTCTTCACCACTTCTGTTACCTTCAAGGGGGCAAGGACCAGATGTTACCTTTAACACAGATGCAATGCCACAGAGCCTCAGCCTCTGTTTGGTTCTGCAGCTCCCATAGCAACTGCTATTAAGTGCTAATAATATGATTAAGAGAAAAGAAAGAACTGCTTGAATGACTTAAAAGTAACAGAAATATTTTATTCCAACCCTGCATATCATTACACCTGATGTTCTAAGAAATGTGATTGAAAACACTGTTGATTACTACAAAGAAAAAAGGAATGAAGTACATCAGATAGTGCAATAAACACTTGGTGTAATAAATACTTCTATCTCATATATGCTGGGAGGAAGCAGTGTGCTAAAAAGCAGAGTGACAAGTGTGCCTTAAAAAATATAAATCAACTGATGATAAGAGAACTGACTAACCTGCAAACCTCTGAAAAGGAATAAACAGGAACAGGACAAGGAAAATAATACATGGTTGCAAAACAAAATTCAAGATTGTAATTCAGCTGAGGTCTGCTGACCCCACAAAGCACAAAAGCCTAACTCAAACAGGTCCTGAATGACAATGAATAACTGAATTCCAGCTCCAGTATTTCAGCTAAAATCAGGATGCAACATAAACCAGCAGAACAAGACTCTTAAATCTGTTTCTTGCAGTCTGCAGGTGAAAAATGTCAAAAAGCCAAAATGGCAGCAGCTATCATTTGTGAATTTTAAATAGATAATTAAATGAAAGAAAGGCTCCTGTACACAGACAGGAGATTTAAAAGGTTAATGATGGTATAATAAAGATGGAGATCTGACTATGAATGTAATAGCGCCTTGAAAAAACAAATGTGAATAATAGGCAGAAAAGAAAGCTCATTAAAATAATTTCCATTGGACTCTTGACTTCCCACTTGCCATCTACTTTTCTGGTCATTTACTATACATAGACACATACATAAAATATGTATGATCTCACTGATGGGATCTCAAACTATGACCATCTCCCATGACCTACTCTGAATCAGTAAGGCCATTATGAGAGCATATGCATATTTATAAAAAAACGCCTAACAAATAATTTTTGTTCCAGTCATTCTACCTTGCCAAGCATCCATAGCAAGCCGGATATTTATGTAGCTTTCAGTAGCTATTTTAATCTTGTCATTATTTTGAAACGATCCAAACTAAAGGATGGCAGAAATTATTATGATGTTTTACCAGTCAGGAAACTTGAAGGTAACACGGGAGGTTAATACAAACTTCCTCTCACTGACTTTCAGCTTCCTCAGGGTGGATGGTTATTTGTTTCTTCACAGTAAGATTTACAAAAGGTATGACACAGTGTTAAGGTTAACATGATAGGTCTTAGAAGTAGTATCTTCAGGCAAACTCCATCTCAGGAAATATTTTAACTTTTCATAGCTCTAGAATAAATAAATAAATGCATGCAACATGTTTTGACAGTGTCAGGTTATCCCAGAGTTTCTCAGTTTTCAGAAAAGTATTTTTGATATTTTGTCTCCTCTTCATGGAATACCTTGAAAGATCAAAAAGCATTCCAAACTTTTCTCTAAATCCCTGAAATCTCATATTGGCCTTAATGCCTGTAAGAAATTATTTAAAACAATTTAAACTGTGATTTGGATTGATTGAAAACATGTAAAATGATGTCAGAAATGCATATATATTTGATTGCATAGAATTTATTTATGGCATTATTGTTCTCCCTCAGGCCATATCTTACAAACAGAGCTTTGAAAGACTCAAAGCTCTTCTGACTCAAAGTACCACAGTGTCTTTGTGTAGACACTAAGGTAACAAATATTTATTCTGAATTCTGTATACAGCTGTAATACTGCTCTTAACCAATGCAAATGCAAATGACTTTATAGTTATTAATCAATTTAATAGTTGCAGTTAAATCAGTCCTGGTAAAGTAAAGAGAAGCAAGAAGCACTACAAAGTATTTTTAACGACAGAATGGCCAAAGCACAGGATTTATCTGAAATATCCTCTAGCTCCAAATTCAAGTGGCACCATCTCAGTGCACCCGAAAGTGCTAAAATATATGTTTAATTTTATAAAACTTTTCATCAGCACAAAGAGACATAATTTAGCAAAAAATTGCCTGGAATTAATGTATTGGCCCCAGAAGTTGAAATCTGTGTGCTCACACAAAGGTGAATTTAATTTTTTTGGTGGTTTTTTTTTTGTTTGTTTTTTTGTGGGGTTTTTTTGTTTTTTTGGTTTTTTTAAATTTCCATCTCTTTTTTAAGAGTAATTCTTTACTGAGTTGGACTACAAAATAGGTTAGGAAGCACTGAAAGTGTTAAAATTTATGTCTCCTTACTAAAGTGTCAGACTGACTAAAACCACTACCAGCAATGGCTCTCTTTTCCTAACTATGCCCCTTTACCAAAGAACAGGAAAACAGTCATGTAGAAATTGTACAAGTGGTCCTAATCCTTTGAATATTTTCTGTGTAGGAGGAATTTGGGATAGTGGTAGGTTAGCATATATTGCAGGAAGAGTGCAGAGCGTCCTCAATAAATTTCAGCTTCAGCAAGCATATTCTCACTGATTTCATAATTGCTGTCAGTTGGCTGGGACCAAGCTACAAGATGATTGGAGTCAAGAGTAAGCAAAGCAGAGAAACTGCTTTAAAAGGGAAAAGGAAAGAAAGGAGTGCTCTGGCATCAAACATGAAAAGAATCAGTAAAATAGCAGAATCCTAATATTGACAATGGAAATAACAGTGGAATAACCTGTAGGACACCACTCTGCAATGCCCCAGTGTAGAAGAAAAGGGGCAGTCCCCAAGTCATCCAAGTCAACCAAACAACATATAGACCACATACATGATCTATACACAAACACAGATTCCAGGTGTTATGACACAGACAGGTGGCCTGGCCTGAGATGTAGCTGACTCAGTTGGCCACCAGAAATTACTGAACACAGCACAAGGAATTGTTTGAGCTGGTAAAGAACAGCATGAGAAGGTGACAAAAAGGACAGAGAGGTGGTGATAACAGGAGTCCTATGAGAACAGACAAAATGCATGTGTACTTGTAGGGCAGAACTGGAGGCCTTTTGTGGAGAGAAGAGCTTCACAAAGCAGCATCAAGTAATGCCATAAAAGATCAAGGTTACCTAGGTAATGGGTTTAGAGGTACTAAGTCTGTGTATTGATGTAGGACAGGAACTCCAAGGCCAGCAACTGGAGCAAAAGGCATTTAGTTCTGGCTCTTGAACAGACCACATGCGTGGAACCAGTTCCAGATCCCTTGGTGTGCGTGTGTGCTGTCTGTGTTGCTGTGTGACCACCAGCAAGCTCTCATACTAAACAGCTGGACGAGGGAGCAGTTTTGATATTTGGGGTTTTTTTGGGGGGGTTGAGAGGGGTTGTTGTTTCTTTCATTTTTCTTACTTTATGTTGGTCTTCATTTACTAATCTTTGCTTACTAATGTAGACAGAAAGTGCACAAACAATTTGAATAGTCTTACAGCCAGGCTGCTCACTAGATTTTGCCACTGTTTTTAAATATGTCACTCAAAACAAGAGTAATTTAATTGTGATCATATATAGTAGTGAATCCAAATGCTTTGAGATGAACACAAGCTTTAATCTCAAGAGTGGTTTATCAATAGTACAACCTTCTCATGAGAATATCCAGGGAAATTTACTGATACCAGCAAGCTAAAATAATTAGGCCATTATTTCTTACTTCCTGCATCTGCACTCTTATTCTGGTTTTGCTTATGTGATTGCAAGGAAATAGCCCTGGAATGTCCAATAAAACCATTCAGTTAAGAACAATTTTTGTACTTATAAAATGCAGCTTTCTACGAGACTTGAGGAAGTAAATGCCCATAGACAGACACCATGAATGTTACCCTGCCTACTATGAAAGAAATCAGAGGATTCAATCCACCAAAACAACTTTCTTCAGAGCATGTAATGTTATCCCACTGCCTGCTCAGTGGGCAAAGCTGTTGCAGTTGGGTCTCCAGTTGGAGTTCTCTGAGGCTGAACTCCTAAAGCCAATTGTTAACTATGTTAACTCTCAAAAGCCGTTGAGATTTGTACTTTGAGAATATTATTATCCATATATTACAGCCTTTTCATGGAAATTTATATTACACTGTAGCAACAATTAAAGGAGATAAGAAAATTTAATTACACACTTGTAGATGTATTGCAGTAATCTTGATGTGTTTTGCTGGTTTTTTTTGCATATTTATCTTATTAATTTCAGACGTATTTCTTATTTAAAATAGCAAAAAATTATTTTATAAACATTCCATAAATAATTAGGATGGAATAAAGTAGGAGTTGTGGACCCTAATATTAAATTTCTATACTTCAAACCTAGGTTTTCAATTTTGAAGATGCCAACAAATAAAAGTCTAAGCATGGAACAGCATTTGTAGGTGAGGGAGTAACCATATCTGTCAGTCATGAGCCCACTGCTCCTTTAGTCAACATCAAATCCTAGTGCTGGATGCTTTGCTGTCCACTAAGCCATAAAGCATAAAAGAGAAGATTGCTTGTTATCCTTATTAGCCAGAATTGCAACTGGTTTAAATGATTACATCTTTACTAACCTTAGCATAGTTCTGCTAAGATGTATTACTCATTTCTTTAGAAATATTATTAATGATGTCTTTCTATTAAAGAAAACATGATGAAGAATATATGTAGTTCCTAAAGCTGCATCATCTATAAATACACACACAGACATGTATCAGAACTTTCCTATCTCTGAATTCCTATCTTTCCTATCTTTAGAATTCCTAAAGCTAAAGTGTATAGACAAGATGATTGCATTCAGATTATATAATCTCAAATCAAAATTCAGCCTGTGAAATTGGTTTGATCTGTAGACAAATGTCAGCTCTGTGCCCTATTAAACTTGCAATTGTTTTAAAAGGACATATCAGTGAGCCCTGAAATGTTGAATAAATGTTAATTGGAAGTCAAAGAAAATATCATAAGTAAAATAAAATATGCAAAGAAAAAGCATTTTCAATCTACAACACAGTAACAAGTACATCCAAGAAATAAAAGAATTACCAAACAGTCAAGCTTCATCTTAGCAGAAGACAAGACAAATACTGGAAGGCAGTTTAATTTAAATGAGTATAGCCCTGATGATTATTATTTTTTAAAGTTGCTCCATGAAAGTATGTATATTAATTTAAAAGGATAAATTGCATGATTAAATTGATTGTTGAGCTACCTATTAGCAGTCCCATATGCTTCGTAGGGTAAAATGCATGGGATTTATTATTGCCATACCATAATATACTCATATAAAGCATTGAGGATTTGTATAATTTAATTAGAATGAGGAAATAACAATTTGTAACGTTCTACCTTTTTTATTATTCATCCAAGACTAAGTATTATGAATGATTTTTTTTTTTTTTAAGTATTTCAATCATTTTTCTCTGGTAAATTTGTACAGTTTGACAGTAGCAATTTAAAAACGAAGACAGAAGAGGGATTTGATTTTTATTTTTAATTATGGAAATGCAATCTTCTTCACATCTACTTTCAAAATGATGACTAGAGGCTATTTGCTTAAGTGAACAGTGAACAGTATGATGAGTGAATAATCACACTTACTGTAGGAACTGTATAACTTATGAAATTATGCTAAAAGGCTGCTAGATATAATACTAAATGGAAACATTGTATTGTATATCTTCTTAGAGTAAAAAAAGCATTTTGATGGAATAAAGTAATCACATCTTGATGTGGGATAGCAGTGAAGAATTTTATGGGTATACTCTTTCCTAAATCCTGTTACTTGAAAAAAACAATATTTTAACCCTAACAATAACAAAAAACCTGATTATTTAAATGTAGTATGACCAATGTCATCAACACAGATGTTAAAAGACTCAAATATAATAAGCATTACAATGTTGTTGGATAGGGAAAAAACAAACAATGTTAGATCAAATGATGCCTAGTTCAAAACAAATTCTGGTAGAATATGACAGCAAATGAAATAAACTAACATTGCTTATTCCCTGAAACAATAAAATATGAAAGCTTGGTTTCATACGATTCAGTGAGAAATTTATTATTGGCAAAGGCTGAGGAACTATTTGAGATTTTAGGCTTTAGAGGTTTGTTTTGTTTTGGTTTGGTTTTGGTTTTTTTATTAAGAAGAGTATTCTGAATTTACTAACAAGAATAAAAAAGACCCTCTTACTATTCATTTATCTTCAAGAGCATCTGGAAAAACATTTCCATGGGAAAGAATATAATATCTACTAAATTTTAATCCTTGGCTCACTACTTATACAGACCTAATTCACATACTCTCCAGAGAAGCTTCAATTTTAGTCTTGAAATATAACCAACCAGCTACAATGGAGTCAGTCAATCAATGTCAAGAAGGCAGTGTTTAGCAACCTTAACTAAGCACTCCCTTTATTTTTCAGTTGTAGAGAAAAAAATGAGGGAGGAGAAAAAAAAATCATGTTTTCCCATTCTTTCAATTCCTCTCACTTTGTTAGCCCTTACCTGAGTGACAAAAATTTTGCCACCCTACAGTTTTTGTGACCTGATTTGTTTAAGCACATGTTGATAACAGCAATAGGATTGTACATATTGCACGGAGTATACGCATATGAAAAAAAATCTCATTAATTCAAAATAATCCTCATTTGGTGAGACGATCCTGCCTTGTGCTAGTTTTCATCTTTCCCATCCTGCTATGCTTCACAGAATGCATCAAGACTTCAGATCAATCTCATAGTCTACAGTCCAGTATTACTCATCCCATTTCTGTATGTTCCCTCCTGTTTGACTGTCCACATTGCTACATTTATGGGGGCAGATAAATCAGAATTTTTGGAGTTGATGGACTATCCAGTTTCATCACCTCTTACTATTATTTATCCTTCCTTTTATGTTGGTAGGACAGCTACAGAACATCTTCTTCATTTCCCAGAAGGACAATGTAACAAAAGGAATGGAATATATCCTGCGCAACTTCAGATATTTATCTCATCTAAAAGTGGCTGTCTAAAGCAATTCAGATGAACCAAGTCCAGTGGTGCCTATTCCTCTCCAATGAGTAGGGGGAGTTTATGATGGTTAGCTGAGATGCAGCCATCTGAATTTAGGAAGATGAATTCAAGTCCACCTGTCCAAGGTCATCAAAGTAGTCTGAAAAGACATTTCAACGCACATCTCAGGTTTACATTTTGTATTCTGGAATATCTGAGAAATAAAGTTATGAAATAGATTTGTAAGACTGATGAAGAAAGATTAATGTTGTCCTGGTGTTCCCATGAACTGAAAGAAAATATTTAGTTTATGGATGTCTTCAGACTCCCATTTGATATATATAAAATATTGCAATCCCCTTGAAAATTTCAGATCCCGTAGTTATGGTTTATGTCATTAATTCAAATTTTTTTGAAATAACCATCTCCTTAAGAATGAAGTGCAGTTGAAAAAAAAGTTTGCAGGTTTTTTTTAAATTATATACACAGATTTGAGATATCTCTGCATCTAGGAACACTTATTACTTTTAATATAAACAAAATGAAGAGTCAAATGGTGAATATGTGAATATTTATTAAAACTTATTAGGAGTTTTACAAAAAGACGGGATCTAAATACTGTTAACTGAGCCATTGAAGGTTGACTTGTCTAACTAAAAAGAATGTCTCTATAACACTGAACAATGCTTCCTGTTGACTCAGATAGTGGTATTTTATGCAAAAAAAAAAGTGCATTAATGAATCTATACCAAAACCTGATATTAGTTTACTTGTACTTTTTGCCTTTGGTACATTCCATGATCTAGACCTTTGAAAATGAGTTGAACATATATGAAAGCACCAAACAACAAATGAAATAAAAATAAGGCTGGAAGTGAAGAAAGTATTTATTCCCTTTGATCTCCAGATCTCAAACTATTATTTATAGTACATACTGTCCTTCTCAGGTGAAAATGTGATTCCTATTAGCTTAACGTTCTACTAATGGCCAACACAGGAATACTTTCAGCTTTTACTAGGCAATTATAATAGCAACATAAAAAATGGTTCTTGTTGTTTAGGTTTTTTTTTTTTGTTTTTGTTTTTGTTTTTTGCTTGGTTTTTTTTTGTTGGTTGGGCCTTTTTTGTTGTTGTTTTTTTTTGGTTTTTCGTGGTTTTTTTTTTTTTTTTTGTTAGTTACTTTCTTAGCCTTACAGAACACTGTAACAGTAACTGATAATGAAAAACCTCTGTATTGTTCACATCCAATCTAAGGTCAGAAATTATTTAGGCATATTTTTGAACAGTGTATTGTTCGCTTTGTTATATCGTCTTGATGGTTTTCATATTGTTTTACCTGTGTTTCCTAAAGAAACCCTTCCTAAGGAAGACAAAGGGCTGCATTTTACTTGCAAACGTAAACAAATTCTAAGCATTTCTTTCCTGCACAGATTCTTTCTGTGCAGCTCTCATTGCAGGAGTGCAGTTTTTACACTTAACATTGCTATATTTTGCAAATGAGAAGCAAAAGCTGAGCAAGGAAAATTGTGACAAATCCAATCTTGATTTGCATAAGGCACAAACTGGCCAGGACCCCTACAAATATTAAATACATTAGTTTTTTAAAATAGTGTTCTTCCTTTAACAAGAAACAGCATGTTATGACAATCCTAATAGGGACTGACTGATAAGGAGCTACACTGATACAGTTGTTCTAGCATCAGGTTCTCCAGAATTTCCTAATGGCCATTGCATAACCAACTCTTTCTCTCACCAGAACTTGCTAAAGCAAAGATATGAACTCACTCTTTCCCTGATACTTCTCAAATGGTTTCTATGTTAAATATTACCAAAATTACCAGAAAGTTACAACTATGCCATCTAATAGGGATAAAAAGGATGGAAGTTTTTCAAAAATCTTACATAGGAACAATTTTGTTAATAGAAAAGCAACATAAAGAGGTTGCTCCTACCATCTTCTTTATTTCTCAGGAAGCCCACCTGTACTGTAAGCTCAGAATAGATTTCTGAACGAATTAAATACCTGTCTTCTCTAAACTATACTTATCACAAGAACACCTGCCCACAAGAGGTAATAGAACTAAAAGCTGTAGGTGTATTAAGTCTCAGAAAATCTCCATTTTCCTCAAAAAGAGAAAAAAATATGCAGTATTTCTGTACACTAAAACACTGTAACTGTTCTGGAATGAATAACATTCCCAGTCCTCACGATTATTTCTAGCAACTCAAAGCAGCGTGTTCCGCTTGTATAATGAGTATTTAATTTAGACTCATATGCACACTCACTTCTAACAAGCTGAACGCCATCATAGGCATCCTCTTCACTTCACTTACCTTGATTTACCCTCAGAATCACTTTGAAGACTGCAATATATATTAGTGATTAAAAGGGATTAAAAGCATAGAAGGACCCAGATCAAGCAATAAATGTATGAATAGAAAATAGTACCACAAGAATTTTTTTTTTAAAAATGCTTTTCTTCTAGAATCAACATATGAGAATATAGCATGCCATATTATGTGATGGATGGACTGTAATTTTCTAGATGGCCTATAATTTGAGACTTTTTTTCCCCTTGTTCTTTTGACAAGAAAATACACTCCCACCACCAAACTCTCCCCAAATCTCTTAGCACTTCAAAATATTAAAACTCTTCTCAAATATAACTTTTAGTAATATAAGATGATTGTTAATCAATAAGGTTAATAAATCATAGGCTATAATTTCTGTTTTGGAAACAGGATTTATTTTGCTCTCTCTCTTTCAGGTTACAATTCCCAAGTCTTATCCCCACCCCCCTATGCCCCTCCTCCCCAAAAAGAAAAGAAAAACAAGAGAGAGAAAAATCATCGTCCAATTCCTGTAATTCAAGTAGGAGAATACCAAATTTCCCTGTGTTTATCAGTTTCAATTGCAATTGAAGTTGCTCCTAGAATCATCGCATAGGCTGAAAAGCACACAGATTTTTCTATGTCTCTGTACTCATTTTCTTGCCTCTATATTTCTTCTCATCTATGTCTTTGCAATGCAATGATCAGATTGGGAATGCACTATCAAACTGGAAAGTCTATATTCTGATGAAATACATGCTCATATGCAAATATAATAACAGACATTAAAACTATTCTTAACTACATATAATGATAGACATTAAAACTATTCTTAACTACACATAATGATGTATTATGTTGATGAGAGGTAGTAGAACAATTTTAATTTCTTGACCACAGTTGTGATTTGAACCAGGTTTTTTCAGTGGTAAAGGAAGAACAAGCAGTTTGTTACCTCTGCCATTCTTTGAAAGTATCTTTTGGAGGACTGAAGGATGTATTCAGTAGTTCTAACTAGTTTTATTCTGAATTTCTCACTTCCAAACAATGAAAATTTCAAAGACAAAATTTAAAAAGGATGGTTATGTCTTTGAACACACACAATAAGGGTTTTATTCTTCCACTACCTACGTATCATAGACTTCAAACTTCTTCCCAATGTAAAGTAAAATGCAATATATTCTTATAACTGTGTGACTGATAGGAGGGAGGTCTTGGCTTTTTGCTGGTTTTGCTAATCACTTCTAATACAATGGTGAGTAGATTAACAGATGCTGCCAATAGTCTCCAGGGAAGTGCAAGTACATTAAGATGACTTTGCAATGCATCACTCCTGCTTACAGTGTAATTAAGTTACAGTTTTCTGTATATAATTTCATTAATATGGATTAGTCAAAATATCAATGTACAAATAAATGCAGACTTGCAAAATGCATATGTCGATAAAATAAACACAGCACTCTAGTAATAAGGTAGGAGTGTAACTTCCACAAGAAGCCAATTCAATACTGTTACTCAATTGTCATTCACATGAGCAACTGAGGTTATCTGAACTGTGCATTTATGGCCACCTCCTTTTGACAATTCCTCACTATTCTAATATGCTGTGAGAAATGCTTTTTTTTCCCCTCCAGTTGTCTGAAGGCAGACTCTTCTGTTTACTCAAATCAATTCTCTGGGAAAACATTCTATGAAAGCAAAGGTGAACAGGAGCTTGGAAGGATGAATCAAGTGAAGTAAGGCAGCTCACATGTGAGACAGCAGCCCATCACAGGAGACCCATCACAAGAGCAAAGAATCTGTCACATTTATAGTTAAGAGGAATATTAGACTTAAAGAAGAAGTAAAAGAAATCTCAACTCTATACCTGGTGAGAAATTATGTGTCCAAAACTAACATGGTTTTCTTAGATATTAATTTGATCCCCTTCCCTTCTTTCCTTTTCTATATCCTGGTCTGCCTTCCCTTTGAAAATTGATTACACTTCCAATCGTATAGTTCTGTTTGTAACTTGTCCATAGTCATCTTTATAGAATATCATTAAAAAAAAAAGTGGCATACAAATTGATGTTTCCATTCTCACCACACTGGAAAAGCATTTGAGAGGACAGAATTTCCATTGGCTAATCAAGAATAGGTAAAGGATTTCTATTTACTGACCTTTAGGTTATTCTTATGTTTAATGTCAGGGTAATAAATTAAAAAAACAAAAGCATAAATGCTGTATAATATAACATACTTTTAGATCCCCCAGAGAAATAGAAAAGAAAAAAGAAAATATATAATCTCCTTGTTAAGTACTTTTGTAGTAATATATATATGTATTTCTTTTTCAGTCTGAGTTTTTACAGAGGAATGACAAATAACACCTTCAAGCTCAGTTGTGTTTGCAGATTAGTGCTGTTTGAGTCAGAGAGAATTAAGCTCTTTCACCTCCCACAACAAAGGTAAAGGTGATGAGCTTTTATTAGTATAGCTAATAAAACACTGCAGCAAAATATCACAAATATCACTTGTTTCCAGCACCAGGCATCAAGACTGTGTGCATTAAAAATAAGACTGATGCACGGAAACAAGACTCAAACTTAAGTATAAAGACATAGAGATTTACAGTGCTGTTCTACAAAAGAAAAAACAGCTTACAATTCTGTACAGCTCCTTAAGAAAAATAAACAGACAAAGTCAACACAAGCCAACTGCTGTTTTCTAGAAAGATGGGGGATAACACACTCTTCAAGCATAAAATAAATTAATAATTATGATAATTCATTCATTTGAGCTTGTTTTCGAGCAGGTTCCCTGTTGGTTTCTTAATGAGGATAATGATGTATAATCTTTACAACTGAAAGTCTCAGAGGAAAGTTTACACTTCAGAAAAAAAAAAAAAAAAAAGAAAAAAGAAAAAAAAAAGACAAAGTGCCTTAAGAGTAACCTAAAGCCTCACTGGGATAGATCCAAACAAGTGATATTGTAAGCCTTAGGAGAGGCTTCTACCCAAGTTGCACAGCCCTATGCAGTCATGGTATAACAGCATCAACACTAGAATAACACTAGAGCTCCTGATTCCCAGAAGCATCACTTTTTATACAGCAAAACCACATTAGGATCAAAGACTAGGCAGTACAACAGTAATACTCTGCCTCATATGAAAACTATGAAAGAAATGTTTTTTCCACCCATCCTATCCCTTAGGAAACTATGCAAGATTGTATAGTAAAAATATGTATTTTCCTAGTACTGGCTGACTGAGCTTGTGTTTCAGGAGAGGATCTGACAGGCAGTGAAAGGTAGCCACCTGCCTGCAAAAAAGCAAAAACAGATATTCAAAAGTGCAAATACAGACAGGATCATAGAAACATAGAATCATTGAAGTTTTTAGATTGGAAAAGAAGTTTAAGATTATTGAGTCCAGCTTTAAACAAGTCCACCTCTAAGCCATGCCCCTAAATGTCACAATCACATATCTTTTAAACACCTTCAGGGATGCTTACTCCACCACCTCCCTGTTCTGGTGCTTGACAACCCTTTCTGCCAAGAAATTTTTCCTCATATATAACCTAAATCTCCTTGGTGCAACTTGAGGACAATTTCTCCTGTCCTATCACTTGTTACTTGGGAGAAGAGGCTGATCCCCACTGGATTACAGTATCCTTTCATGTAATTGAAGAGAACAATAAGATCTCACTCGAGTCTCCTTTTCTCCAGGCTAAACAATTCCAGTTACCTCAACTGCTCCTCACTAGAGAAAAGATATATATACATAAAATACAAGAATATTGATGTTAAAACTAAAATAAAAATACAACCTAACAAGCCCAAAGCACTTTCTCTTCTTTATGTCTGGAATTTTAATTAAATTCTTAAACAAAAAATAAGCATGACATCAGAAATGTAGCTATTACAGTAGGGCAAAGGAGAGTGATGCTTGTTTGATATGGTATTAGTAAGTTAATAATGTGATAAATCTACTTATTACTTAGCATTAATCCAGAAACTATTGAGAAGCACTTGATAAAATCTGCCCTTAGAGAAATTACTTTCTCCTTGTTTGAGGAACACATCTAATTGGGTTTGAAAATGGCATCTGATACGCTAATCTGACAATTTTGAATGAATTGGTCTCTCAGGTTCTATATACTGATAAATCTACAACTGCTGGGCTTTTGGTAGCATTCTCATTTTTAACAGTTTTTGAGATGAATCAATGCACATTTGGGTACATCACTATCTCTCTCTCTCTCATCTTGATTAATCCATTAAAGCTTTAGACGTTGTCTGTGGCAGAATCTCCTTGAAAACCTGGTAAGGCAAGTTAATCATGAAAACAAGGTGATGCGACATCACAGTCCTTAATATGCCCCTGCTGATAACCTGATTAGTAGATCTTAAATATTAGGGAATTATTTTCAAGAGACAAGGATCCAAGTTTCTGTTAAACTTTGCATTATCAACTGCAAGAATTAGGTTATTTTTGCCAGCTACACAAGATTATAAAATAATGCAACTAAATAACTAGTAGACTTCACTTCAGTGTAGAATGAGTGAAGAACATTTCTAGTCAAGTAAGGTTTGTATAAATGCATCAGTGACCTAGAGCAAGTAAAAAATGAGAGTAGTATCAGCGTTGAAGACACATCAAAATAAAGAGTGTAGTTACAGGACTATCTCAGTTTTTGTCTTTGCCCTCACACATAAGAAACCTGCTTTGCTTCTTCTGAACGTGGGCAACTAAAAAGTTTCCAGTACTGCACAATAGTAGCAGTTATTAAACATATGAAAAAATTATTGATAAAGCAATGATAAAATGTGATTGATAATTATAACTATCTGCTTATGCAAATTTCAGTCCAAAACCAATAAGTTTAATAAAGTTAGAAACAATCAGAACCAAAGATCCATCTTTGTGGTGTGTGTATATAATACAATAGCCTTTTGCATACTCAAAATAAAGAAACAAACTCCCCAAAATCTAACCATGCCTGATATCTATTTGGCAGTGTAGTCTCATTGGAAAGATTTATACTTTTGAGACTAAAATTAGCTTAGAAAAACAGCTGTGAACACACCAATGTTGGGCATATTTTGAACACTTAGCCAAAAAAAAAAAAAAAAAGTAAAAAGAAAAAAAAATAGAATGAGATGACCCAATCAAAATGAAAAACCCCAAATATTTCTTGCCTCACAGGTCACCTAATACTCTGAACCCTGCCCTGTAATTCTTCTCAAGCCAAGGGACCTTTGGACACTGGAGAATAAATAACCTCATTTCCTCTTCAGCATGTTGTTGGATGTGCCACTAAATAGGAGAGATGTGGCAGTTTTGACACAAAAATGGAGATAACTTACTTTAAATAAAAAAGGAGGAAAAAAACACCTCGACGAAGCAAATCATTATGTTTCCTTCCTTTTTGACATGCTTATACAAACTATAGAAAAGAGAACTATAATTTTTCCAAACGTGAGACTACTGTTCCTAGAAACAATATCCAGTGAGCTGATACAATCACATGCTAAGTTCAGTCTCATATGGCAGCAAAACAAAGATCTGGAAAACAAAGGTCTTTAAAAGGAATGGAAAATCTTTGAAAAAAAAATGAAGTTTCGTAACTAGGTGACATAAGGCAACAATTTAAACTCATATGAGAGAATGCAATATTATTATTACAGAAGTAAGGAATTTATAGTCACCACTAATTTGCACAACGCAATGATCTAAGTTTTAGGGTACAAACCTTTGGTTTTAATACTTTAAATTATGAGTTTTGTGTCAGTAGTTGAGGTAAAGCCTAAATCAGTGAGCAGAAGCCTGATTACACACAATAGATACTCTAGCT